>NC_071391.1:141062488-141376417 GCF_022682495.2 Desmodus rotundus | reverse complement strand
ATTTGTTATCAAGAAGGAGAGGTAATATAGTAATTATTACACTGCCCTTTTCCTAATTTGACTTAAATTAGTAACTTTAAGTCATCAGAGGTTATGAAATATAGTATATGTGCACATAGTAGACAAAAATATTGCTTGCTAGGACCTGCGTTTATGACATTAATCTGTCTCTCAATGATCCAATATAAAATAAACCATTTGAAAGCAATTTCATTGAAATACTTTCAGAAATGTTGAAATGAAAATATTAATCTTTTGGAAGTGTCATGTTGGATGCTTTTTTTTTTTTTAAACCTGGGAAGATGGGTTAGGGAGCGCTGAGAATAAAGAAAAAGCTAAGAAGGTGCAAAACCAAGAGGTAAAGATGTCAGCCACCAACCAAGACAGCTGTTTCCTTCATATCTTCCTCCTTTCAGCCCTCCCTCTCTTTTTCCCCTCTCTGCACTCTTCCTTTCCTCCTTCCACAAATATGATGGCTAAACAAGATACTGTGCCGGGCAAAGACACACAGACATGAAACAAAGCAAGACCCTCTCCGGTGGAGTCTGGCCACTGAGGATTTTCCAGAGATTGGTCAGGTTCCTTGTGTTTTGGCGGGGGGCAATGTGATGATTAACCAAAAGGTCACACTTAGTCCACTCATGGATACTCACTTTCCACTAGTGCCTCTTCAACAGGCCCTTTTTCATTTCTTTTCTCAGACTCTTTTGCAGTTTTACTTCTGCACGTTAGGGGATTTTCTTGCTTGGGGTACTTTCTCCTTAACCCAAAATAAGAAAATAAATAAATAAACAGCTAATTTTAGTCTTTTAAGAACACTGTAATTAAGGTCATAGCAGAAAAATATAATTGAGGCTGGGAGTTGTGTGCATTTTTCTACCTCTGGTACACAGAGTACTTCATACCTACCTATGTACTTTCTTTGCAATAGGGACAAAGGGAAGTTCTACCTCAAATATGGTTAAAACTCTTCAGTGACTTATCACTTCACCTCAAATAAATTCCAATCTGCTCTCTAAGGTACAGGGTGATTTGGCCCTTCTCCACCTCTGCTTCATCTTTTCTCTTTCCTGTACCTTGAATATGCCATGGTCTTTTTAAATTTCATCTTCTCTGCCCACAGTATTAATTTGTTCATTGCTGTTCTATTATGATGTCCATTTTGTTTGTATTTTCTTACTTGATTACCATCTGTCTGCTTCACAGAATGTGAGCTGTATGATGGAATATGTCTCTCTTGTTTGCTACTATAACCACAGGGCCAAGCGTAGGTGCCTGGTACATATTTGCTGAATAAATGAACGAACAAACAAATGAATGGGCATACTCATTTGAAACTTAGAAAAAAAATAGAATAGCCAGCATTTTACAAGATGGAATAAAGTGTTGAAGGTATGAATTTTAGGTACCACAACTGTGGTTCAAATCCCAGCTGTATCATTGACAAACTGTGTGACCTTAGGACATTCCTTAAATTCTCTGTGCCTCAGTTTCTAGAGAATGAAGATAATATCTAACTTAAAGTTTGTTGAGGTTATTAAACAAAGTAACACATCTAAAATACTTTGATCAGCACATGCTAAAGAATGCTCAAGAAGTCCCATATTCAAGAATTTCAAAAATGCTTACCAACCACTAGGATTTGAATACCAATGAAAGTTTGGAGGTGGAGTGTCCCATGGCTCTTTGCTTGATCCAGTGTGTGAACGTGAGAGCTGGTAGGCCCCTTAGAGCTGGCAGGACCATAGTGCTTCCTTTTGTATGGCTGGCCCAAGACATCCCAAATGCGCATGTCCCTGTCTGGCTTTACTGATGGATGCAATTAAGTTACTCGCATGTAGGTGCAGTGGGGAGCTGGCTATCACTGACAGTATTTCATGAATAGTTCAGAGGAAAACAATAGTGAGATAACTCAGTGAATGTCTGCCCAACTGCCAGCTGCCAGAGCATCGGGGGTTTTGCTAGGCAGAAATGACAAGACATTGACATTTTTTAGACTCTACACTGGAATTTGATTTGGAATCAAGGTTTGTAACAGGCTGAAAGCGATTCGTCAGTTCATTTTTACAGATAGATGAGCAGTCCTTTGTTTCCTTGGAAACTTGGACCAGAGCAGATGTAGCTCAGATTGTGCACCCTCATGTTTTCAGTCGAGCAGATATGGGGTGAGTTTCTCGCAAGAGATTCAATATGTTGCCGTAAACAGAAGAACCCAGAATAGGAGAGAATTGCCATATTAAAACTGGATACTACAGACATAGCTGGTCTCACAAAACTTAGTAATTCCAGAGACAAGTAACAGACAGTCTCCTAATCTGGCCCTTGTTGGGTTATGATTTCCTTTATTTGCATAATTTATTTTTCTAAATTTAAAAGGCGAGTGTACATCTTGAAATATCCCTTTGTGTGTATTTAGAAGGTCTGATGTTTACATAGCTTACCCTCTGGGGATCTTCAGGAGCTAAAATCCAGCACTCGGCCCCTGTTTCTGCACAGTGGCATTTAGAGAGCGAGGTAGAATAATTCTTGCCCTGGACCATTTATGACATACATGAGGCAACGTTAGAATATAGTGCGTAAGATGCTCCCAGTGCTTCCTCTGGCTTATGTTTGGGGCCCAGGAATGCCTTGGCACTTGCACACTTACCCATGTCATATTGACAATGCCTGCTACTTTCTACTGCAAATAATAGCCTTTTGTTTCACGCACTACGCCAGACCCTCTGTTTACCTTCTTTCACATCCTCGTGCTCTCCCTACTTAGTAAATGAGGAAATTGAACCCAGGTCTATCTGAATCCCAAACCAGTTCCTGTTACTTAGGATGTACTTTATCTGCCGTGATGAGGCAGAGTAGATGGATGGAGTGCTCTGTTCAATTACTATGCTGTTTAATAAAAAGTTAAAAAGATATACCATATTTTTTGGACTATAAGATGCACTTTTCCCCAAAAAATTTGGGAGGAAGAGGAAGGTGCGTCTTATAGTCCGAATGTAGTTTACCTGGCTCACTGAGGGGGAGGGGGACGGTGGAGCAGGTTTTTTCCCTCCTATTTCCTCTGAAACCCAGGTGTGTCTTATGGTCCGGTGCATCTTATAGTCTGAAAAATACAGTAATAGAGCCAGTGAATGGCAAGAAAATAGATATTAAATCAGTGTGTGTGTGTGAAACCATAGCAAGAATAAGAGTCAGAGCTGCCACAGAAAGAGCATGGGAATCACGTGAAGTCATACACTTTCTTCCACTGGGTCTCTAATGGAGCCTGAAAGACCCCATGGAAAGCACGCAGCAGAAGAGGTTTCTGCTTTTGGAGGGAAAGATGTGTTGATGCTCCCTAACAATTTTACTACAATGAATCAACACAACAGAGACCCACAGTGAATGGGACTTAATATTTGCTGATTCAGAAGGTACTTCAAAGCTTTTTGGTACTTCATGAGCATCAGTGTGCCCATCGATTATGAGCCCTGAGATGAGAGGCAATGTTGGATTCCTGGTTAAATGAAGGCCATCTAAGACAAACATTTTTTATTTTAATTTTTTAAAACTATTGCTAGGAGCCAAAGTTTTCAACAGGAGTCTGCAAACTTTTTCTTAATGGGCCAGTTAGTAAATATTTAAGCTATATTCACCATGTGATCTCTGTCACAACATTGGACTTTGCCATTACAGACTGTGAGTGGCTATATAGACTGTATGTAAATGAATGCGCATGGCTGGGAATAACTTTATTTATAAAACCATTTGGTGGTACAGATTTGTAATTTTCCAACCCCTGCCCTAGATTAAACATCCCAAAATTGCCATATATATTTTCTTACCAAAGTCAGTCCCCGAAACCTGTTCACAATGGTTTAAGATCACCTAAGAGTCTTTTTCTTTGTATGTACACCAGGGATAATGCAATCAAAGATAGGATAATACAATGTTAATTTATTTCTTTGATAAAGCAGTCCAATAAAATGTGTATTTGGAAGTGGTTTCCAACATTAAAAAATACTTGGAAAAAAGGAAAGAGTTGTCAGAATAGCCTCTGAGAAATTAACTAGGACCACCAATTAGGCTGAAATAATCTCTAAGGATTCAGTTGACACATGGCCAATTTTCAATACAATGACTGTGTCCAAAAATTGTTTGTGAAAGGAACTACAAATGAATTTGGAGGAAATTGTAATTTTTCCCTTTAGTTATTTAAGTAGCAAGAAGCCCATCAAAATAATGACAGGTGTTACAAGCTGACTTTGCTCCATGGAAATGCTGTTCAAATAATACAGGGCCTGAGCACCTCGGCTGAATTACCTCGGCACTGTAGTGACAGCTTAGAAATATTGAAGTAGCCATTGATAAAATGCATAGGAAATGTGAATATTCTTCAAATTTCTGACATCAGAGATGGACCCTGAGCTCCTGGTTTAAAAGGAGAGCTCCTGGCTTCTCTCAGTTGCCTGACGCTTCCTCAGAATTTAGCTCATTTCCAATCCAGATGTCTTTCTATGGGACGTCATTCTTACCCCTGATTAAGGGCATTGTAAACCACTCCTTTTTTTTTTCTTTTTACAGAAAGGAATCCCCCCATTGGCTCACTTGTGATGTAAAAATCCCTAACCTATGAAAAATGCATGCTCACAACACTCAGGCAATTCTAAGGAGAGGAGGTTCTGGGGCAGGAACATCTCTGGAGCTGCTACTAATAAATTGTGAAAACTGAATCAGTCATGTGACCTTTTACCTCATTTCTTCACATTTAAAATCAGGTCAACAGTACTCTTCGAGTCCCCTGTGAGGATTAATAGGTATAACATATGGGAAAGCATTCTCTTCTATAAATAGATAAAACCCTGATCATAATTAATGTTAAATGATTGTCTTAAAAGGCTATATTACTATTGAGGCAAAACAAAAATTAATTCAATGAAAAGTTAGTCAACTCTCCTGTTTCCTTAAAAAATCTGCTTTAATTGAGTCAACATAATTAATGAAGTAGCCAGGTATCAAGATAGCCACGATGTTCAAATTAATAAGGTTCCACTATGTGGAATTTCTTTGGCTATGGATTTTGAAGTCTTGCAGAGAAACTGGGGATTATTTTCTTGACTGAGTGCATGGGGGCTTTGCCTCCTGGAATCCTGTCCTGAGGGATTGTCTTGTTTTGTCTTTCACAATCTATTTCTGTGGCTACTTTAAGAAATGTTTACCTCAAGTACTTAAGTGCACAATTCTGCTTGTACAAAATTCTTTGGGCCTGTTTACTAATGAGAGAAAAGTAAAGTTGATAGACTCAAATGGGTGAGGCTGTAAATAATCACTATAATTTTTTCCCATTAATCTTTCAAGAAAACTGGAGTTACAGTGTTCTTCCTGGAAACAGGCTACTTAATTAGCAAAGATAGTCTTATTTAGTTAACAAAGTAGACAGAAGTAATACATATATTATAATTAACAGAATATTATTATATATGATATTATAATATTCACATATTATAGAAGAATCAGCTGGCTTATTTTAGCCTGAAAGAAAACTTCAACTTATGATTGCTTATATATGAACTTCTCCATAAACTGTTTTCCATTTACAGTCTGTGTTGAACTAGTTACAAATCTTTGGTTCATCTCCATACTTAGCTTCAACTTTTCAGAACCTGAAAATCCATAAACCCTGTAGTTTGTTTCATATCAAACTAAATTCTTCATTATTTTTCACATTAAAAACAGAGCAAATGCTTATTGAGCACTTGCTCTGGGTCAGATACTGTGTTAAGTTCTTTGCTTGAAGTTTTCATCTTTATAAAAACACGAAGGATTAGATATTATTGTTATTTTAAAGAGGACACTAAATATTAAGGAGTAAAATGGGTTAAGAACATACCATTTACTGAATGGTGGAGTCAATATTAAACCTAAGGCAGTTTGATATGAAAACTCAGGTTCTAATGTGTATCTCATAATCTATTCTTTGAACTAGTGAACTTAGAAATTCCAGATAAGAATGATACCTTGATATACATGTGTTATTTATATATTACATATAAATATTAAATACAAGTATTAGATTATATATTACATATACACTGTGCATTATAATGTATCATAATATATTATATGTCTATGTCATGTTATATATCTGTATGGATATATCTATAATATATGTCTATACATGTATTATATGTATACACACATGCATACATATTTCATGTACATGTAAATAAAATCCCCCAGTTAATTACAAATGTAGGGATAGATTTTACATGGTCACTTAGATGTTTTCTGCATTTCTCCAAAGGAATCTGCAATGAAAGCCATTAAATAGGATGCAATTTGTAAGCCTTTCATTAAATAATGATTCTCAGCTGGATTTCTGAAAAGGGACTATTAATGCAACCATATGTAACTAGCATTGCAAGAAATTAGTGTTGCTGATTTAGTCTTGAATCAATCACTTTAAGCTATGCATTAGACTCTTGGCTGATATATTTCAGTCTTAGACAATTTAAGCACGAATTGTGGGCTAAATACAGTCATGTTTAGAGTATAATTTTTGTGGAATACCACTACCATTTCAAGTTTGTTGGGTTTGGTAGGGAATGATCAAATCCATATGCAGAAGGTTAGAATGCTGCCACTCAAGGTCCAATGGCTAATTACCAATCCTTACCATGTACATTCTTGGCCATGAGGTTAGACAGTAAGTCAAGTCTCCAATGCCAACTCAAAGCTAGATTTCTGGACAAGGGAGGTGGAATGAGTTAGGATGTGGGTGTGGCTTCTCTGTTTTAATATCTCTAAAGCCCTAATCTGATTGCTGACTTTTGAAAATGCTTTGAGGCTTTTTTCAAAAAAATGTATTATTGGGCCAGTTCTACAGCATTTTCTGCAAGTTTGAAGTATTGAAATAATCTATCATCCATGTTTATTTTCTTAGTCACAAGGAGCTATTATAATAACAAAGATTAAGTCATCACCCAGTGGCAATCAGAGCATTAGCTAAGAGGGATCATGAGAGGACAGGAAGCAGAAGAATTCTAAATAGAACTAGATAAGACTTGTCTTCTGCGGAGAGAAAACGTGTTAAGAAGCTTTCCTTGGTGAGGCATACAGATGCGTGGCCACTTCAACCTCTGACATGTTCACTTTAGACAGAACTCTGGAACCTACACCATGATTGTATTTGATACTGCTCTTAATTTCCTTTTATTCTATAATAGCTCTCCCTTCACTTTTAATTTGAGTTACCAATTATTTTTATTCTGAGGAATGGATCTAGTTGATTGCTTCTTCATAGTGTCACTTAACTGGTTTCTCTGTTCCTTGTACCCCAGTGAGGTTTAGACATTTGGATAGATTCTGGTTCAAATTTCTGGCCAAGAAGGTTTCATAGGTGTTGCTGTGTCTTTCCTGCATTATGTCCAAAAGCACATAATATCTGGTCGACCAATCAGTGAGTGGCTTCCCAGATAGCATCATCCTGATCCATTCATTATAATATTTCCCATCGAACTTTCACCTAGTGATTTTGATGGCAATAGATAAAGGCTGACTTGATGCATTATTTCATCAGGGGATATCAGCTAAAAGAAGAAGATGAGGTGGGTCACAACCTTTGGAAAATACCCAAGGACACAGACAGGGACAGTACAACAGTACAGGACAACTGAACATGAGGATTTAAATGCATGAGTTGGTAAGACACCTTCAACATTCTCAGATGTGTTTCATAAGCATATTCAGGAAAATCTATAGTCTGGTGGAGCAGCCAAAGTCTCACCACAAAATAACTCAAAGACTCAAGAACTGAATGGCCTTAACCTTTATGCTCTGTGGTCTGTCTTCTAGTGGTATCCGGGTGGTTTCAGAATAATCCAAGCGTCAAGTAAAATTCCAAGGAAGGTAATGAAGTGACTGTCATATCTCTTTTTAACAATATTGCACACGTAATTCTTCCAAGGTAAATATTTTGTTTAACCCAATCAAATTGTGAAGCCAAATTGTCTTCCTGTTTCTTAGTATATTTATCCCATAATAACAGTTGCCAATATAGGTGGTTTGAATGTCTTTAAAAGTAAACAACTACCACCAAAAATAAAACAAAGAAAAACAGATGTAGGATCTGTTTTTTATCCATTCCTTCCTCTGCCTCAACTGGGGTTCCTCATCTCTATCATAGAAAACAAAAAATGAGTTGAGTAACTATTTTCTTTCTCAATTATCCTAAGGATGGTTCATAACTAACACTCTGGATGTATAGCAGAGAGGTTAATTCATTACTTAAAATGGAGACAGTAGGCCTTAATTCTTTTGTGAGACCCCGACGGAGAAGGATGCTAGACTACAAATGCTTAAGCATCTTTGTTAGCCTGAAAGGTTTTTGAAAACATTTTTTGTTCGTTTTTGTCTTCTCCACATTGCCTAGCTCAGCACCTTTCCCATAGCAAATAATAAAATAGCATTTCATATTCATTTAAAAAGTATTTGATGAAGCTTAGATACCTGGCCTCGGTTGTCATAGTCCACAAAACTTGCTCTTTGTCAAGAAACACAAAAATAGTGCCAACATTTCCTATTTCTTTATTTCTCAAACATCTCAATTCCTCTTTTCTCATTTTTTTCTTTATACAATATGTTGTTGTCCAATACTCTATATTTTTTACTATTTTTTAATTTTTCCCTAATAGAATACATATTTTTCTCTTTTAGTCACTGATACCTGCCAATTCCCCAACCCCCAGCCTTGAGTAGTACCTGGTAGATAATGGATATCTAACAAATATTTAAGGAACAAGTGAATATTCAAGGGGCTTACATGGAATGTGTGAATAACACACTCCCTGCCCATTTATTTAACACCATGTTTGTTCGTGTTGCCCAAATATTCCAGATTTTTTCTGTTTTTGTCTTAAATAAAACAACTCAAATCTATTCCTTATATAAATATAGGAAGCCCTATACCCGAATTATTTTGCTTAGATGTCCCATTCATTGTTTGTCACTTTTCATCCTGGGCTGCTACCCCAAACTGCTTTATAGATGCTGCCTGCCCTCCAGGTAGCCCTTGGGTGGGCTATGGCCCTTTCCACCTCTCACTTCTCTTTGAGCACAGACACAGCCCCCACCCCTATTCCTCAGATTGTCGAGAATCAACTAGGTGGTCATGGCTAAGCGACTTTGCTGAAGATATGGGGAAATCACGAGAACCACACAGCACAGACAATTCCAGAACAAACCTGCTGCTCGTGAAGTCTTGCTCAGTCTCCATCACAGGTGCTCGCTCACCGGCTGAACACTTCTCTCCTTAGACCTAGGTCATGTTTCTGGGGCCCGTGCTCTCGCTCACGTCTGAGTCTCCTTTCTTCTTTTTTCTCTTTTCTTGTCTATAGACTTGGCTCCTCCCAAAGGCCTGTGCTCAGTTAAATATATCAAAACATCTCTACCTATAGAGAACATTTCTGTTTTACCTCACTGGTTACTTCCCATTGCTGATGAATTTCCTTCTAGACTAGGCTCTAAGCTTTGCCCTTAAAAACCAAAAGTGTCCATTAAAGAGTTTTCCCAAATAAAAACAAATCATTCTCTCATTTGATACATTTGGCTGCCACTTTTAGAAGGTGACATAATGTACTTGTTTTAGCCTGGGTTCCCTCTGGAGAGCAGAGGGGAGATAGACTTTTTTTTTTTGAAGTGGTTCCAGGGAACATGAAAAGGGACTGGGAGAGTGAAGCAATTCAAGGGCGTGCCATTGAGCAGGCCACCAATATGACTAACAAGTTAAAACGCATTGGCACTTTTGGAGGAGCTGTGCACACACGTTGCAGAATTGTCCCAAACGACAGAAGGTGAGAGCCTGCAGCCACTCCTGCACATAATGGGTACTGGCCTGTGTGAGTGAGACCAGGGTCACAGTGACAGACGACCTGTGGGTCCTGCGCCTCGCAGCTGAGGGAGGCAGTGCAGGTCATCCCTGTGCAGGACTGGCTGTCACCACTGCAGCTGGGGTACAAGGTAGGCTGAGAGCATAGACGGTGGTGCCCCAACTTGTTAAATGGAAAGTCTGACCCCAGGTAGCGTCTCAGGGTTTTTGGCTTTGTCATCCCACTCTGCACTATTGCCAACTGTATGAACTTGGTACTTTACTGCCCTGAGCATACATTTCCTCAAAAATAAATAATACCTACATCAAAGGTTTGGATAAACTTTAAATAAAACACAAAACAGTGGAATCAAGCAGATAATAGTAGCCCAAGTAAAGTAACTATTATAATATATACATTTGATTTAAAATACTGGCTGACTATGAAACTGAACTAAAGAAATAATAAATGATTTCCTTTTTTAATCTTTTCCTCTGGAGAGTTATGTGAAGTGTAGATGCCCCATAGCCTGAAAACGGCCTTGAAGCCCCTGGGTGGATGCCTGGCAAACATGGCGGCGTGCTTGACATCCCAGATGTGCGGCAACCTCACAGCATGTTGGTGCTGTGACAAATAGGCACCCCTGGGGCTGTAAAGGCAGGAAGGTTGAGTAGCAAAATGGCAACAATCTTTCCTAAAGGAGAAAATCTATCCTGTAAATTCAGCTACCACCCAAAGATGGAGGCTTTTCCCTTTCAAAGCAACACGGCTGTTGCCATACTCTCTCACGGGTCCTTGTGAAAAGTTTAGCAATGCAGACAAGGGATTTGACTGACGTTTCAAACTGGGTTTTGAAAAGATAATCTTTCCAGGAAGTAGCAGATTTAATGAAACCATCACTGAAGTTTGTCTGGACGTGTCAAAAACGAAGCCCATCAAGATATACGCAGGCAAATCCAGATTTGTCCTTCAAAATGTTATCATGAGGCATAAACAGAGCTGCCGGGCCAAGCTGAGGCACATCCACCAAATGCAGCCAGAAGTGTCCTCTTGTCAGAAATTTCAGGCAAATAGGAAAATGACAGAATAGCACATATCCTCTAAGAATTATTATGTACTAAAAATACAGGAAGTTGTTCTTATTGCAGTAACTAAAATGTCACTAATTCAGACTTCCATAGCCTATGAATGGCAAACAAAATTTTAAAAAAGGAATCAGCTTTTGTAAACGTATTTAGATTTGTCTGAAATTATGTCCTTTACAAAACAGGACAGTTGATATTTTGTCAATGACTGGTCACAGGAAGATGTCTGTGGCTATATTTGTCATTAGGTAAAAACACTATGTTAAAAGCCAGTTCTTTAGTGGATTCTGGAACCAACTGAGTTATTTGGGATTTGCCTGGGTTAGTTTATGTCATTTCTGTAATTCTTTATTTTGTCTGTGATTCTTTATTGTTTCTTTATTTAATGAGGTAAGTGTCAAATGAGTTGACATATTGCAGTTTATATTTATAAAATATTTGTATTTTTAAGGTTCCTTTATATTTGTTAATCTCATGTTCACATGCCTTGATGTTTCAATTTGAACTGTCTGTGTGTGTCTGCATATGTGTGTGCATATCGGCATGCATGAACATCTCTGGTTGAACATGTAAGTAGAAAAACCCTAGGAAGTTATCTCATCTACAAGGTATTATTTTGGCAGAATCTGGAAAACTTCTTGTCTACCCTCAGTGCTCTTCTTAAACCACTAATGCTCAACATTCCACTTTTAGTGATTCATTGCTTTGGCTCAAGTGTTAGTTCTTTGTAATTCTTTTAAGAGAGGTGATGCATCAAACATTGAGTGTCTACGAGCTAGTTTGTCAGAAATGTTTAGTCTGAAGAAGGTGAGTAGCTATGAGGACCCTGGGTACCCAGAGGGCAGGAATAGAGCTGCCATGGAAGGATGGAGGGTGGGAAAGGACCCAGAAAGGCGGACCGGAAGCACTAGCACTTGCTGTCCCCATAGTGGGCCCTTTTCATAACTGTAATGGGATGCCAATTTGAAACTACGAAATGGATGAAGTTTTCATTTTTCCTCACATAAATCATGTCCCACCCTCAAGTGACTTTTCTCATAGCTATGGCAAAAGAGGAAGGCAAATACCACTCGGGAGGATGTTGAAATAAAACATGAAGGAATCCCTGTGGCCTGACTGAGAGGGAAAATAAAGGAAAGCCTTTCTGGTTCTCAGGGACTGGGGAAAAACAGGTAGGAGGTAGGTAGGGGTTGGTTTTTTGAGTTTTTTAAGGGGTGAGGCAGAAAGCCAAGCAAGGCACAAGCTGGCTTGCATCCATAACAGTCTAGGTGTTCTTAGAACACTGAGTATGACACATGTACGAATTAGCCATAACCCAGCGAGCACCATATGACCTTGCGGCAGACAACAGCCCAAGAGCCAGATTGAGACCCCATGAGGCAGGACACCCCACACCCATTAGGAAAGGGGATGCTTGGGGGAAGAAACTGCTCTCATAAGAGGTTGAACCATTAAAATGAGAGGGAATGGGGTAGACACTGGAGGAGTTTTAGGTCAGCTGGAGAAAATAAAGATGCTAAAATTTCCCAGCTCACCTGAGTCATGTGGATAGTTTTATGGCAGCAATAACAATTTTCAAGGAAAATATACATTTTGGGTATCTTGTTTGTATTTTAATAGGGATAATTTTTCCACTTTAGGAGAAAATTCTAATGCTTTTCCCTCTTTCTCAGTGGGCAAAAAGAAGAAATCATCCTTATGTGATCTGTTTCTGTCCTTAACAGAGCTTGTAACTTTGTGAGAGAAGATGAGAAGATCTCATCTATGATAAGAATTTGGTAGCTTTGGTGCCTATGTTCCATTAGCAGATTCGAATAGTGAAATTTTATTAAAAATATGAATATATGTCAAAAATGCTGCCAGAAACTCAGTTCTTTGGGACTCCTTTTTCTGAATACTAAGCCAGTTCTATAATGCAGAGTTGTGGGCTGTGGCATAGATTTTAGGTAAAAGCAATATGGTGGCAATCTTCTGAAAGGGCCCATTGATTGAGGACTTGGGCCCCTATCTCTAATGGCTGTGACTCAGGCATATGGCAGTGGGTGGCAATAAAAGTTACTTGAGATGTCACATTATACAAAATAATAATGACTTTTTAAAAAGGTGTGAATTGAAATGAAAAGACTGCATCTCTGAAGTTTCAAGACAAGCTCTGCAATATAAATAATCAGAATATCATTTGGCCTCAGTTTGATCCTAATTCTAAACAGCTTACACATTTTCAAGTCAGAGTTACAGGAAAAACATCGATAGCTAAATAAACAGAGTGAGTACATGATTAATGTTTTAAAATAGTAAACACTTCACATTTGTAGCATTCCTTTAACAGATTGGTGCAGGAGACCTTGTTTTCATTCCTGCTTTGCAATCTGTGTTTTGTTTATTTATTCTCTTTATGTTGAATTCCTCTCTTTTAATTTACATTTTATCTTAATTTACTCTGGGGGGCAATGTGAAAATGTCTAAAATAACTAAAAAATCTAAAATAATTAGAAAATTTAAGACTGAGCAATAATCAACTCTAAGAACATAACAGCCTTTTTCAGCAGGATGAATTGTGGGCAATAAAAAGATACCATTAATAGCTATTTTCTTTAGACTCCTAATGACTCATAAAGCTGCATCTTATATTTCTAACAAAAAGTGAAACCATCCAGAAAAATTTGGAGGCTAAGCACAGGTGGGTCTTTTTTGCTTATTAGCTTAGAAATGATGTAAAAATATAAAGAGAGTGAGGGGCTCTGAGGGTGATTTCACCTGACAGAACCCGACAGCCCTGGCCAAGATGTGCACATATTGTATGACATTAAGTACCAAACCCTTTAGAAAAAATAAAGACATTTGTGATTTCTGTGGTTCTTAAACATCAAAAAATAAGAAAAGAGAGATTCTCTAGAAATTATTCAGAGATAATGTTTGAGTCTGATTGGATCTCAGATCTGCTCCAATGGAGATACTAATATACTTTTTGGATGGAAATAGTAAAAGGTCCTATGCAAAAAGCTTTGATGGCCATGAGTGGGCCAATCAATACAAATGCTGAGCATGTTGGGTACATATTTAAAAATGCTAGCCATTGCCATCCACTGAGAGAAGAAGAGGGTTACATGATCCTGTCAGCTTATTGGTGACATTACTCACATCTCTGATGCTCAAAATAACTTCCCTGGGCAGAAGTTTGGGTCCCTTCTGTGAACCAAGATGGGCCTGTTACACAAATGTATGTGACTCTTATTCATGGAAGAGTGGTACAATGGAAGGATAGTCCACTGGTTCTGCCTTTGTCCAGTGGCATGCCTTCCAGGGGCCCTACCAATGCACTGTTGCATCGCCCATCACCCCCTTTGTCAAAGGGTTCCTTTTGGGAGATGGTTTAGAAAATGTATGCTCATCATGCTTCTGGGTGATGTTATTATTCCTACATAATAAAGTCCATTTTAATTCTTAAAAATCAACAACCCATGAAAAAACCAGGAAAAACTTGGCTGGAGATGGAGCTATGCTCAGCCTGTCCCTTTCCAGCGAGAGCAGGACCCACAAAGGACACTTGGGTTCCAAGCTACTGTCCTCAGTGCATCCAAAGGGTGCGTCGGAAATGGTCAGCATGGGAAACTCACAAGAAGAGGAATGGACTGACTGCGCTGTGTGTTTAGAACGCGTGTCACCACTTCCAGTCCTTTCATGCTGCTGGATGCAAAGAAACCTAGATAGTCAGCATTAAGCAGAACATGTAATGGAGACTGAACAATTTTTGCACTTATCCCCTGGAGGATATTGTACCCAATATTGTTGCAAGGCCACTTTTATGCTTGAACTTAGATTTCCTGAATTGAGCACTCAGACAAAGTAGGTATTTCACAGAACTGGTCTGACGGGCACGACATATCCTCCTTACTGGGCACCTATTTTAGAAATGACTCTGGGGGGATACAAACATGAATAATTCCTTGGAGAATTTACAGCATAAGGTAAGTATAGACAGGTAAAAAGACCAAGCTATAAAGAGCAAGGCAAAATAGGATGAAATATAATATATAATATATCT
Organism: Desmodus rotundus; assembly: GCF_022682495.2. Classification (NCBI taxonomy): domain Eukaryota; kingdom Metazoa; phylum Chordata; class Mammalia; order Chiroptera; family Phyllostomidae; genus Desmodus; species Desmodus rotundus. Next base: position 141,361,445 of record NC_071391.1, on the reverse strand, counting down.
AATGCTGAGCACACAATAAGCATGAACATGCTAAACCAGGACTAATATAGGAAAATTTCTTCCAGAAGGTGCATTTTGGAAGATATATGTATATAGGATGGATACGCGCACACACACACACATATGATGGATATATATATTTGTATATATATGAATTTAAGTCAAGTTGGGGGAATAATGCATGGTTTAGATGTAGAAAGAGGAATGGGGCACAAAGACAGGCTTGAAATGTAATTGTGGACCAGATTGTTGAGAAATACAAATACTCATTTAATAAATACTCTTCTCATGCTGATGGTGTACCTGGCACTCATAACAACCTAATGGACTCAGTGTTAATATGAACCTTTACAGACGACAAACCTGAGGCCCAGAAAGGTTAACCAGTGGTACGAGGCCCATGGCCAGCAAGCGCCAGAGCTGGGATTCATGCCCTGGCTCCAGCGTCTGTGCTCATCTTGGCACGATGTGAATCTTAGGACTTTGGACCATGCTCTTCATGGGACGCAGAGTCTTTGGCAAATTTGAAGAGGCTATGGATCTAATACAGGTGGCAGGAAGACCTTTCTGGCAACAGATGATAGCTACCTTAGAAATTACTGACACACAGATCTTAAACAGAAGCAGATTTATAATTTTGCAGCTGTTTTGTGGAAGGTGATGTCCTGGGCTTTCTTTGTATGTACGATGAATTTTCGCAGCTTTTACCTTAGATAAAATGAGGTCATGTTAAAGAGGGTAACTCCTATCTCACCGACTCTTCCCCGTAACTGCTGTTTTAGGACCTCAGTCATGCCCCAGCACTACTGTCTCAGTCTTCAGGCACTTTGGCAGGCTCCAGGGGATCTTTCACATGTGATTTGGAATGAGCTGGTCATCTATTAGCCCAACATTACCCAATAGAACTGTCTACAATGCTGGATGTCTTAGTGAGACTGTGGAACTGAATTTTTAATTTTAATTCATCTGATTTAAATAGCCACTGTGGTTAGTGGTATCACATTGGACGGCACAGCATGAGGTGGTAATTCCTGTGCACATCTGCTGGTTGCCCCTCCTCCCACTGGGTATTCTGGGGGAATGTTCTATCTCTGAGTGTGGCTGCTACCTCTGTTGGGACCATCTCAGGCCCCTTAGCATTGCTTTCACCAGGCATGGCCACTGCTGCTAAAACCACCTACTCCCACAGTGCTGTTCTGGAAGTGAGGAAGACAAATCCCTAGACAGTACAAATTCTGCCCCATTATGTTGAAATTTTAGAGAAACAACTCTCAATTTTTACTTTTAGTTATTTACGACTTCCACACAAGTTTATAGGTTGACAAATACCAATATGTTAACATTATTCCTCTCAATCAACTTCCAGGCTTGGTTTCAAAGTTTGTCTTTTTGCTTGACTCCCCCTTCTTTTGGGATGAGTTTTTCTTCAAAGAGCTCAACACTATGAAAGACACCTAAGTTCAAGTAAGTTCAAATCTTTGGAAAATTAGAATACCAGTTTTGGGTAGATTAGAGGCCTTGACAAATACAAGCTACCTCATTTAATCCTTATAGCAAAAATACAACCCCTATTATGTGAGAAAACTGAGACTCAGAGAGTTGAAGTAATTGACCCAAGATCCCCCAACTTATAGATGGTTGAACTAGGATTCAAATCTAGGTCTTAGGTCTAGATTCAAATTAAGTCCAGCCTCTTTCCATTTCCAAGCTGCTTCTCTTTTAAGAGTCTATTGCAAAAACAAAAAGGTTTGTAATTACAATTAAAAATTTATGTGTATAATAATATACTGGTTTGAAATTTAAGCATATTAAAAGTTAGAATAATACATATTTAAAGATAACTAGCAAATCTCAAACAGAAGGTTAGTGCATAAAACAAATCATTGTTTTCAATTAACTACTATCTGATTTGGGATTTATGTTTCAAACCAGCTTGGATGCACATTTCACTGCCAAAGTGCTAAATCAGATATCAAATACATATACTAGGAGTTGGTTGGAATGACCTCAATAAAATCACTCTTTAGAACTAGCTAGGAGTCACCAAGGAGTTATTCATGGTGCATAGATTGCACAGGTTGTTTCTACAGTGAACCCGTAAGATGCTACATCCCTTGGAACTGCTGCGCTTTTGTTACAGTGATTGCACAGGGCCAGCATTGTGTATACAACTAAATAAGGAACACAATTTTGTAAAGCACTGATCAAGACTGGAAGATAATAGACAGTTAGCAAAACAAAAATATCAGTCCCCCTTCCCACCAGGGGCCTATGTCTTAAATATTAAACAAAGAAAACAGCACATAATACATTGTACCCTTTGTTTTAATATGCCTTTCCCTTGGAGTTAAGATGACAACATTTGTAGATAATTTTGTTTAAAAATACTGGACACAGGGTTGATTCTTTTGCTGGAAAGAAAAAAATCTCTCCCTTTTTCTCTGTCATCAAAAATCCATTCTTTCTTCCTTGTTCCCTAATTAAGCAAGCTTTAGTTATCTCACATAATGATGAGTTTGGGACACTTCCAATTGAACTGGGGAGATGAAACTCATAGAGGGCAGTTAATTCATTGTATCCCTTCCACCAGGATATACTAAGACTAATCATTTCATCCTTTATCTTGGTCTCTTGATATTTTCATCACATATTCCAAACATGCCATCATTGAGGGAGCAAATATATTATTCAGTGTTTTTTGGTAAGTAACAACTTTCAGAGGCTTTGAAAAATAATGCAACACCCCACACATGATTTCTCACCACACTGTTGATACTCTTGGTAGACACATCATGAACTAAAAGCAAGGTAGCATGGCACCATTATCTAACCTGGACACTGCAGTGCTAAGTGGTATGAGCAAAATCTTCCTGCTTAATTAAGTCATTTAATAAATGATATTACCTTGGGCCACCCCTTTGGGGTGAAGGTTTTTCTATTTGATGTGAGGGCAAAAGAACCTTCTAGTGTCACCTCTGGCATATTGATTTCTCTCTTCCAAGCCCAGCAGCTCTGGGTCTTCTGCCCTGGCATCCAAGGTCTGAAACTGAATTTCCAGAAATCAAACTACAGTTCTGCTATTCATTGATGTCCTCCCAGGTGAGCTCTATCTAGGCTTCAGGCTCACACTTCTAAAGCAAGCAAACTTTAAGCTAATTACATGCTGGCATATTCTCCCTTGCTGAATTTTGGCAGGTTGCTTCTGTAAATTATGAAAAATAAATGTGAAATATGCAGATGTCTCTTGTTTGAAGCAGATGTTTGGTCCGTCTTGCCAGAATCCAATCAACTGTTCCCCTTGGGGCCTCCCCCCACCACTTTGTCCCAGAGCAGCTTGGGAACATGAAGGGCGATCAGAGCAGCACTTCGCAGGCCTTTGAGGACGCTTCTGGACTTGGAGGTCTTTGTTAAAAAGAATTAAAAATAGAAATATCCCAATCCACAAGAATCAGACTGTCTTTGGTAAAAGACACTAGATGCTGAGCAGTTTTCTCTGGTGGTGCTGGATAGAACTGGGGGAAGGGTGGGCTCACGTGTTGCCATGGTGCTCTCTGGAGCCTGCCTTTTATTCCATCCTTTTGATGATTTATAGCAATATCTTGGGCTGTTCTAGTCCCCAAACTGCTGCCAGTGTCTCACACTATGGTCCAGTGTCTCCTCACACAAGAATCTCAACTTAGACACCAGATTCTGTAATTCAAAAATAAGTGGATGTTTGACCACCATTTGGCTAATAAATTGCTTTTATACAACAATGGAGAATAATTCAATGATAAGACCCTTTTATTGATGTGTAGCTAGAAGACAGGAAAATGATAATATTCATGGCCATGTATTTTGTTTTGAAACCTCTCTACTTGCTGATTCAGTGATTCTATATTACTAAGCTCTAATTTTGCACAGAAATTTGGGTAAGGGAGACATTTTAAGTAAGAGTAAAATGTTTGCATAGGTATTTTATATATACATAAATACTTTATATATACACACACACACACACACACACATGTAACAAATAACTCTGTGGGCAGCAGTAGTAAAGGTTCTGCATTATCGTAGGTGTCAATCAGTTTTTCTGTCATGCCATCTATTAAGTATAAATAGAAACCAGCCGTAGGATCCTCTAGGCTCCATGGAAAAAAACCATAAAGCTGGTCGACCCTGAGATTGAATGTGATCAGTATCTTAAAGGACCACTTAATCCAGAAGGTAGAGATGTGCACTAATTCCAGGCTCTCTTGGCTGCTGGCATGTGACTTTGGATAAGTTACTTAACTCTTCCTAACCTCAGTTTCCTCATCTATAATACCAACTGCACAGATGTTGTTTAAAGAGGTACACAGTGTCCCTGACACATAGAAAACGACCAATATGGAGAACTAATGCTGTCATTTCCTATTCCTTTCTATCACTTCTCAATGAGGGTTTATTTTACGTACACATGCAATGTACATATTTATTTATTTACTTTTACTGCTGTACATCTTTTGTACCATAAATGAACAAACACATTTACTCTGCTTCTATGCACAGCAGTGATAAGGAACCCCTTGTCAACATGTTCTACTCCATTGAAGATATCCTGTATGAAGCTATATGATATAACCTCTTATTTTTCTCTGAGTAGTATAACTTTCTTTAATAAGTCCCATCTCCCACACTGTTTCTCTTCTCAATCCACTTCAAAATTCCAAGTTCTTCTTTAACTGCAAAGTTTCATAGTCTTCTAAATGTCTGATTTATATAATATAAGAGACTTTATACTTAGCCATATGCCAGGTATCCAAAATATTGAGTGAGAACAAGACCGACAAGGGTGTCTCTCAGACAGAGTTTGTCGTCTAGTGGGGTAAATAACTGGGAACTGCCTCACAGCCCCTGCACTTGAGCCGCTATTCCTGCTCTCCAGAATCATGGACGGTGACTTTTGTTTTAGCAATAGTGTTACAGAGATGTATGTCTTATTTCGGTACTACTGAATTTCTGTGCTTTCTGAAAACATTTCACCATGTGCATGAGACCAGTACAACTGGTTAAAAAGTGAAGATTTTGATAAAATGGTAGATTATTATTTTCTTCCTATATCAAGTAAAATTAATAAGTTACTCTGGCAAAATACAGACAAAATCTTGTGAAGCATTTATTTTGCAAAGCACTTTGTATGGAAAAAAATTTATCTTTGAAATCTATTCATCATGCCACTTAAAAGAAAGGAATATAAGGAAAGAATAAAATAACATAAAAAAGAAATAAAAGATAGACCTAGGCTGTATCTTAGGGCTGTTATTTTAAATTGATGATATAAAATCCACAGACTGAAAATAATAATAACTTAGTGTTAAAAATAGCACCTTTATGCAATTCACAGAAAAATGGATGGGTAATTGTGTTCATCTTATACTGTTGTATGGGGATTAAATGAGATAAATTGCACAAATTTTATAAACCCAGAGAAATGTGCAATTATTAGGTGACATATTGCCAACCCTAAAAAGCAGATAGTAGGCTTTCTTATTCTTCTTTGACATAAAAGAAACTGAGTCACAGAACAATCAAACAGCCTATCTAAGACCATACAGATAATAAAGCGAAGAACTGAAATGTAAGCCTAGGTCTTCTGACTCCAAATTGGACTTTTCCCACTATATCTCTTTAACTCTCAACTAATTTATGAATAATTAAAAAGCAACATAATAAGACCATATTAATAAAATATACACTTGATACATCAGTGTTTGAGAGATATGCAGAAAACCTTCATAATCACAAAGGCTTCCTGAGAGAGGGTACAGGTTTTGAAGGAGGTGGAACTAGATTCATCTATAGAGTATACATATTGTATGTATCATAGCCTTCTTATTTTATTTTATTTTTTTGCTTCGGGCTTCCTTTCTAATTTAGGTTCATAATTCAAAATGATTTTTCCAACCTTGAGGGCACTTGCTTTACTTTCCAGCATCTATTCTCTCACAAGGACCAGCTTTCATGTTCCAAGAAGGAACATGTTCCCCTGGCCAAGGGCAGCATCACGGGAACAGAGGAGGGGCACAGCAGAGAGCAGATTCTGACAGCTTCCTCATCCACCATCCAGGGGGACATTCCAAACAGTGACCCGAGCTAAAATATACTAAGAACCATGACCAACCTCCTGAGAAAGTCCAAGTTCTATTTCTTGGACATTTGTTATTGGAATTTTTCTTAAAAAATAGAAAGTCCTACAAAAAGACTGATGATATCAATAATAATAATACTACCGCTAATACTATAACTAGTCTTTGTAGGTCTACACCCAGAGTTAAAGGAAATATATTTTAAAGACTTCACTAAGGCATTTATCTAGCTTTAACTGCCTCATCAAAGAATATTATTTTTTAAAAAGAAGCCTCATAAAGATGTATGAATATATAGACCTGTGATTATTCAAAAAAAATTGTACAAATCAAAATAAATTTGCCGGAGCAATTTAAAATAATTAACCTTTGACAATCCTCCCTCTCTGGTAATGGAATAGTAACTATATGAATAAAAGATAAGTCGTGACATTCAATGAATTATAATATTCATCCCATAAATTACTTGATATAATAGCTCTATAGTCTACATTTTTATAACACTAAAATGTCCCAAACACTAAAGAACCCATTCATTTCCAGTGTGTGGTTTGCAGATAGGTTGGGTAATTTCTTTTGCTTTCTTCAGATATCCTTTAATTAAGTCTTTGCTATTATTTTCCTCCCAAAATATACCATGTGTCAGCCTGTCAACCATTTCTGCAGCACAGACACCTGGAAGAATTGAGACCTGTGCTCACCTCCCAAGTAGTTCAGGAAAATGAGTGAGTGTGAACCTGATTTGCAGGCTGGGTGGGATGGTTAAGGGCCCAGGGTTGATCTGGCTGATTGCCACATTCAGGGACTCGGTGGCCCAGTCCCTTTTGCAGACTGTGGGGCCTTTGGGCAAGCTGCTGCTCCTCTCCATCCTCCTGTCTCCACTTCCCTGAGATAAAAGAGCATCAGGGTAAAATGAAGACATCTCTGATCGTGTAACAATGATTACAGGCCAGGGCATGAAATATCAGTGCTTAATAATAATAATTAGCAAGTGTTTACTGGCCTATTCAAGACCCAGGAAGGCAGAATGGCTGCAAAATATGTAGACATTTTTGGTCCGAAATGTGTTGTGATTTTAAGAAAAGAATGGGAAGCTATGGAAGAAGGATGTCTCCTGAGAAATGGATGCTTCTCTGGCTACCCATTTTACCCCATAAGTACAAGGTTTGCTAATTATGTAGGGGTGACCAACTGGTTTTCTCCAACTCTTCCAAGCCGTTCGCTAGCGTGAACGAAATGGACCATAAAGGCCTGGTTTCCAATTCAGCGTGCACCCCTTCCTGGCGTCTTGCCCATGCGTTTTACATCACAGAGAAGGTCTCTACAACAAAACAGCATTTAAAATTTCCTTATCCTTGTTCTCTTGATCATCTCTGGTTTCAGTTTAACCATAATAAAAATAGGCATCATTTACTGAGTATGTAAGTATCAGATATTGGGTCAAGTTCTGGGAATATATTCTCTCATTTAATTCTTTCCACCAGTTTATGAGGTAGGCTTTCTTTTTATTCCCATTTTTCATAAGGACGTTGAAGCTTAGAGTTCTCAGTGATTTGCCTCATTTCATACTGTACTTCTAACTATTATGTTGTGCTTCCCCAGATTACCTGTGTTGTCTGGCCTCCCAAGCTCAGAATCCCCTCACGGAAAGGGTTACCTATATTTCCTGACTCCAGAGTTAGCAAGTTAGAGTTGCAATGGCAGGGGATGGCAGATATAACTCTGGACCTGGGCTCGTTTGGCTTTGCTTTACCCCAAAGTCACAGAAGCAGGTGGGTGGGGTATGGCCTGCCTCCAGGTCTCTAAGTAGGTACTGACCCTACAGAACCACTCCTGAGCACATGGTGCAGACTGACTGTGGCTGCGCTGTCTTTTGGACAAGATATTGATTTGAAACAGAAATGCCTTCTGTTTCTTTGTCCTGTTGGTGAAAGTTCAGATGTATGAAAATAAAAGTGTATAGGAAATACAAGAGGCTACTCATTCACAGACACAAAGATTGTTCTTTAGTTTGAGTGGATGAATAGAATGTGACCTATGTAGTTGGATGAACCTTTTTATATTAAAGAAATTTACAGTCATATCTATCTATCTATCTATCTGTGATCTATATATCTATATATCTATATCTGTTCTATGTAAATATATATAGAAACTTAGTCATTCATATATGTATATATGAATGTGTATATATATATATATATATATATATATCTGTGATATATATCCCTGTCTTGATATTTTTTGGGTTCTTTTACTTTTTTGTGTTTCTTCTTTATAGGCCACTGTTTCTAAACCAGAATGTTAGGACTCATTGGAGGATCATGAATACAAAGATGGGGAAAGAGAACATAGAAATTTGGTGAAAGGATCACCTGTTGGCTTATTAGTCATAAATTATTTTCATGGGCCATCTATTAACATTCCATGGAAAGAGTTCTGCTAATGTTCCTGGAAAAAGAAAAAAAAAAACCCAAAACTGCTCTTGCCCAGTCATCTGTTTTTTTTTTTAACTGTTGAGATGGTTGGAGTTCAGACAAGTTAAGAACTTTGCCTAACTTTGCACAGTAAGTTAATAGCTGAGGCAAACTTTGGCTCTTAGTTCATTCAACATTCATTCAACACCCATTAGTAAACATTTACTATGTCCCAGGAACTGAGTGCATTACATTTGTTATTTCCCTCAAATTTTGATTTTAAGAAAGAGAAAAAACAGTACCTTAAAACCATGAAAGAATGTTCCATTTCCTTTTTCTTCTATTGCCGTTTTCATTAGTTTCCTACATTTAATTTCCTTATTAGTAATCTACAGAGCATTGTACTAGGCCTCAGTTAGAAAGAACATTTTAGATTTTTTTTTAAAAGTGGCTATTTAACACAAAGTTCCTCCAAGTTTTATGAGGTGGTGCTATTTTATATTTTCTAATTTTTTGTTTTGTTTTGTTCTTAAAGTGGGGCCAAAAGTGATGTTTCTAATAAAGAGAATTTCTGGGTTTTTTTTAGTATGACCCATGGTAAGAAATACATTTTACATTATAACTCAGCTTAGATGTGTGTGTATCTGTGTATATATACACAGAAAGATTTGAAATATGAAATATTTTGTGAAAGGATACTCTTGTATAATATAATAAAAACGAATTTTATATCTTGTATGACCTTATTAATATTTGAACACTACAAGATGTGTCACATTGCCTATTCTATTTTATTTCTATTTTTTAAAAAACAACTAAACAAAGCTCAATAACTTAACCAAAGCAATTTGGGCAAATGTTTCAATTCTTTGTTCAATTTTGCTTGTGAAAATGCCAAAAGGTCAGGCCACCAGTGAATTTTTTCCAGCCTAGACCTTGATCTCAGATGGAGTCATCGGCCATTCAAACGCAAAGGTACAATGTGAAACCTGCCCTGATTTCTCTCTAGCCTTTGTATTTCCTGAAATCTAATCATGTGAGCAACCTTGAGCATGACTCAACCTCTCTGAACTTTCATCACACACTTTAAATGAGGGGTAGGTCTACGTGACTTTCATGATCCCTCTGGCTTCAAAGGCTTGTGAAATCTGGGTACCTATGAAAACAAAGTTTCCTCAAATGTATTCTATGCATAAACTATGAATTTCTAGAACCACAAATGTATTCCACTTGAAGTTTCTCTAAAATGTTGACAGATGTGAAAGTGAGCATTATAGAATGCTTAGTTTTACATTTGCATTCAGATCTGTTGTTTCAATGGGGACATTTTTATAAATAAAAATGTGTTACTGCTGTTCTTGGAATTCTGGTTCTGCAGTGAATTTCATTAGCTAAAGCACTGTATGTGCTTACGTGCACTTTGGTTTTGGGGAGGCTTAGCCAATGCTGGGTTTAGGGTAGCCCAGGGAGAGAGAGGTCCAATTTGTCATTGTCATACTACTATGACTGTAGCATCTCAGTTTTGTGAGAAAATTACTGTGGCAACAGTGCCAACACCCGTGAGTATCACACACAGTTCTCAGAAGCACAGGGATAGCATTTCAGCTAAGTTTAGTAAAAGTAGCCTGGATAATGGCCTGAAGTGAAACTACCTTTATTAGTTATATAGTTCACTTGCCAAAGAGGTGAGTGGTTTTTATATTTTCTCCATATGTAGCTGTGTGAACATTCAAGTCCTTGGATTAGAAAAACCAGCAAATCCACTGAGAAATAGCATTTAGGGACATGGAATTCATATGGATTTAGTATAAAGAATTTGGCAGTCAGTGAGGGTAGGAAATCTTTGTCCCTTTAATCCAAAAGCAACTGAAATTTTTTCAAATTGATTTTATTCAGAATAAAGCCAAAACATTTATTCATAGTAAGAAATAGACTGCTGTGTGGTCTAAGCTATTTACACGAGTATAACTTCAACAGCATGAAAAAGGATGTAGAAACCATAAAAAACAACCAGTAAGAGATGAAGGATACACTAACTGAAATGAAGAATAATTTACAGGGAATCACAATAGAGTAGATGAAGCTGAGAATGAAATCAGTGACTTGGAATAGAAGGAAGAAAAAGCCCCAGAGCAGAACAGAAAAAAGAGAAAAGGATCCAGAAAAATGAAGATAGTGTAAGGAGTCTCTGGGACATCTTCAAGCATACCAATGTTAGCATCATGAGGGTGCCAGAAGGAGAAGAGAGAGAGCGAGTAATTGAAAAACTGTTTGAAAAATTGACAGAAAATTACCTAACCTGGTGAAGGAAACAGACATACAAGTCCAGGGAGCACAGAGAGTCCCAAACACGATGAACCCAAAGAGGCCCACACCAACACACATCACGATTAAAATGCCAAAGGGTAAAGACAAAGAATGTCCACAGCAGCAAGAGAAAAGCAGTTAGGTACCTACAAGGGAGCTCCCGTAAAACTGTCAGCTGATTTCTCAACAGAAACCTGTCAGGCCAGAAGGGAGTGGCAAGAAATATTCAAAGTGAGGAAAAGCAAGGACCTACAACAAGATTATTCTACCTAGCAAAACTATCATTTAGAATCAAAGGACATATGAAGAGCATCCCAGACAAGAAAAAGCTAAATGAGTTCATCACCACCAAACTAGTATTGCATGAAATGTTAAAGGGTCTTCTTTAAAAAGAAGAAAAAAAAATGTGAACCATAAACTGGCAATAAATACGAATCTATCAACAATTGAATCTAAAATGCAGAATAAACAAATAAGCAGAACAGAAACAGACTCACAGATACAGAGAACATTTTGATGGTTGTCAGATGGGAGGGTCCTGGGGGGATGGGTGAAAAAGATGAAAGGATTAACAAGTGCAAATTGGTTGTTACAAAATAGTCATGGGGATGTAAAGTACAGCATGGGGAATATAGTCAATAATACTCTAATAACTATGCACAGTATCAGATGAGTATGAGATTTATCGGGAGGATCACTTACTAAGTTATATAATGTCTAATCACTTGGGTGTACACCTGAAACTAATACAATAATGTATGTCACCTATAATTGAAAAATAAAAAATGATTAAAATTTTTTTTCATAATTCAGTTTTACTTTCTCCATCTCTGGTTAAGATAAAGAAAAAATGAGATGTAAAATCTCAGAATCAGACTTTCAGATCACATTAAGCCAGATAGGTAAATAGCAGGCCAGAAATAATCTGTGAAAAAATAGATTGGTATTGTGGTTGGCAATGTAATTGTTTGTAGCCTGAATTTCAGATCTGCAAAACTAGGATAAAGGTGGGAAGGAGTTGGGGGAGGGTAGAAAGAGCTGGGGAATGGAAAAGAGGACAAGGGAGGTGTTTAGCTTTCATTTGCAAGCGTGATACCCGCTGCTTTGTTTATGGATTTGATGCTATTCATACAGTCTTTGCAATATTAATTTTTAATTTATGATGCTCATTAGGAGACACTTAAAACAGAACAATTATCATTTATCTTGATATATTATTTACTAGGTCTGACTGTCATGGTTAGGGGCCCATGATTAGTGAGAGAAGGATCGAGAAGAGCTTCTAAAAGGTTTTGGGGTAAAAGGATAGGAGCTTCTGAGGCAGTTGCCGAAAACTAAGGCTCAAAGTTCTGATGTCAAAGTGAAAGCCGCACAGTCCCTAATCAAGACTCAGGAGGCCCCCTCCAAGAAAAGCCTGGAACAGTACTTAATGAACCTGCAGGATCGTATTAATGAGACTCTCTGTTAGGCCACCAGCTCATCAATTATTCATCCAGCTGCATTCCTCATACTTTGCTATCTTCCTCCTCTTTTTGTGTTGGTGTGATTACTTTTTTTAACCCTCCATTTTCTTACCTGGAGTGGAAACAAAGCCTATTCTATAGTTCTCCTTTCTTCTGCTAAAACATTATCAGCATTTCTTAATTCCCAGCCAGGATATCACACATGATGAAAGAAGTCTCCTAGAGGGGCGTCTAACTTCTGAAAGTCTCAGGGAATTAGGGCAGCCCTGACACTGTGCTCCCTTAATACTCGGGGCCTAACTTTGACAGTGTGCTCATCACACTGTGTTATAATTATCTATTTGTGTGTGACTCTTCCCCAGCGGACTGCGAATCCTAGAAAACAGGGCCTAGGTTTTCTTACCTTTGTATTTTCAATTCCCACCATAATGCCTGACACGTAACAGACACTCGCCGAATGAGAAAATGAGTAAGTGAATGAATAAATGAATGAATTATGAGTGTTCAATCAAGCCTAATATTCAGTCCTGTCTATCTATAGTCAAACAGACTGTGGGGTGGAGGTCTGAGCACTGCCTGCGTGTTTCTCAGGAAAATAAACAAAACAAAACACAACAGAACTTCTCATTTACTATTTGGGTTATACAGAGGATGTGTTTGCAGGCCGGAGGCAAAGCACCTGAGCCTGTTTGGTGCCCAGTTCTGCTTATGCTTATTTAAAATATTCTTACAAAATTACTTATTAAAATCAGACAAGTTGTATTTTACTAGGACTGACCGTCATGGTCTGGATAACTGGAAAGTGAGATGAGGATTTCAGTGAACTTTCACCATAAAGACCCACAAGGTTGGAGTGAGTGATCTTTGGAGTGGGGCAGAGGTCAAGGGCTTGGACTTACACCCTGAGCCAGTTATTTGACTCACTCATTCAAGGTCAACCAAGGAAAACCAAGGAAGCCAATTTCCATTCCTCAGGAGGTGCAATACTGTGGTGCTGACCAAAGTCATTACCTCATATTGTGAGAAGAAGGGCATGACTGGACGTGCTTCCGTTTTGCTCTGGACAGGTAGAATGATGGACAATACAGGTGGTACTACCTGAAAAGCAGATTGACAAAACAAGGAAAAGGCAGAGACAGGTGTGAGGAAATGCTTTGACGTTCCATTCCCTAGCAATATTCCCAACCAGTTATAACTATTCGAATACAGTATGCCCCGTTTTTTGAAAGTTCATGTTAATGCCACTTTGTTTTTTTGGAAGACATACATTGGTACCACTTTCAATGACTGAAAGAAATTCGAAGAAGATTTTTGCTTTTGTGAAAAAAGCCGAAAAGCAAAAATAGAGTCCAGAATTTATTTTGCAGCAAGCCACAGAGAAACTCATTACAGAGGCAGTGACAGCCACGCAGCAACAGTGGCACCACCAAGCTCCTTCCCCAGGAACTGCACTCAGCTTCTCCACATCAGACGGCCATAGCTTTGAGCTTTGTCTGTGAGCATCTGTGCTTTATCTCTCTTTACTTCCTTCGTTCATTAGTAAGAAGTGTCCTATGGTGATTGCTTCTTCACTTTATGCCATTTTGGCTTATGAAAGTTTTCATAGGAACTCTTTACTTTAGATAGTGGGGAAGCCTGTACCGAAAAAAGAAGAGCAAGGATCCAAATTCCCCAAAAGAAATAAGAAGAAATTTCCCCAAAAGAAATAAGAAGGAATAAAAAGAAACCAGAATACATGGACCCAAAGCTCCAGCTTGGTTAGGTAGACTGCAAAGCCAAAGGCGAATAGTGACTTTGGTCAAATGGAAGCTAATTTGTCACATCTCAACTGGTGCAATTGTACAGATTTTTTATTTAGAGAAGTATTTCTGGCAGTTGTTGCCACAGGCCTCTATGTTGGCTCTCGTTATCAGTGTGCCAGGCTGAGAGTGGGTTATGGGTGTGCTCAAGCTATTGTCCTTCTTCCTCCTTGGGGCACCTGGATGGGCCAGGGCAGCTGGGGCCCTCAGACTGGTTGTCCTGGACAAAGAGGAGCCTTATCCATTTATTCTTTTTTAATACAAAAATTGATATTATTTTTATTTACTTGGAACACACAATTAGAAGAAGAAATAAAAATATATATTCCAATAATTCCATTTATAGTAGCATTTAAAACAAGAAATAGTCAGTGGCTAAATATGTATAAACCCTGTAGAATGAAAACTAATGAACACAAGTAGATGAAGAGACAGCGTACTCCCATCAGATGTATCCATTGTGTTTTGCAATTCCTCTTTATGATTCTTTTTATGTTAAGATGAAAATAAATATCAAGTAAGTGGCAGAGCTACATTTGAGCTTCATGGATTTGAAGATATAATTTCCCTCCTCACCTAACATCTCTGAAATCCAAAGGTGTTTCCTTATCAATATGTTTTTACTTGCTTTTGATCAGGTGGCAGTAATAAGGTAATTCTCATAGCCTGGACATAGCCAGACTAAACTTGGCAGCAGCTGTTCACATTGTTCTAACTTTAGCTGAGTGCTGTACATTGCTGTATTGCTTGCATTGATTTGAGTTTCCTTTAAAGTGTCTTCAATAAAATGTATTATGATTCATCATTAAAGCACAACAGTTATGGTATGTATAGAGAGCATGCAAACAGAGAAGTAAATGTAAGGGTGATAGTGATGAAGCTAAAGATGTCATAGAAGGGATGAACCATCAAATACTTTATGAGTGGGAGGAAAGGAGGACTCTGTAGATAAAGACTACTAGAGGCCACGGTCTGCAAGGAGAGGTGGGAGAAACTACATTGTTTTCTTAGTTGTATATAAAATAACGGTGTATCTTTCAGCGGTGAGATTTTCACCTTCTGTCCATTTTCTGTGTAGACCAAGCCGTGGACCACCTGAGAAGCACGACTGTAAGCTCCTGGATGTTTGTGTTTCCCTCAGTCAAGGGTTCTGGCAAAGATATAATTTCTGTTCAACTTACAAACTTTAAAATTATTAGAATGGAACTGTTGATTCTATCAAAAAGAATAAATTTGGAATTAACTTGTCCTTTGTTGTATATGAGCTATCAGATTTCAGTTTAGCTTTACAGGCTAAAGATGGAGTTGAACTTGGGTCCTTGAAGCAGGTTAAACTCAGGCAGTTTACATAAGCAGTGGGCACTGGGTCCAGCATTGACATTCCCATTGGGAGCAGTGAGAACTACTTCACGGTGAGAGGCAACAGGTTCTTCCTGTGTCACCTGTGATATTTATGTTCCTACTCCACACTCATGGCATGTGATTGAAAAGGACACAACCTTCCTTATTTTTGGAGATGTAATTGGAGGCTGGTTTCCAACAATCATTGATCTCTTCACCAAAACAAAGTAGGTCATTCTGAAAATACAACTTTAGGATATGAATTGGAAAATAAAATAATTATCTGTTGAATGGACCTCGAGGCCATTTACTTCAATTCTTTGATTTTACAAACGAGTAAAAGTTCAAGTGAAATGGCCACCTGGGATCTCACGGCTGGTTCAGGGCAGTAACTAGGAGCTCTGGCCTTGGTGGGGTGTCCTGCCACCACCACCACACACATGGGTCTCACAAGGTAAATTTACACATACACAAAATAAAGGACTTTTTGTGTACTGTGGTTATGTAGAAGAGTTTATTAGATTCAATCTTCCTAAATCTTTGTTCTATTAGTATCAATGAACAGTTATTGATATTTTGCTATGCTACTGGTTAGGAATTTAATACTGAATTTAGAAGAAGACCCTGCCCTGACCCATGTGGCTCCATTGATTGGGTGTCATCCTGCAAAGAAAAAGACCGGTTCGATTCCCAGTCAAGGCACATGCCTGGGTTGTGGACCAGGTTCCTGGTTGAGGTGCATGTGAGAGGCAACTGACTGGTGTTTCTCTCCCTCTCTTTCTCCATCCCTTCTCAAA
Source organism: Desmodus rotundus (assembly GCF_022682495.2). Classification (NCBI taxonomy): domain Eukaryota; kingdom Metazoa; phylum Chordata; class Mammalia; order Chiroptera; family Phyllostomidae; genus Desmodus; species Desmodus rotundus. Next base: position 141,345,211 of record NC_071391.1, on the reverse strand, counting down.
AGAAAGAAAGAGAAAGAAAGCAAGCAAGCAAGAAAGAAAGAAAGAAAGAAAGAAAGAAAGAAAGAAAGAAAGAAGAAAAACAGACTCTTCTGTCCCAGGTTTTCCTTGTAAGTGATTGTAACCTTGGTGATTTGCACTCCCCCACCTCTAATTTTGTTTCTACAGTATTTTCCCAATGAAAAATTTAAACCCAGAAAAATGCCACAATCTCTCATAGATTTAAAAATGCATCAACATGACTCTAACCAATAGATGAGGAGAGGAGGTAGCAAAGGTCATTTCCTCTCCTCCCTTCTCCACTTCCTGCAATGGAATTGACAATACATTTTACAGAGGCCTATTTACCCAATAAACACATTCTGGCTGGAATGACTTGTCCTACTGGTTTTGGGACATGACATTTAAGGGCTTATGAAAAATAGCAGAGAGGGCTTGTCAATATATCTTAGTATAAAACAAAATGAGGTCGACCTTGATTTTTTTCTGCAGATGAGCCTTTAAAATAAAAATTGAAAGGAATTTATTTATAGTGTATGGTATGTGTTTATACATTTGTGTTGTGATATAATGAGTGTGTATATCTGCACAGATATACAAACCTATGAATTTAACATGACATAGATTTTTATTCCCTCAAAAGGATCTTAAAGTCTAAAAAGAAGACAATTTTGTTTGATATCCCCACAAAAGTCTGAGTTAAGCGTCTTTCTTGTCTATATAGAACCTCTCATTTCCCCAGATAGTTGTTAAAAAAATTAACTTCATCTTGGTTGTGTAGTTTATCTAGAGCAACGGTCAAAGTATTTTTCAAATAAGAAAATGAAAGTAAAAAATCTTAAAAAGAAAATAAGAAGGAAAAAGAAGAAACTCTCTTCCCTGGAATCAAATATAGGGGGCATAATGTAATGTTATATAATATAATGTAATGTTATATAATATAATATAATATAATATAATATAATATAATATAATATAATATAATAATCTGAGGGCCTTAAAAACCACATCTGACCGCCTGGTGCCTGGACAGTGGCACAGGATGAATATTGCACGAAACCTGTAGCCTGAATCTCCATCAAAAGAAACAATAAATGTGTTACAAATCATTCTCCTGACAATCTACCAAAAAAGTTATTAGAGTGAATAATCAGTTCTGAAAAATGATCATATGCAAACTTCCATTCAAAATAAAAATACCTTGTTTTGACTCTACCTGTGACTATTTTATAACATGAGAAGCTTTCCTAACATTTTTCTTTAAAACTTTTCTTATTGATTAAAAATCTTTAAGAAAATGGTGTGATGTCCAGTGCCTAAGAGAAATTTATAGGGTAATTTGCAGAACCTTTGCCCTAGATGGGTGGTCCTGGCTCTGTGGGTCCCAAACTGCGAGGGGGCTGGCTAAGCTCATTGCTATTATTACTTCTAGCTTTAACATTCTGTGGTTCATTTGCTTATCTTGACTCAGAAGACCTCTGGCAGCTTTAGCATGCAATAGCCATTAGATCATAAGAATGAGTTTTAGTTAAAAAATAAATAAATTTCTTTACTTTGAAAATTTTTTGCTGGCTTCAATTACCAGCACATGCACTTGCTAAGAAACCAAATTTGTCAACCCTTCTTTCCAATCATTAGCGGGGCATCATATTTTCAAAATGCCACTTGTAATCATTCATACCCCATCGATATGGTGATGCATCAAAGTTAAATGTCTGCCTAGGTTTTCTTCTCTTAGCCTTCATGTCTTAGTCATTTAAAGAACAATGCTTTTGAGTAACAGAGTTACTCTTTCCTCCTCATTTTTTTTTCTTTTGAAATTCAGTTTCCTGGGTAGCTTGTAGGGGGGGAAATTCAATCACAAGATGTACTGTAGAAGAGGGCACCATGCTACTTTTAATGTTAGCCCCTTTTAATCTAGGTTAGGTCATTGAACTTTTCTGATTTTTGCCTAGGGAGAACTTTCCCCTTATTTTTAACATATCCTTTTGTCTGGTTGGCCAGTAATTGACTTTGTCCCTTTTTTCATTTATTTCCTTGTCTCCTGGTTGTAGCATCTTCTCCCCAGAGTCTCAGGTTAGAAGTTTTCCCTTTTGTGAAACCATGACAGGTGCCTAATTGAATGATGAATGTCCCTTTATTACTCTGTAATTGAACTGCCAGCTTTTTGATTGGTTTGTAGAGATGCTCCCCCCCTCATCAAGCACTGCAGGGGGCTTCGTACTTGGCAGTCTGGTCCTACACTCCATCTGTCTAATCCCATCTAGCCCCCACTTGCTTTGGGGGTGGTGGTGATAGAGATAGTGAGGGGGAGGGGAGTCATAATAAATTATGCTAATTTTATGTGGCTCTGACAATGAGAAGATCGTATTGTTCCATGCATCTTGGGGGTAAATGCTTCAAGACATTTTGTCGTCATGGGTGCCTAGCCTGACAGGCCCACGATGAAGATTAATGGGCCTCACCTGAGTGACAGAACAGGGGATTGTGGGGAAGAGAGGGTCATTCATCATACTCTGACAGGTGTCATTCAATCCAGCAGCAGCTCTACCGTCACCAGGCTAGCAGTTCCATTTTTCTGCCAGTTAAGCAAGGAGTTTAATAACATCCCCAGAATTAAAACTCATTCTTTGTAGCAGGTCTGACAGCTGAGAATAAGAAAATCAATTCTTCTCATGTACAGCACAGTTACCTGACTGGAGCTTTGACTCTAATTTAGTCTTTGGGCTGAATTTCAAGCAAAGAGCTTTTTGTAAGACATCATCTATTAAAATTTATCCACAGCGCTAACTTTGGCGACGTCGTTATGGTGGGCACATGAGAGAGGCAGGCTTTCATACCAGGCGTCCTTCTACTCCTTGCGTGCTGAAGCACAGATCCATGGTAGCTGGGTCTCTCTCGCTTCATTCTCATTAGCAATGTTTACAGCTTCTCTCTTCATTAATATTGATCCCCTCCCCAGCTACTGGCAACAACAAGACAGACGCTAATTTGGTATCATTAAACTGTTTGGATTTCAGGTTTCAGGGATCTTGGAAAGCAGATAAGAGGGTTCAAAGGTGAGAAGAGGAGTTAAACTTTAGCACTATAGGGTTGAGCTGATGAATGATGGCACTCTAGGTTGACGAGGATGGCAGACTGCAAAACGTGGCTGTGCATTCCTTTCATCTATTTTCTCAGCTGGAGGAGAAGTCTCATTCACGATATCCATGAATCTGGCCTGTCTGAGCCTGTCGATGGTTTTGACCAATAGCATGTAGTGATGTGTAACTGCACAGACTGGACTCAAGTGATCTGGATCTTCCATTTTCACTCTTTGTGGAAGCTAGCCCCCTGGTAAGATGTGGGTTCACCATGCTGTGAGAAAGTCCAAACTAGCTATGTGGAGAAAGAAAGGCTGCACAGGAGTGCATGGAGGCACCAGACATCCGAGGAAGCAATTTTGGAACTTCCAGCCCATCTCAGCTGCCAGCTGGATGCAGCCACATGGAAGCTACTTTGGACATTCCAATCCCAGCTGTTGCTCTATGGAGCAGAACCACCCTACTGACCACTGCCCACATCTCTGGCCAACAGAATTGTGAACAACAACAACAACAAAATTGGTTGTAGTTTAAAGCCATAAATTTGGGGGTAGTTGTTTACACAGCAATGGGTCACTGAAACAGTGGAGGTGAGATAATGTGGGCACCCTGTGAGAGACTCAGGGTCATAACTGCTTCCTATAACACATACAGAGATGCTTTAGCTTTTGGGGCAGCATTGTTCTCCTCAAAAACTCCCTGGTTTGAGAACCTTTGCCTCCTCATACTGTGCGCTCCCCCTACAGTCCTCTTCTCTCACATATGATAGAACAGTTTCTCAAAAGTATACATGTTCTTGGGTTGAGAGAAGGTATAATTGGCTGAATAGGACTTGTCACATTTATTTTCATTTCTCTTAGTTCCATAATTTCCATTTTATACAGCTAAGGTCAAAAAAGTCATCTTTGAAAAATAAGTTCTGAAATTGGGATATTTAAGCCATGGTACAATACTAAGCTTGATTAAAGGGTTGTGAATTATGTACATTGATTAAATTAACTCGATTACTGATCAAGTTCACAGGGTGCTGAATAGACAAAGAATACGTAGACAAGATTATTTTCTTATGAATGTGATTCTCAGCAGTAATTAGATTAGCTAAAGACTTTGGTCTAATAATCTACTGGGGCACCACACAGACAAGTATCACATCTCTGTTGCTTTTAAGGAGAAAAACCATAACTGCAACCCTTTAGATTTCTGAGCAATAATCTTGGAAAGAAATGAGATAAAAATGTGACATGAGGGATAGCTATTTGTTTGAAGATAAATTTTTATAAAGTCACACGCTATAAGCACACTGAGAGCATGCAATAACTGTTCTAAATTCTCCAAATCCACAAATCATGGATATTTGTAGCAGCAGAAGAACATCTAAGCTTAGGAAGAAGAGAAGAATTTATGGGGCAATAGCATCTTGAGAAAGGTCTTGAGCTCATAGTTAATTCCAGGGGAGAGAACAAAAGTAAAGGTCACCATGGAAATTTTTATTATAATAATTTATACAACAGAATTTTTCCTTTCCTTAAGAACATCATTCAAAAGAAACATCTGAAAGTCAGAATTGGGCTCATGATACAGTGCCTTTGAAACTGCAAGAATGACTTGCCTGAAGAGTCTTAAAAAGAAGCCAATAGGGCCGAATATTTGCTGTGACCTTGAGTGGACTGTCTGCATTCGCCTGGCTTTCTTAAGAATTTGTGCTGTCCTTAATTTTCAGATTGCACCGCAAACTCACATCTGCTCACAACCAATGTCTCTTGACTCCTATAAACTTACATGACAGCCTGGTGATTTGAAGGCATCTTCTTAGCATCTGCCATGCTTTTTCTTTTCTTGTTTTGTCTTTTGCTACTTGATTTCAACACTGATATCATAAAGGAATACCCACTCTGGTACTCCACCCTTAGTATAAATAGTGGATCATCTAAGGCTTATGATGTCCTTTCACTGAGCCCAAAAAACCAAGAATTAATTACAAAACACACTTTTGGTACCTGGAGTCGTCAGTTCACTTTAGAGCATTTGTGGCAATGCTCCAATGCAAAGGATACTATGTTAATTGATAGCTCATAAGCTAGCAGAGAGCCTGGCACATAGCAAGTGCTCAAGAAATCATTGCGAACTAATTGTTAATCCACAATTAGTAGCTGCTAACTGTTTATTACAGGTGGGAGTTTACATCATATGGAAAAGGCACATTTGCTAACTTTTAAAAACACAGTTGAGACTGGCAAAGCAGTTTTGTATATGAACCATAGCTGAGCAGTAGTAAGATTAGTTCATTCTAATCCACTGTTAGGAATCTATGAATTTCTTTGATCACAGCCAGGTACCAAAAGGGTTTTTGGAGGCAGAACTTTGGATTAAGAGTTAGAAGACTTAGATTCTCATAATTTAGGCTCTGTCACTTAGGAGATAACTTTGGGCAAGTCACTTTACATCTCTAAACACTAGTTTTCTTACTTATAAACTTGAATGAATCTCTAGTCCTTCCTCCTAATGTTGGTTTCATGAGGATCAGCTTACATGACATATTAAAGCAGTTACCAAAGCTTACGTTAACCCTATGCCCAGCACCCTCACCATTCCACTGGCCCTAAACCACTTAAAACTTATTTAAATATTTTTATACTGTGACTATATAACTCCAAACACTATACTTAAAAAAACCTTTAAGATAGTCATCTGGGAGATTCTGAAGCATATAAATAATTACATCAAACTTTATTTATTCTCTCATCCAGACAAACCTTCTAAATGAACACCTATTCCATCTTTACATATGGCCCAAATGTTTCTCAACAATAGAAAACAAAAATGTGTCCTTGGGGTTTGTAAAGGATAAAGCACAATGTCTATGGAAGCAGATCTCTCCCAAGGAAGTCATCATTTCTGAGGAAAAGAATATGAAGAAGAAGAAGGGAATTGAAGAATGAAGAAAAAAAGAACAAAGGAAAGAGAACAGGCACCTCATCATCCAAGGTGAAGTTTGCCTGAAATCTGACAACTTTTGAATAAAACTCAAAGCCGGGGGTGACACATGTGAATGCTGAGCCCACAAGGGCTCTCAGAGCTCCTGTTTGGCTGGCTGGGAGGAGGTGAGCTACTACCAACCATGAGGATCAATCAGGCCAACAGCACTGGCGGAACAGCTCCTACTCTGCAGTATGACATGCAGTTTCCAGTCGGGGAAGCTCCAGTCGGGGGAGCAGCATTCCAGTGGGTGGGTCTGATGTCAGGGAAGTGGATTCCATCCGACTTACAGCTGCACCAAAGGCTGACTTTGGCAGCAATTCCTGGGCTATAATTTTATAAACAGTCTTTTCTTTCCAGACTTTCAATGTGAATTTAGACCTCAGCACAGATTCCGTCTCACATCCTTATTTCGTGTCATCACATTCTAATCCGATGACAAACAGTCGGTCTGAGATTTCAGTATATTACTATATTAGTGCAATTTATGTCCTGTGTGGAAGTTGATGATGTGTAAAGACTATATTGTGGACTCGCCTGGATTCTAATCCAGCACCTAAAGGGATAGTGTTGCTTTTGTGGATCACAATGGCGCTTTATTATGAAATCACATGGTTAGTTTGTGGTGATGGCTTGCCAGGAGACATTGGCAGCAACATTAATTACACTTCCCGCAAAGTGGGCCAAAGCTCTGTAATTCACCTCTGAAAATCATTACTGTAATTTAGCATCTAATTGTACCATTTATGCTTGATATTGTCTATAGAAACATTTGAAATATATGCACCATCTTAAACAAGCAATATATGTAGAATGGAGAGGATCCAGCTGAGAAAGGGAGAAGATACCTCCGTCACTCATAAGGCTGCCACTGCTTAGTAAGAGATGTGGAGTTGGATGGGAAACCAATCAGCCAGGTGTATTCTCACTCCAAGTCTCTTTCAGTTGTTCCTTTTAAAAGAAATTTCCACAACTGGAAAGCAGTGCAGTCTCCTAGCACATCCCAGAAGAAGTAGACCTGAAACAGATGAGCTCAAGAAAAATAGAAAGTAAATCAATTTCCATTTTCACAAGCCCAAGTCCACTCATTTTCTGAGAGGACAAATCACACAGAAAATACTGCCAAATTACTCATGGTTACAGACAATTTCATGGAAAAGGCAACAGATCTCCCAAATTGTTACGCTCAGGACCATACCTGAATAGAGGTGCTTCAGGCCTGGAGTGGGGCACCGGAGTGAGGACTTAACATGCCTTAGGGAATAGTCTCACTCCTTTCCTCCTGGCTGGCTTGTTGATGTCAAGAAGATGCCCTTCCCTGGGCAGCTGCCGGGCTCTCGGCAGCACTCCCTGGGTTTTATTGTATCTCCTTGTGGCTGGTCTTTTCTCCTTGTTGAGATAACAGAGATCAAACTGTGGCACATTTAGTATATGAAGTAGATTCGTGACAGACTCAGCTATTTGCATGGTAGTTTCTGGTTTACAGCTTCTCATTACTTTTGTTAGATCAACAGGTATTCATTTTTCAAGTCATGTTCCTTTTTGGATGTGTGAGTATATAGGGCCAGAGGGGGACTACTTGCTAGCTTTTTTGGACTTTAATGCTTTTAAAAGGAAAAAGATTGGATGATTAGGACTTTCATCATGAGACATGACTCAGCCTTCTTGTAAAGTTTAACAAGCAGATGTTGACTTATTGGGCTATTCCTTTTCTTTTATTTAGGATATGAAGTCAGTGAAATATCATCAGAAGAGGTGTATGACAATAGTACCTTCTCTATAAGTGTATATATATTAGTTTTCTTATCAGATAGAGTTTGTCTTCATAAAGGTTTTCTTTTTAAATGAAAGAAAATCTTCCTCTACTAGAAGGAAGTTGGCTTGTAAAGCTCCAGACCAACACTGCCCAAGAGCTATGTAACATGAGCCACACAGATAATTTAAAATTTTCTAGTAACCACTTTAAAACAAGAGTAAGAAGAAAGCGAAAATAATTTTAATAATACATTTTATTTAACTCAATATATCGAAAATATTATTTCAACATGTGATCATACAAAAAATCACTCATGGGCTATTTTGCATTCCTTTTTTTCATACTGCGTTCTAGAACTCTATTGTGTATAATACATCTCAGTGTGGACTAGCCACACTTCAGGCTCCCAGTAGCCCCATGCGGCTCATGGCTACTGAGTTAGATAGCACAGACCCAGACTGACCATCATCACCTCAACTGCTTTCAGTCTCTAAGATTTTGAGTATTCAGGAACAATCTAGCCTATAGAAGCTTTATATTTTATTTTAATAGTTTTTGTTTGTTAAGGCACAAAAGCATGTATTAAGCAAGATTTCTTTAGTCACTTTTTTAAATGACAAGGATGCCAGTGATCCATAGTGAAACCATAAATACTAGACCATTATTTCTCCTTTTAATGACGTGGCAGAAATGGGTACCAAAGAACAAATTACAACTGCAAAATGTACTTTTTATTAGTTTAGTCAAAACCATTTTCTTAACTAAAAGATGTCACATACTAAGTCAACTCTACATCAAAATTTAGCCCATAGCTCAGGGAAAAATTCTAGAGGCAAGAAAGTAAGGAGATGCTAGTGGAGACTTGAGGTGAGTGGAAACATGTGCTCATCAGAGCTGCAGCTGAAACCTGAGATGAGCCCACCCCACTTGGGAACAGGTGTACCTCACATCAGGTCCACCCTGTCCTGACTCTTCAGAAAGACTTAGGCAGGTATCTAGAGTCTCCTCTGCTGTAGCTGGTCCCAGGCTCATGAACGATGTTCATTACTTCCCTCCGTACTCTCAGTGGAGTGGTGAGGTGGGCCCGTATCTTTCCCCCTGAGCGGTCTGGCCCTGGGTTGCCCAATCATTGTCAGGTTATGGTTCTTCCAGTCACGACAGCACCGAGGGAACACTCCGTGAGTGTTCCGAGCTCCATACACACAGCCCTTCGCTGCCCCCATTCTAAAGCAGCAACACCAGGTCGCCGTGAGGAAAGCAGTCCGTTAGGCCTGCCAATACGGCAAACACTTTTGTTGCAGCATGACCAGACAACAATCATAGCTTTAGGTTTCGAGAACTCCGTACTGTGTCCCCACGTGAAAGCATTCCTCATCCCACCTCATTCCCTGCTGGGACCCAGAACCTGTAATTCAGCAAAGCCTCAACTTGTGGCGATGTGATAGGACACACGAAATCTATCGGTGGGCCCTGGCCGGTGTGGCTCAGCTGTTTGGAGTGCCACCCAGTAACTGAAAGGTTGTGGGCTCGATTTCCGATCAGGGCACATACCTAGGTTGTGGGTTCTGTCCCTGGCCCTGTCTGGGTATGTACAATCTCTAGTCCCGGCACGTATGGGAGGTAACGAATCGATGCCTCTCTCTCAAATCAATGTTTCTCTCTCTCTCCCTTCCTCTCTCTCTAAAAGCAATGAAAAAAATGTCTTCAGGTGAGAATTAAACGGTTTTTTTTTTTTTTTTGAATCAATAGGTGGATCACTGGGAGATCATGGGCCTGTGTACTCCAGCTACTGAAGGCATGACATCATGCATTAAGTGAAGGTTATGTGGGGTTTTTTCATATACTATGTCCTGGGGCATAGCATCCTGACCCTGCAGACAGTGAGCCCTGAGCTGGCGCCTTAGTGGAAGTTTACTAGGGCATTCCAGTGTTCTAGCAGGTTAGCTGCCTCCCGCTGCTGCCATATATGGCAGCTTCAGTGGACCCCAGGGTCCTGTGCTCACGTGTTCATTGTCACATCTTCTTTACTGAATAATGTCAAACATCAACCAAATACTCACCCAATAAATGAGAAGCATTATTTTAGTTAGTGAATGAAGGTGTGTGCTGCTTTGAGAGGTTATAATATGAGACTTTGACACTTTCAGGGAGATCAGGAAAGCTTCCCTGAGGAGGTGATAATTAAGCCCTTTGGAGGATGTGTAGAAGTTAACTAAGGGGAAGAGGAGTGGAGACTATGGTCCAGGCAAAAGAAAAAGCATGCATGAGCATTGTAGGTTCAAGGAAATGAAAGGTGTCCCAGTTCTGAGTAGAATCTGGGGACATGTGTTGTGACTAAAGGAGGGAGAGAGAGGAAACATACCATTAAAGGGCCTTGTAGAAGTTTTGCTTTCATCTTAAGTGGAACAAAAAGCCACTGAGCATAGTTTGTATGAGGGCTGAGTTGTGTCAGGTAGTGGGGATAGAGGTAGAGAATTGATTTTGTATGTGAACTTCACAAAGCCCCCCGGTTGCTGTGTGGAAAAGCCATCAGAAGCGGTGAGAGAGAGTGTCCAGGTGGAGGCTGATGGTGGCTTGGCCGATAGGAAACGCTCAGTAAATCATAGTTGCTGGAATCGTTATTGTTTTTCCATAAGGTAGAGGACTGGGTTGTGTGGGTTGGAAAGCATAAACTTATTTTGGATTTTTGTGGCTTCTTTGCTCTTTCAGGAGCAAATGGGCCCCTGCGAAGGCCTAGACTTGGAGGAAAGAGAAGCAGAGGCACAGCATGTGAATATCAGTTCCACTCAGCTGGCACCTGTGCTCATTTGCGAAGTCTGTAACTTGGACCCAAGACACTACTTTATTATCATTACTATTACTACTACTATTATTATTTTATCCTCATCTGAGGACATGATTATTGATTTTAGAGAAATGGGAAGGGAGGGATAGAGAGAGGTAGAGAAACATCGATGTGAGAAACATTGATTGGTTGCCTCTTGAATGCTCAAGACTGGGGTTCAAACCCTCAACCTAGGCAAATATCTTGAGGGGGAATTGAACCTGTGACCTTTTGGTTTGTGAGATGATGTTCCAAACAACTGAGCCACACTAGCCAGAGCAAAGCACTGCTTTATTAATCTAGTGCTGCCCACTGCTGCACGGTCATAGCCACAGCAGAGAATTGGATAAATGTGATGAAGCGACTTGGATAAATTCTGGAGTGAAAAGGGAGAGTTAGCATAAAGTTTCTCTTCTAGGGGTCTCAGGAATGAAAATAGCGGCCTTATTTGCACCTTTTACTGCAGATGGTGAATCACTAATCACACCAGGCTATTTCTGGGTCTTGAGGCCCACTCTGCCCCAAACACGGTCCTTCCACTTACCTCCTTTCTATCTGTAATGAATACATTTTAGAACGCAAATCAGCTCATGAATTACTTGCTCCAGGAGGTCTTCTCTGACCAGGTCACCAGACCTAGGCTGGGTTGCTGCCTGTCCTCTGTCCCCACAGTTCCCTCTGCTTACCTCCTTCTTCACTACCTTTCCACGTTGGACTTCCTGGTCATGTCAGTCTCCCTGGGCTGTGAAGGCTTTGATGACAGGGGATGGCGTCTCATTCATTTTTGTATCCATAGCACCTATCCCGATGTCAAAAACCCAAATACAGCCACAGATAAATAATTGAAAGAGATTGTTGATAAATATCATCTGCATTTAGATAAAATGCAGATAAGCAGGACTTAGAGGCAGGCAAGAGGAGAACGCTTGTTTGGGGAGGGACAGCAAGATTTGTCTGGTGTGCTTGTGATGGGATAGGTATGTAGATGTTTGATGTCTCTTCTGTCCCTTCACAGCTTCGACCTCTCTTCCTGCTGGGGTCACTCCACGTCCTGTTCTGACACCTCAGGCTGCACTCATCACACCGTTCAGTCTGGGCCCGGGGTGGCGTAAGTGCAGTCAGCGTTGAGAGGAGGCAGAGGCTAGGAAGATGGTGGAGAGGCGAGGTCCTGGACTGCCGTATTGGGGGTGGCCTTGCTGATCACGTGTAAGGATCAAAATGGTGGTTATCAAAACTGAAGTTAGTTAGCCAATGGTTTAAAAAAACTTTTAGAAACTAAACTCATCTTATTTTTCTTTATCAAATTGGTATATATGGACAGAGTACTGGGTCAAAATGTTTTACAGTAACAGTGGTGATAACAGATGGAAGTTCCCAGCTTCCATCTGGTGATTTCAGTTCCCAGCTCTGCTCCTTCTGCCTCCAGGAGTCTTAAAGCAGCCACTTCAGGGAACCTCAGTTTCTAACCTCAGTCTGTTTGTGGAGATGATGCTAATTCTTTCCTGACAGAGATGTTGTGAAGATGAAATGAAATAATGCCCATTTAGCACAAGGCCTGGCACCTGGAAAAATGTTAGCCAAAGCTATTATAATAGGTTAATTTGCATTCATGCAAGTGTATGTTTTAAATAGTTTTGCTTGCTTAGGGGTTTCACCTTTGAATCTTTACAGTACAAGGATCATTCACATGCATAGATTTCTTAAATTGTTCTCCATATTTATTATTATAATTCAGCAGGTAAATATAAAGCTGAGTACAACTTAGAAGAGAATCTTCATTTTGCTTCAATCTATTTTATCTTTCAATTCAGAAAAAAATATACTATACTTCTTTATCTTTTGAAATTAATCAAAACTGCACTTGTTCAATTTATTCAAACCCAGTGGTTCTCAGTAGCATTATCTCAACTGGGAGATATAAAATCATTGTAACTTTACCTCCTTCCACTTTATTTGATATGCTTAAACTTAGCAACTCAGGGGAGCCATGTTCCCGCTAGGTGGGCAGAACGACCTCTGTTTTAGTTCCTGGCAAATATAGACATCTCTTTCAGGAAGAATAAAGATTGGATAAAATAAATCACTTCCCATAATGGCATTTGCAGACACTATTAGCTTTTCTGCAAGGTAGTCCATTTAGGGTTCAGACTAAAGGGACCGTGTTGTACTAGAGAAAGTACAGATGAGGAAGCTGGAATACCAGTTCCAATCCTTGCCAGCTGTGTGATCTTGTGCAAGTCACTTCATCTTCTCACATTTCATTCTAATGTGAAATTAAGACAAAATAATCCCCTATCTGTTGTGAATATTGATGGAGATTTTATTATTTTTTGAGGGTATTGTGTATATCAACCACTCTGTCCCTGAAGGACACGTTTTTTTTTCAGGCGTTCTAAGTTTCAAATATGTTTATATATTAAAGGAGCACAGATCTGGTGGTGTCAGAAATCATGAGACCTATTTATCTCATACTTGCTATAAATCCAATGGTGAGACATTTATGCATATACACACACATACACACATATATATGTGTATATATATATAGTTCTATATTTCTATAATCTAATTGAGGCTGTCTTAGAGAGAAAATGTAAACAGTTTATCAAAGGGCAAATAATTTTCCAATATACTAAATTCTTCATTTATTAAAATGGACAAACTTTTCTTCAATGCAAACTATAAATAATTCTTTTCAGAGTGAGTTTGCTAAGCATCAGGAATCTCACTTCTTTCGGGGAAAAAATTCTTCCATAATACAATAATATTTTTACCCTTTTTAGTTCTTCCAACAGAGTTCATATTTTCGTTTCACTGTGTGATTCTGAGAAGCAATTATCCTATTATTTAGGCAAGCAGCTCGTCAGTAACTTATCTCAAAGGCTCCCTCTGTCCTGGGAGACTAGGCCTCTGTTATTCTCAGAAGCTCTGTCTCTGAGCTTTTTTCTCTTGGCCAAGGGTATAAATCAAGAAGCCAGTTCAACTTGGAATTTAGTCCTTAGCTTTAGTTGCTGTGAGAAACATCCTGGATTATTTATAACTATGGGTGTCCAGGTTTTCATCACCACAGACGGTTGAGTGTTTGAGAGCATTCACCTTTAAGATATCCAGAATACAAGCTGTTGATCCTCTGTGGATTGTAAATTTCTAGAGTTGGGCTTCTTGGTTCTTGTCGGCAAGGCAAGTTTTATGATCACCATTACATTACTCCTATGAAATGTAGGGAAGCTGGGAACGTCCTTTCTATTAGGAAGTCTTGCCTTGACTTTCATACCAATAAAGTTGTTCTTAGACTGGAGTTCATCCTAATAAGCATCTTGAGAATTGCATCTGAACTAAGAAATATTTCCCCCTCTGTCTTCCCTAAGCCTCAGAATCTCAAGCAGCCTACATGCTTTGAATTGAAGACAAGGCTTACAGCCTAACAGCATTTTTATCACCTTCCATCAAGCAGAAAAGCCTCCAGGTGGATTAGGCTGAGTGTGTAAGAAGCTTACAAGGTAGCAGATGTCAAGCCTCAGTAAAGGTCATTCTATTAGGGCTATTCTTTTTCTGGGCACAGATTTCCTCCTGGACTATTATAGACCTGGGAAGGACGACTTGGTATTCTTCCACACCTTTGGAATGCTTAAGGGGAAGGGTTATGTGTGACAGATGTGCACACGGTTTAAGAATCTAAGCTTCAAAGGGGCAGCATGTAAAAAGACAATGGAATACAAATGGGAAAATGTTACTTGAGAAATCTTTCCTAGTAAGAGACACCAAGGATTACTGGAATGCGATGCTGCTTTGGTTCCTGGTTAAAGCATCTTTCTCTTATACAGAAATACACATTTCTTCATCAGAAAAAGTAAGTTAGAAGTCCACATATGGTTCCATCTGGGGAAGAACAATTTAGGGAAGTTCCCCACCATCTAACCAGGATTACAGTATAAAGCTCTTACCAAGTTGAATGTGGCACAATAAGTTGTTGAAGGGATGCAAAGCAAATTCACTAAAGGTGGGGGCATGGGGTAAATCAGCTTTAGTAAACTCTAAAAGCCAAGCTCCACACTGTGGTGGTAAGCTGCACAATAGGAGAATTGTCTTAGGGGTATAAAAAGTCCAAGTAAAATTTTGGCTTGGTGCTCTGGCTCAGTTGAATTGAGTAACTTTGGCCAAGTGGTGACTGTTGATAGGTTGTCACTCACTGGTGGGCTATTGGAGTAATGTGATTAATCCTGCCACTTATCAGTCAAAACGGCTCTCTTGTCACGAGTACAAGTGCCAGGATGGTACTGATGGATGGGGGTGAAACAGGGTGCATTTCTCAAGTTGTTTAGTCAGTCAGTGTCCAGTTGCATAGCACTCTGTTTTCCTGGTCTCAACTCTTTCAAAAAGTCTGAATTTCCATCAGACAACCCAGGTTAATGTCAAGTACAAATGGGTTCTCCATAAAATCATTTGACTAATTCATTGCCTAGATCTTAACATTTGTGGCCAAATTTCCAGTCTTCCCCAATAACTTCTTGGAAAATGTCAAAAGAGGGGAGACTTCAGAGACTTCTGAGTCAAACTATTTCCTCCCACACACCTGAGTCGTGGGTCAAGAGTTTTACCAATTTTCTTTTTAAGATTTTTCCTAGTCTCCCATCTAAAAGGAGTTTAGTGCCAGATGGGTGGGAAATAGCAATGTGATTAGGAACTAATTTTTATTCTTTTCATATTGGATAATCTTATTGCCAGGGATTTTTATTTGCTGTCTCTGAATAGAAATAGGTATTTCAGAGGAAGTGGAGGTGGTAGGAGAGAATGTCTTTACATTACAACATAAGACCTGTCACAATCTGGTGAGTCCTCGGAGAGTCTTGCTAAAAAGGGTTCTTGTCACTGGGACTACTCACTGGAGCCAAGCCAGTTCCCTGGGGAAGACTGGTGTCTGCTACTGGCAGAGCTGGCTGTCAGGTTGGTCCTGTGTGTTTGTAATTAACTACAATGTCTGGATGTTGATAGAGTGAGTCTGGCCAATGGTTCCCCTCCAAAAAGGGGTTTCCTGGCTAGCTCTCCTGTGTCAGAAATGCCAAAGTGGGAGTTGCTTGGAGACTCCAGAGATGCAGATTTGTTTGGCTGAGCTCCAGTTGTGAAGCCAAGTGCCGAGAAAGCAGATCAGAGACCAAACCTGAATTGGAATCAGTGGGCTTCTCAAACCACTTGGCTCCTCTGCTTTCCAATGTTATGTTTAATGTTTTAAAGCATATTTACTAAACATGTCACTAACAATTGCCAGTTTTTAGTCTCTCACCACTCTTCCCTTAACAGTTTTGCCTTTCCTTTGGGTTAGTGTGGCAGGCTGGGTTTGCAGTGTATGTGTGTGTGTTCATGTGTATGCAGGCATGTTTCAAGCTACACAGATTGGGAAATTTGTTTTTACTAGCTCAGTAGCTTGTTTACAGCATCCACTTCTTATGAGCTGGGTAAATAATCAGAATTCCTCACTTTTCCTATCAAAATGTCCTCATCATTTGAGAAAGCTGAGCTTAGGTTACACGTCAGTCACCACAACTTATTTTGAATTTAGACTCATGCAAGATGGATCTTTTTTTGGAATTGATTTTAAAGAACATTTTTCCTTTGTGGTTTAGTCCCTGGAGAATACAGCCACACCTCACCTATTGGGAAGTGAGTGGTTTTCAAACTTTTGTTAATTATTTGAACATCAGTATGGGGTGAAGTTGAGATCCTTGGTCTTCCCAGTTCCTGCCTCCCTCTTTCTCTTTATTTCTATCTACACTACTCCTCCTTACATATATCTTTTACTCCAGTCATGTTCTAGCTTCGTATAGATCCCTGAATGTATCATGTTGTTTTATGCCAACTTGCCTTCACATATTGTAATAGTTCCCTATGGACACTCTAACAACACAAACGTGGTGGCTTAAACAGCAGAAACTTATTCTTTCACAGTTTTGGAGGCCAGAAGTCTGAAATCAAGGGTCAGCTGGTTCATTCTCCCTTTGGAAGCTCTAGGGAAGGATCCCATCTATGCCCACTCCAATTTCTTGTGGCTGCCAGCATTTCCTGGCTTGTGACCACATCATTCCAATCTCTGCCTCTGTGGTTGCACTGCCTTGTCCTCTTCTGTCAATCTCCCTCTGTACATCCTTCACAAGGATTCTTGTGACTGCATTTAACATCCACCCAGATAATCTAAGATAAACCTTAATGTATCACTCCTCCAAAACCCCTTTCTCCACATACAGGAATATTTACAGGTTCTAGGGATTTGGGCCTGTATATCTTTGGGGGGCATTATAAATCTACCACACACACACGTGAAGCCCTCTTCTTCAACCCTTGGTCACTTAAGTGCTTCTCAGACTATCTCTGATGAAACATCTTTTTTTAAAAAAAAATTTCAATTTCTTGTGGACTGATGCTTTTACAAAATTGCATGCTTGGATTTCACAGCAATACCAAATTGCTATAAAATTTTCCAAATTCCACTTTTATCTTACATCAAACAAGTAACAAAACATTTGAAGACTGTCATTAGCCCACAGACTTTGAGTGGCAGTGATCTAAAAGGCTCCTGCTCCTTCAAGTGCCACCTTTCCCAAGCATCCTCTGGCTCACCATTTTAGGCTTGAGTCTATTGGTCATGACCTAAGCTCCTGTGGTTCCTCAGATACTTTATTTTGTTCCTCACCACCTAGCTCTTAACTATGTACTTTGTATTCTAGTCTTAAGCATATTAAAGAAGCAGGACTTTGAGCCTAGCATGGATCTTGATTTATAAAATGCTCATTAGACATTTTTGGAATGAATGAATGGGAGACATGTGGAGTCTGGAAGTTGGATATAAGATAAACAAAAGTAGAACTTATTTTGGAAAATGTAAGAGAAGGGTGAGGCTAAAGAAACTGAAGAAAGTCAAGGGGGGTGTGGTCAGTTGCCAAAATAGTCACAGATTCTGCCCATGAGGAAGGGAAATCTATTTCTTTACCCTTTAAATCTGGGCTGGCCTAGTGATTTGCTTTGACTAATAAAGTGTGGCAGAAATGACATCAGTTCCGAAGTAACATTCAGAGCCTTCACAGCTTCTGTTACCCTTCTCCACCATATGAACACATCTGGCTTAGCCTCCTAGAGAATGAGACACCTTGCAGAGAGAAGTACCAGCCACCCATTTGAGCCCTTCAGATGTGCATGAGCCCAGTCAAAAACAGGTGAGCCCAGATTAATCCAGAAGAATCACCTGGCTGAGCCCATCTGGTAGTACACAGAATTGTGAGCTCAATGAAATGGTTGTTGTTTTAAGACACTAAGGATGGTGATTTGTTGCACAGTAAAAGCTAACTGATCCAGAGAGGAATCAAGAATGGGACATGAAAGTTAGTGAACAGTGGTCCTCTGGTTGCCCCCAGGGCAGAATAGGGATGAGTTCAAACTGTGCCAAGGAGGATTAGGATTACAGATTAACAAATACTTTTTCTTTAAACCACAGAAATTTAGCACAGAGCCATTAAATTCAAGCTATTTTCTACTATGAGGCATAGAAAACTAACATAGCCAGCAGGGGGTTCCACACAGCTGTAACTCGGTTCCCTGGCCACAGAGCAGAAGGGTGCTGACTGATCCACAAGGAGCTTAACTAAACTCAAGCCCTGTTGTCTTTAGAAACTGAGTCAACAGGCGGCAGTTGATGATTGTGTCCAACTGTAAAAAACTGACGATGAGTTAGACAGGAATTTGCCAACAACACTAAAGAGAGGAAAGCAGTTGAGAATGCAGCCTTCAACATGGATAACTGCGATGGAATTTGTGCTCCTCCTCCCTCATGGCTCATGTGGTCATTCTCTCATTTGCCCCTTCCACAAATACGTTCTGCGCACCTCCCATGCACTGGTCATAGAGCTAGTACCCAATGTTCAATGGCGAGTAGACAGACACAGACCTCACAGATCTTCCAGTTTGTCAGGAAAGCCAATCCAAGGGGCCACTATTAAGCTCTGAAACTTTTTTATTTTTTCAGACACATCCAGAAGACCTTTCTGCTTCTATGATGATGCCTGACATCATGTATAAACAGCCTCCATCAAGCCCTTGGCATCTGCATCTTTCCACATGACACTTAGATTGCTTCATGACTAGTCTGAAATCAGCCGTTTGAAATCATGCATCACTAAGTTATTGATGTGGGTCATGGCTAAGTTAGGGAGAGTGGAGTCAGAGGTGTGAGAAAAGAAGTAACACATCAGGTAGAAGCTTTTATGGGCTTACAGGTGAGCTTATTTGTGCCAGGTTATGGTGCCCATTTTTAACTTCTGCTAGAAAACATTGGAGGCCTGGAGATCACAAATCAGATATATTGCATCCGATGTTAAAAAACATCTTATAATTTACCTCAGTAAATCAATCAATGTGTTCCTAGAAATATTGGAACTGAAACGAGAGTTGAGCGAAACAGAAAAATCTCTAGAGGTTTAGTTGGCTTAAAGGTATTTCTTGACATATTGAATCCCAGCAGCTAGAACACTTTGAAAAATGTTCTTCCAAGTGATGGAAAAATGGCTTCCAGAAAGTTGTTTATTACTTGGTAGAAGAAACCGTTTGTCAGATCAGGGGACAGTCAGCCATCAAGTACCTGGGCCCAATGATTCCAACTCTGTGCTTTACACAGTTCTTTGATCTTTGTGTCCATTTCACACCTTAGAAAACTGCCATTCAAAGCATTGCTAAGGAAGACAGGGCGTCTAACTCAAATCAGCTACAAATGAAGTGTATTAGTTTTCAATAGCTTTAAGTAACTTAAATAGCTTCGTGAGAGAGTGGCTTCAGCTGTCTGACATAGGGTACTGTGTACATGTGGCTTTTATTTATTCTGCTTTCCAAGAATAGGGAACCAGGAGTAGGTGACCAGCATACAGTCTTCCATTTCTCCCATTATTTTTGCTTCTGTGTTTTTAGGGGTTTATTTATTTTTTTTTTTTAGCATAATCATCACCCCCTCAAAAAAGTTCTCACTAGGTGAAGTTGAAAGACCATGGTACTGGGGTTCAGGAAACCAGGCTCAAGGATCATTTAACCTCTCAATTCTTGGTTTCCTTATCTAAAAAAATAGACACCAAATAGTGGATTCTAGTCCTTGTGGTGGGCAGGAGGGTGTTACACTAATTAACAGAGAAGAGGGGCATATACAAACATTAAAAGCACTGTGTAAATGTAACATTTGAAGTTTGAAACTCTTGCTATGATACTCTAAACTAGTTCTGAAGCTGCTCTGAGCTCTGATCCAGGGGTGACATGCGGCCGTGGAGGGCTGGCTGTGGGTCTAGTTGGTCCATGTGTGAAAGTGAATTCCCTTCATGGCTGACGTCTTTCTTCCTGTTTTGGCATCAGGCCTCAGCAGCTCACCTTCCCCCAGCTGGCAGTTGTCCATTAGCTGTCTCCTGAGAAACCCTGACTGGCCCAGCTTCCTAATTCACAGCCATGGCATTAAACTTGGGAATTATAAGATGATTTCTTTCAAGTCACAATATTCAGTGTGCACACAGCACCTTCCAGTATTTGACATCTCAAGAACATTTTATCAAATGTCACTGTTGCATCAATTTCAAAATCTTGAGGAATTTTCTTTAATAAGAAGACACTGTTGAGAATGAGTCCTCTGTTTCCTTTAAAATCATCCTCCTTTGATGAGGAAACCCCTGTAGACAGTTTCTTGCTGTTGTTTAAACTGCAGAAAAAAACACATGTGAATGCACCCAGTCACCAGGAAAAGGAAGTGCTCCGTTATTAAAAACTAAAACTGAGTATGTCAATCTATTACATTCAATAAATAAATAAAACATCTGTTTCTTAATGGATCCATGTTAAACACACTGTAAATGGGAGAGGCTGTTGGACCAAGGGCCAGGAGACCTCTGCTGCGCACTTGAGTGTGACCATGGAAGACCACTTAACACTGAACGTCAGTATATGAAGAGCTGAGCTTGGTAATATTTACGAGATTCCTTCCAACTTCAGTATTCAGTTTTGATACCCAGAGCAATTCTAGTTTACTGCATTGTTTGGGTTTCTCCATGTTCCTTAAGGCCTGAGAAACGCCACCCTGTCCCTCTCCCACTCCTTCCCTTCCTTCCGTAAGAATAATTTTCTGAGGGTCTGTGATGCTGACACAGCGCATTGCTGGGGAGGTAATACAGCAGTGACAACGACAGACCAGTCTCTGGCCTCATGCAGCTCGTACCAGTGAACCCAAAGGATAAGTGATGAGTCCAGAAAGTCTGTGGAGACGTGGTGGGTCTCTGCCAGGAAGGCTCCCATTGTCTTGGAAAGCAGAAGGTGACAGTCTTAGGAAGAGCCAAGATAGGTCCCTTTACGGGGCAGGATTTAGCTTTTCATTTGTGTTGTTCAACATGAGAAGGTTTACCTTTAGAGGCTGGAGTCTGGAAGGCAAAGGGTCCTAGACCATCTTTAATGGGTACCTGTCACGCAGCTCTTCTGTCCCATAGTCTCCTTTCTAATCTCTATTGGAGGGGCAGATGGAGAGCTCAGGTGTCCTGACCCGGTCGCACAGCAACAGGAGCCACATTTCCTGTTTGTTAGGGGAGGACACCGAATGCTCCTTCCCCCTCCCCCAACTACAAGGCTCTGTGTGGTCGCAGATGATGAACCAGCGAGACTATTTGTGTTTTAAACAGCTGCAGAGTATGGCAATTCTTCATGCAAAGAGCCTCTGTCTTTTAACTTGATATTCTAAAGAAGGTAAAGATAAGATACTTCTAGACATGGTTTGATAAAATCTGCTGAAACATTGATCTGAAACTTGTGATAATCTTTGGCCAAATGAAACTGGCCCGACTTCTTTGAATCAGATGCCATCCAGCCCCTGCAGGCGCCATTCCACCTTTGTTCATCCCCCTGAGAGAAGGCCACATTCAGCAGTTTCACTTGCCACATGAAGGGTCGCCATCAATATCAAGTGCAGGTTCGTGTGCCTCGTTTCATAATCCAAATACACACACTGGCAGAAAATAGACAACAATTTCTGTATTCCCACTTGGACCACATTGTATTCAAAGGCTGATTTCAGGAATGATTTAGTTTGTCCTTCCCAACTGTCTTATTAGATGTTGGTTTAAAAAACCTAAAGTTTTTTTCTCTTCCAAAGAATACCCAAAAGAATTCTGAAAACCAGAAAATTTTAAATCTCCAACCATGGAAAGTCCAGTGATGAATTTTCGGTCCAGTAACAAGTGCAAGAAGCCGTGGTATTGTGAGGTGTGAATATCTGACTAGTATCATAAAGTGAAATAAATATGTAGTTTATACTTAAAAAATAACACAAATAAAATAAAGCCTATGCTTACTTCCAACAAAATGAATCAGTTAATCATTTTTGTGACATCCAATGGCACAGGAAGGTATGTACAACTTGTGTACCTATCGATTCCTACAGTTCGCTATGTGCTGAAGTGTGAGCACTGAGAGACTGCCATATATTAGAACCTATTAGGCATTCTCACCTGATATTTAAGCCATATAACATCCTTGCCAGTAAATGTGCTTATGTCCCTTTTAGTAAATGAGGATATTGTGGCTCAGGGGGCTTAAGTCTTAATCTTTAGTGTTTCTATGGTTAGGTGGTAGAATTTAGAATCGGGTTTGTCTAATTTCATAGTCCAAACTCTTTCCCATACTTCCAAAGGGGGAAGAATGGAGAAAAGAAAAGAGGTTAGGTTGGAGTGGGAAGGCTCCTAAGGCAAACCTGGCATTTATTTAGGACAAGTCTTGGGGTTAAAGACAAACAAACAGGAGAATAGACTTGTCTTAGTTTGCTTAGGCTGCCATAAAAAAACATCATAAACTGGTGGCTATTGTCTACTTACAATGGACATTTATTTCCTCACAGTTCTGGAAGCTGGAAGTCTGAGTTCATGGTGTCAGCATAGTTTGTTCCTGGTGGGGCTTCCGTTCCTGGCTTGTAGGTGGCCACCATCTCTCTGTATGCTCATGTGACCCATGAGCAAGTGATGGGGATGAGAGAGAGAGAGAGAGAGAGAGAGAGAGAGAGACAGAGGGAGGGAGAAATGAAAGAGAGGGAGAGAAAGAGCGAGAGCGAGAAAGCTCCCTGGTGTGTCTTCTTAGAAAGACACAAATCCTATTGGATGAGGGCCTCATCTTTGTGACATTTGACCTTTATTACTGCCTTATAGTCCTTATCTTCAAATACAATCACATTGGGGGTCAGGGGCTTCAGCACATGAGTTTTGGGGGACACATTTCCATCCATAGCAATACGTTTCTCTGAGTTAATGCTTGTCTATGTCTACCTTACTTTTATATCCTCTACGCTTGCTATGGTCCCCATAATAAAACTCAGTAACTTGTTTTGAATGAAATAATAAATGAATGAATAAAAGCAATTGGAGGTCTTTTCTTTCAAAGAGACTATAAAAATTGATGCTAAGGTATAATAGGATTGTAAAAAGAACTTTTAGCTGGTTAATTTTCTTTAAAAATTTCATGAGAGTTTTCATTAAATACCTTACTTGATATTTAGTTTTAATCTACAGCAGGATTTCTGAACAGGGACACTATAGACATTATGGGCTACATAATTCTCTATTGTGAAGGCTGTACAGTGCCTTGTACAATGTTTACAGTATCCCTGGCCTCTATCCCTCTGCCCCAGTCATGACAATAAAAATTGATTGCAGACTTTGCCAGATGTCTCCAGGTGAGGGGCTGGGGGGTGATAGCAAATTCATTTGAGAACCACTGACTCAGGTTCTAGACCAGTTATCATAGATCTTAGAAAGTCTTCCCAATTCCAAACCACAATCCACTTCAGCCTCATTGAAGTAGATTATGAGGCTTGAAGAGCTTTCCCGATTCCCAGGCTACAGTCCCTTCACTGATGACTCTTACCTCTTACTTTGGGCTGAGCCTCGGGTACACTCACAGGGCGTTCCAGCCTCCACCTCCCTTGATCACCTGCCCTTCTGTTGTTCCTCTCTTAATTCCTAGTCTTAAGAAGTATATTTGTTCTGCTTCTGCACCCAGTTAGGTAAAGTTCAATTGAATAAGCAACAAATACGGCATCTTAGATAGACTTCTCCCTTGTTCTGGCACAAAATATGCTCTCTTATCTCAACTAAGCAGTGATCGTGCAGCTTGCTTCTCCACTTTCTAATGAAGTTGCACTCTCAGATCCTATCATCAAGTTAACGCTCTTCTACATTTTTGCTTAAAATAGCAAGACTTGGACTTGACTGCTCTTAACATCCATCTCCTCTTGAGGGACCTTCTTTCTCTCTCTCTCTCTCTCTCTCTCTCTCTCTCTCTCTCTCTCTCTCTCTTTTAATTTACTCTGAAGACAGTCCACTCTCTTACAAGGCACTCTTGGTCTTCTTCCTGGTCACTTTATTCACACTGGGGCCCCCACTCCAAGTTTCCTTGCCCTTACATGCATCTGCAGTAACTCCCACTCTACTTGTCTTTTCTTCTGTTTCTGAAACTTGCTTAGTGTCCTCCACCTTAAACTGAAAGACAAAAATTTCTCTCCCTAACCCAGTGGCTCTCAATCAGGAGAGATTTAACCCTTAGTGGACACTTGACAATGTCCAGAGATATTTTGGGTTTTTACAACTGAGAGGAAGGCTGCTACTGGTGTCTAGTGAGTAGAAATCAAGGGTACTGGGAAACATCCTAAAAAAATCACAGGACATTTCTCTCTCTCACCCCCGAAAAAGACTTATCTTGTTTTAGATGTCAACAGTTCCTAAGCTTGAGAGTGCTCAACTGTACAGTTCCTTGGAGATGCAACATCACTTCTGACCTTTTCCTTTTTAACTTCTAGGGAGAATCATGCTGCTCTTGTTTATGGCTCAATAACACTTACTTATTCCTTAATCTACTGCAGTCTAACTTCTTCCCATTAGTCGCCAAATCATCAAGTCACATGACCCCAGTTGACCCCAGCCCAGCCATTATCTTCCCAAGCCTCTCTGCAGTGAGTGATGCTCCCTTCCCAGCTGGTAGCTTGGGAACACAGGGAAGGCTCCAGGGATCCTGCATCCCAGTGAGGCTGAAGCAGACTGGCTATTTGGAATTGAGATGTCTTCTAAGATCCATAGTACAGTATAGTCTGGAATCTAGAATCTAGACCAGTGAACCTCAAGTGAATTTGTTACCCTCCACCCCAGCCTGGATTCATTTGTCAAAATCTGGAGACAACTTTCATTGCAATGTTTGGGGTTGGGAGGTTGGCAACGTGGGGCACCATGGGCATCTAGTGGTTAGAGACCAGGGATGTTGCTAAACATCCTACAGTTTCCTTCCTTCCCACTCATCCTTGGACTCCTTCCTTGGCTCTGTCTTGTCTTTATCTTCCTCCAATCTGAGAGATCTATTTCCATTAATTCTGCATTCTCTTATTTCTCCTCCTTTTTTTCTTATCTACCCTGATGGTTTGTAAACTTATCAAGAGCATTTTAATCATTGTGGACACTGGTAATACCTTGGAGGATGCCTCAACGGATATTTATGTGTTTTAATCAGTATTAACTGCATATATGTCTATGTGTAAAACAAAACAAAAAAAATGGCATCCAAATCTCATGGGAAACGCTTGAGAAAATTTTAGAGCTTTTCTATATCATGTGGCTTATAGTACCTAACTTGTTCTTTGATGGGAAAACAGGCCTGTGGAAAGCTGTGAGGAGTGGGAGTCTGAACTTGAGTTTAGCTGCTGACACTACCGCTAAGGAGCTGGATGACCTCACTAAATCCAGCATCAGTCTTGGGCATCTTTCCTTATCTGTAAAATAAAGGGCCTTAAAGCAGCTGAGCATCGAGATTCTTTCCAACTCCAAATTTCTATGATCCTAAATAGGAACCTCATAAAATTCAATCCTTGGTAAATCATGTTTTAATTCAGCAGGTTTTTAAGTAGAAAGACATTCTTAAGTTGACCTAATCAATTAATAAAGCATCTACATTTTAAGGGTCAAATACTGTACTTAAACATATGTGTGTATTTATTTATAAGAAACACATATGTGTATATATGTGTATGTGCCTATGGAGTGTGAGAATGTGTATTTCTTAACTTTCCATCATGTAAAATTTGGTTAAAACCAGGCTTTACTTATTAGATGAAATGTTTCAGTGGAATTCTAAGTGAGTTAAAAGAAGCTAATCACAAAAACGTAAATCAGCCTTAACAATTGTGTAATAGATACTGACAATGTAATAAGAGGAAATTTAAGAAATAATCAGAAATTATGTGGTTTTTCCCCCAATGAAGCACATGTTAAATTAACCAGAAAACCTTGAAACCATACATACCTGGTGATTATTTTATGTTATCTTGTGTTTTTAAAAATGGTTCCAAAATAGTAGATTTATAGCAGCGCAGAATCCCACACTGTTGCAATGCTGTCTTCAGTTCAGCCACTTCATATTGAAATTTCACACACAATAATTGGCTGACCTTCACAGCTATGGCAGAAACTAATTAAAGCTGTAAGGCTGTGCTAGCAATGCTTTTGTGTGAAATGTGAAGTTTGGTGATAATGAAATATGGGGTGCAGATGTTATTGTCTCAGATAGACTCTGCCCTTGGTTCACACTAACGAAGAACAGCAATTATAAAAAAGTACTTTTGCCCATTAATTATTTTGTGTTGTGATAGTGGAAATAAAAACACAGTGGCGTCTCTCTTACCAGCTTCTCCCAGCGTCATTTTGTGGAACTTTACCGGCCGACTTCTATATTATTAGACATCCCGTGTCCTTTTTCTTTTCCTACCGATCTTCAGATCTTTGGGAGCCTCCAGCGAGGACCTGGCTGGGTTCAGAAAGCAAAGGGTAAAGGGCAACCTAAAAATGGTCACCCATAAAGATTTTTAGACAGCTGGAGGATTAAATAAATGAAGCTTTTTGGAAATAACTTTACACGCCAAACAGAGATGTTGGGAGAAATACAGGGCCCTCCACACCGTTGGTGTGCGATAGACAGAGGTCACTGCCGCTGTTGAGGTGCAAGTGCAGAAATAAAGCACCAGCTCTACTTGTTGGTTGTTAGGAGGCTGAGTTTCTATTAATAGGTCAGTGTGACTTGCAGGACTTCCACTGGGTCAAATATAACAAATCACAGATTTGCAACAATTGAAGAAAAACACTAGATGAAAGAAAAGGCACATTGTATAGTCAAGTCTTAGCTTTTCATGGGCTAATGATCCAGTCTGTTTCTCTTTATCTCTCTCCTCATTAACGTTAGGCCACTCAGTTCTCGCTAACAGGGTGGAGATGGAAGTGACATGAGTTAAACTCAAACTGGTCCATTGTCCTACTTGGGCAAGGAGATTGAAATTATTTGCCAAAATAAAATTTTACAATTACAATTGTGTAATTTTCTTCATTGTCTACATCCCATACTGTCCATGTCTTCCTACATCAGCATCTGAAGGCATTATCTAGGAGGTGCTGGGTACTAAAACACAGAAAGGGTGAGGGTAGGAAGCCGCAGAAGAAGCGGTAGTGGGTGTGAGCATCACTGGACCATCTCACCTCAGGCTGGGCAGGGAGACATAGTCAGTGCTTGGGAGGAAGAGGATTAACGGCCTTGGAAGTACTGCAGGAGAGGAAGATGTACTGTAGGGTTTAGAGGTGATATCTTTATAACACTTTGGGCTCCATTGTTTTTTGATGGTTGTGCTACTTGTCAATATATTTAGTCTTTAAGTAGGAGAATATTCAGTGAGACTAAAACTGAATTTGAGGAGTTATTAATATAGCTAGTGATGGATAGAATGACCGATGACACTATGTGTCTCTTCATTTTGGGGAAAGGATAAACATTTCTATACTTGTTTGAAGGATGGCTATATACTGTTAGGTAGAAACAGAAATGTTTAGTTGCTGTAAAGAAGTTCAGTCTACCCTAAAGGTCCAAATCCACCCTTCACTGTCAGCTTTTAACAATGGATCATTTCTCTCTTACCAGCTTGTGCAATATTAACATTTTTAGAAGGGGGTACTACAGGAACACTAGCAAAGCAACGATTTTCTTCCTGGTTCCAGTATGTTATCTGCTTGCTCCCACAGTATGATGTGGTGAAGAGCTCACAGGGTACCCATCAGCGGGGCTCAGCACAAGCAAGTTGCATCATTAGCCCCTCGTATGACTTCTCCTAGCAGCCCACAGGGTAGCTTAGCAAAGAGTTCCTCTAGTGCAGCAAACTTCTCCACCATGCAGTGGGCCATGGTCATGTGCTCGGCCAGAGGGACTGGATCTCAGCGCATGAAGAAGAAGGAGCTTCACTGGGTCCTCTGCCTCAGCCTCAGAGGCAGTGGCTTCCCCCTATAGCTGCCATTTTTGCAGACAAGATGCTCTAGAGTCTTACAACATCCTAGTTGGTAAGAGCTACTTATTCCTAGTACGAACCTCCCCTTTTCAGTTAATAATCTTTTTCATTAGCTTTCCTTATTCAAATTATGATGCAGTTTCTGTCTCCTGGTTGGAACCTAATTTAATGATCCTCCCACCTTCAGCTCAATAAATTATACAATAAGTAAATAAATTCCTTTGCTACTATGAGTGGTTGAATTAAATATGAAAAGGGTTCTAGGCAAGGAGCTATTGGTGATAGTAGATCTAGTAGAATATAGAAGATCATAATTGAAATGATTATCAATTTTCAGAAGAAATACACATGAATTCCAAAAGATTACAGTCACATGAAGTGTTCAGTATAAAGAACAAAGCAAGAATGTACCAAAATTCTTAACTTTACCTTGTACCAAATAAAATGAAAATGAGAAAAACTGAAAATACATAAAATGCAAAGAGGTGATACGGGCACACTGTCCCGTGTCAAAATCACCAAGTATCCACTTAGAGAATACAAAGGCCTCTAATGTTAAGTCTTTTGGGCCAAGCCGTGAAAGAATTATGTTGACGTGGCCCTGGCTTGTAGCAGAGATGGTCTCAATCTCAGGAACAGGTTTCACTCTGATCCCCTTTCTTTCAGAATCCACTCCAATTCATTTATTTGCAGCAGACTCCAGAGCATCGCTAAATTGTATAGAATACTGCCCTCTCTTTACGGCGTAATCATCATTTTCCTCAGCCAATGTACCATTACATACAATATGATCGATAACGGAGTGGATGCAGTTAAATAGAGCAGTAAAGAGACCTAGCTGGGCTTATTAATGGGAGGCCAGGCCAAGCAAAGGGAGCCTGCCCTTCCCCAAGGAGAAAAATTGCCTCCCAGGATATCAAACCATGTTTCTCCTCAGGCTGCTTGGCACATGGCCCTATCGATACCCAGAGTGGACTGTTGTGATGGTAGAGGCCACCCATGGGAATGGCATCTGGGGACAGCAATTCAGGCACAAAAGGAGAGAGTAATAACTTGTTTAGTGAGAAATAAATGAGTTACGGTGCTCCTGGTCAGGTGTCTTGTCTGATACTAATATGCTAGGAGTGCCCCTTTGGCTTAGAAAAAATAATGTCAAACTTTGTTTCGAGCCAGAGCCCTGGGGACAGCTAAAGCAGGGTTGCTGCAAAGAACTGCTTTTTAACCAGACGCTGAGCAAAGTGCAGCTAATAAAACATCAGATGGTCTTGATGGTGGATTCTCTTAGACCAGTTTGGCTCCTGAGTCATCGATGGGTCTTTGGCATCTGCCTGTTTAACTGTGAGGCCCTGTTTGTGGTGGAATCTTATTTGCTGCCCCCATGAAGCAGATGTTGTTTAAGTTAGGAATCAAAAGAATGACAGCGACTGTGAATTCGGTTCCTGTGAGTGTCTCTAGCCCAAGGGGCAGGGCTATTTGTTAGTTTGTTCTCAGGATAATCTATGGTCCACATAGACTCACATGAAAATAACACAGCCATATACATGTCAAGGATCTGACCAATTCTTTTTTAGTTACACATACCACATCATTCCAAGTTGATGATGTTTCTTCAGTAATGTTCATTGAACGTGGGTCAAAGGTGACTTTTTAATTATTCAATTGAACCACAGTGTATTACTGTTTGTTAACATGTATGTTTTTGGAGAGATCTCAGGCCAAATATAGTTACCAAACAAAAACAACCCCAAAATAGTCAGAACCTGATATACTGTGCTTCTTTGATTCAAAGTGATCATTTGTAGGCTATATGCTTGTTTTCAAGTGGGGGAAAAATGTAAAATTCCAAACAGGAAATGTACACATTGTTTGTAAGAAATGGCCTGATTTTAGAGAAGTTAAAACATAAAGAAGAAAGAAAAATAGCATATCCTCAAAGACAGATATTTAAACTGAAGGAAATGCAAGCTATTACATGTCAAACTTTTATATGGGGGTTCTTCCTATGCCTTGGCATTGTAAGATGATGTTGCTCATGAAGTTCAAGAAATTGTCTAATATTTCAAAACCAATAATATATTCGATTTATAATAGAAGAACAACCAGAGAATTGTTTGAAGTACACATGTCAAAAGCAATCTTACCTTGGCTGTATATGTCTTCATTGGAGAGGAAAACTTTTCTGGACAAATTCGCTGAATGTGCTCAGTGGAGTCTCTGCATAAGGGATGGTGGAGTCTCTGAGGAAAAACTGAATGGTGTGAAGAGAGACCTCCGAGGCAAAGAAGCTCTATGCAATGACACCAGAAAAGATAGCCTTGAGGACAGCCCACATGAACCTATACTTGAGTTCTAGACAGAGGAAATGGTGAGCGGAACAAAGAATAAATTCAGAAGTTTCTGTTCTTTGGTGATCTATGGAAATACAACTTAGGTATGAGAGTATGATATGAGGGCTAGAAGGTCAATAAGGTTAAAGCACAGTCAAGTGCAGATGACACCAGGGCTCAAGCAGTAATGGACTAACCTGCATGTCAAATAAAGAAACGAGTGGGGATGCCCTCATGCAGCACTGGTGTCTCAGGCAGCAACCAAGACGGGGGCACACCTGGAGGGTACCAGTGCATTATCTTGTCACTGAGGCCTTCGATGGGCACCAGTAGCAGAGGCTTAGCAGCTGAAAGAGATGTTTACAGGAAAAACCAGAACAGGCCAGTAGAAAACACGGAATGCCAACCTAAAGGCAGGAGGTCATGAGAAACACCCTCACAAAACTCCCCCAAGTTGTGTGTGTGGCAGGAAGGCAGTGGATGGATTTCTTTCACTTCTGGGTGGGAACAGAGCCCACAAAAACCATTTTGTTACAGTTTTTAACTTAATTTTAACAGATTGATCTAGTAAGGAATTCCCAAATTACACTTGTAAGAGTTTAGGAAAGACATATTACACGTTCTAAATGAACTTTCATTTTAATAGCTCACATTAAATAATTCTATGTATTCAGTGCTCTGTATTTAAAAAAATCATACGGAATATAATAAATTATTCAGCTATTAAATATAAATGATTTAATCCTGAGTATTATAGAAATATATTATTTTTCTATTGTCTGTTCCTATTATTAATCAAGCAAATTAAGTTACTGAAGTGGTTCCAAATAGAATGTGATAATTTATTACACATATCAGTGTTAAAAATTATAGAATCAAGCTCTCTGTGGTAACTGTAGTCCCAAATTCAAACATCTAGATGTTTATAAGTCTTGAAGACTAACTATCCAAATAAAACATTCACTGCTTAGTAGAATATTAAATAGCTATTTTTGTTATGACTCAAAATATATTACAATGAAATGATTAAACAATTTCAAAAATTATGAACATACTTACACATGTTTACACAATTGTGTCTTTTCTTTAAATGAGGTACCACATTAATAAATCACATCTTGATAGGTTGTAAGATGCATGTTGTGTCTCCGCCTGGTTTCCCTCTCCCTCTCTCTGTGGCATTTATGGTAATTTTAAAACCAGTTGGCAATACAAATCAAAGAAAACATAAACAAGTAAATGTGTTTATTTAATAGACGCTGTTTTTAATTCAGAGTCTTAAATGGTATGTAAAGGAAGGAACGTGCTACAGTCTCAGTAGGGACAGGCAGCTGGTAATTTCCCAGCAGGCTCATGCGAGCTGGGCGGACCTCCCCTTCCCTTTCTTTCTGTCCTCGAAAACGCTGACACCTGTGTGTCACCCGGCACATCAGGTCGATGCATGGCGCCATGACAGACAAGAAAGAAAAGTCTTGTTTACTTCTTTTTCTTTTTTCTAGTAATATATTTTATTTAACCCAATATATCCCAAGTATTATTACTTCTTCTTAATAGTTTTATTTTATTTTATTTTTAGGGCCAATGTGTTTTAGCCCATAATTACTATGTGAAAATTTCGGCCCACAAATGGGTCATTAAAGATGGAAATGATATGTGTATTAATGACACTGAAAAAGTGCTTGTGTTCCCCACTGACTAAGGCAAATACACACAAACGCTTGTTTCTACATGTGTTTGTAAGTAAATAAACACAATGAGACATAACCCCTAATTTTATGTGACCCGAAAAGGTGTACAAAGTTGTGTAATATTTATTAAACCTACAGTGAAGTAACATGGTGACAATATTACTATTCAATGCTTTTATGATGGGCAGAAATACATGGGGAGGTATCATTACTAAAGGGACCTGGCGGGGGATGATACACTATCACCAAATGGACCCCCTTCTCCTGGGGTCCCCCTGTACTAGGTTTGCCTTGCCTGCTACCAGGGAATTATAACTCTCAGCATCAGAGATTGGTGAAAAGGGAAGGAATTATTTATTCAAAGGTTAAACAGACTTAGAGTAATGACTTAATGTCTTCATTAAAATCCCAAAGTCCCTTAAAACACCCACAAACACACACAGTCCTTCCTTCCCCCCTTTGACCAGTACGGGATGCCGCATCTCAGGAAAAGAAATAGAAGTCTGTGGCTCAGGTAGTCCCCGGTTCTTCCCAGTAATCCGTGCTCAGCTGGCAGACATCCCTCGGTTTCCAGCACCATCAGCTCTTCCACCACAATCTCCAGTTCTTAACCCAAACTCACATGGCACCTTCTCCTGGCCCACCAGCAAGAGTCCTTTCACCCCTTTCCTTCCTGCAGCATCTCTCCTGCATTCCTCCAAACTGCTAAGAGAGATCTCTGCATCGCTGCTACCTCTTGCTTTCCAGCTTCCTAAGCTATGTGGCAAAGGGAGCCTCCAAGACACGTAGTTCTAAACCTCACCAAAGCTGCATGGTTTCCCCCTCTCTCTCACCAAAGCTACATGGGTCCCTCCTTGCATGACTGCTGTGCCTAGGTTTAAATCCCAGCACCCATCTTCCTCTGCATTCCATTTACCAACTCCTCCCACAATCAGGTACACCTGCCAGAATTCCCGTGTTTTTCCAGATTTTCTGGGCTGCCATAGTAAGTCTGTGCAGGCGTGGCCCTGGCACCTGAAGCAAGTTATCTCCAAGCTCTCCTGCAGGTACGGCAGCCAGGGGGAGTTGCCTCCCAGTTAAGTCATGGGTTGAAGTTACTCCTATCTCCCTGGCTCAAAGCTTGGCCACAGCTATTTAACATATCCATGAAACCAGTTAAAAGTTATAGATATGTTAAATGACCATGCCTGAGGTTATTTGCAAAACTGTTGCTATGCAGAACAACTCTCAATAGCCTTGCTCCATGTGTCCCATCCCCCAGTTCAGACTTGTGGGGGTGAGGACATCCTATATTTTTAATATTTTCTGGACACCCTGAGTTCTGGACCCCATTACAAATCCTTCTTTGGTGGGGGGCCTGGCTGTACCCTGTTACAGTATTTTTATAAAATTTATTTACCAGGACTTTTCTTCATAGGCTTTGGATTATGGTGTCACAAGATCCAAAAGACCATGTTAATTATAACTCTCAAACACTGTCATCTCTGTTTTTTGTTTTTTTTTTAAGTCAGAATGCCAATCCACTGACCTTCAATTGCCGCAGAGTATCGTGTATCCATTTTGGTCTTGCATAGGAGGTATCTGAGCCAGGGCTTGAGGATTTAAGAAATGAAGCTCTAAAAAGTTTTTATTTTCTTGTAAATTTGGAAATAGAAGTCATGTCTTTCAAGGTATATCATTAAATAACTAAACAACACTTTTTTTTTAGCCAGTGTCACGACTCAGAACTGGGTGGTCTGATTTTGTCTGCAAGGCTTATTTCAACCCTGGGCCCAGGGAGGATTTTCATTAAGTTCACAGCATTGAATCTGAAGGTCAATGAGTTTGAGTAATTCCACTGAAATCTAAGCACAATGCAATATATGCTTAGAGATGTCCTCTTTGGAAGGAATCTAAGTGCCCATCTGTAGATGAGAGGATAAAAAAGCTGTAGTGCATTTACACAATGGAATACTATTTGGCCATAAAAAAGAAGGAAATCTTATCTTTTATGACAGCATGGATGGACCTGGAGAGTATTATGCTAAGTGAAATAAGCCAGTCAGACAAAGATAAGTACCATATGATTCACCTGTATGTGAAATACAATGAACAAAAACTAACAAAATAGGAACACACTCATAGAGACAGAGAATAGACTGACAGCTAATAGAGGGGAGCAGGTAGAGGGGCTAGGTGACACGGGGAAGGGATTAAACAACAATAGACCTCATAGACGTGGAGAACAGTATAGTGATTACTAGAGGGAAATGGGGCGTGAGGAGAGGTAGGGGAGGGTAAGGGGAAGATAAATGGATGGAAGGAAACTTGACTTGGGGTGGTGAACACACAACACAATATACAAATAACATATTGTAGCATGGTACCCCTGAAACCAATGTCATTTTATTAACCAATGTCACCCCAATAAGTTAAATTAAAAAAAACCTTTTAATGAAAAAATGTGCTCATTAAACAAGACTTCAAAACCTTGAAAATGTTGCCAAATTTAATTTAATTCTGTAACTTTTAAGAATATTGCCCTGACTGGCATGGCTCAGTTGGTTGAGCATCACCCTGCAAAGGAAAATGTCACCGGTTTGATTCCTGGTCAGGACACATACCTGGGTTGCAGGTCCAGTTCCCAGTTGGAGTGTATAAGAAAGGCAACACATCGATGTTCCTCTCCCTCTTTCTCCCTTCCTCACTCTCCCTCTCTCAATAAATAAATAAAATCTTTTTAAAAAAGCATATTGCTAAAACTTAGGATTAGCACAATTACAGCTAAAAATCCCTGAGAAAAGGAAGATATCAAGGCTGTTGGTTTGCAAAAGTGTTTTTAAAAACATTACAGTCGATCTTTCTACGAGGTTCACATATCTCACTCAACACGTGGACGTCAGCACCCACGCACTGACCCGCAGGAAGAGGGCTTTTCAGTGATGTGACCATGCTCACCCAGGGCACGTGTTCCAGACCCGCTGAAGGCCTCCATTAGATTAACTAGTTCAAACATTTCTGCCTGAAATTCACAGACCCTTTTTCTTCAAGCACTTTGGCAGTCTGAAAGTCAAATAACAGTATCTTCAGAAAGCTCTATTGTAAAGCTGAATTTGGGTAATTGACACCAATAACATAACAGCATTAAATCACCCATATTTTTATAGTGGATAAGCTAGTCTGCTTGTAAATATGTTCAAGGATAGCATGTAGGTGGCAGAAGAATTATGCTACAACTTTAACAGCTAATAAATCTTTATTTAAGCAGGGGACCTCTAAAATTTAATTAGGCATATGAAAGCAGAGATCATTCTGAGGGTAAAAATATGCCAGTTCTCACAAGAAAAGACATCTGCCTTGTGGAAAAACTTCAAGTTAAAATTTACTCTTCTGTTACTCTGTCAATAGAAAGGCTCTCTGGTAGAAGAGCAAATATCTAAGTTGGGAAAAAAATGACAGGGGCGGACAGGGGGCATTCCTGGCACACCCTGGAGGAGGGAAAGAAAGGCTCATTTGTGAACTTTGTTTGCATTATTTAGCTAATTCAGGTAGACGCCTCTCCTTTTTTCCCCTCTCTTCCTCTTTCCTGGGTCATGTAGGGGTAGTCAAGGATCTATAGCTGATTTGGTAGTTCCCAAATGTAAATTGATGATTACCTTGTAATTTGAGGCTTCAGTGCAAGGCTCCCTCCCAGTGCCCAACTTATAAAGGGCTCCCTCTCTGCTCACATCACTAAGGGGTATTACATTAAGGTAATACCTCTCCTCCCCAACTTTATAATTTACATATCTAAATTACAGTTGGCCCTCGAGCCCTTTGCAGATTACAGGTGTATCAGTACCTAACACTGCTCTCTGTAGAAGTGCAGAGACCGCTGGGCTGGTCGCATTCTAATTTCAGACTCTCTCACTTGAGTTTGTATCTTCTTTTGATTTTCTTCTTGAGCGAAGTGCTTCGGTCAGTACAGTGTAAAATGGTGACCTTGGGAATGAGAGCAACAAGCTTCAAATGCCACTGTATACTTTCAGCAGATTTTCTCCTTCGAGAAGTAAGGAATTGGGCAGGCATTATGGAGGAAGCTATTTAAGTCACAGTCTCCCCTCTCGTAGAACTTGACCTAGCTCAGGGGATGAGACTTGAATACTTGAAGTGTACAGTAACATTTCAGTTGTAGAGAGTACAGCCCAAGGTAATAGATGCATATGGGCCACAGGACTAGGGTAAATAACTCCAGTTGTTTTCCGTGGGCCAACCCCAGTCCTTGAGCCAACACAGCTGTTTTTGTTATTGTTTGTTTGCTTTTCATTTATCAGAAGTCCTTCATCTAAGAACAGGATATATAATATATTTTCACTTGTGCTAAGAGAGATGCACAAAAGAAGCTGAATGAGAGTCATGAAAATAAAACTGGTTTATGATAGGGTGTAATTGTTTTCTGATATAATTTCATACACCCTAAAGATGTTCTGCTGCTTGCATGGTATTTCCTCCAAGTCACTTGGTTTATGCTGAGAAGGTAACATTGGTGACTCGCTTCAAGTGTCAATGAGCATCAGAAATAACGAATTCAGAATCAAGTTCATATTGCTCAATTAAATAGTTCTTTCATCTGATCAAATATCACCAGGCCTTTTTGTGCACGTTTCTTTATGCTACTTTAAAAGTCATCCTGGTGTTTTTTTTTTTTTTTAATAAGTACACTCTTTTGTGAAATACTTTAGATATAGCCTTGAATGGCAACATAATTTAATGCAACTTAATGAAAATAGAAGGAGCTATGATATTCGGAGAAATACAATTAGTTATGCTTTCCAAGACTCCAAAAGAGGGTAATCCTACCCTTGGTGTCCACAGCAAGTTCTCAGTGGCCTGGGAATCAGGTATGGGCTTGGTCCTCCTGCTATGGGCTGATTGGGTGGACTTGGGCAAGTTCCTTGCATCTCAATTCTTTCTCCATGGTGTTTGAGGCTTGGGCCAGCTGCCCTCTGAGCTGCCTTTCAGCTCTAAAATTCTACATGCCAGCCAAACTCCATCAAAAGACTACTGCATAACACTTAATGCAAACTTGAGTCTTGTTTCCATTAAAGTGGGAAACTGAAAATTTTGTTATAATACGAATGGTTTTGATCTTCTCAGAACTTGCATTAGGCTGGAGCCTGCAGTCTCCAAGACCTAGCAATAGGCTTTCAGCCTATTGGGAAATGACAGAGATTTATTGGGAACATTTGGGAGTTTCTGAATCATTGCATGAAGCGGAACAATACTGTTATGTAGAAAGTTTCTCTTCAGTGTACTCCTTGAGACTGAGTTTCATGATTTTGTTGCCAGTTACAATGGCCTTGTCAGTTGAAGGGTTTGTGGAGTAGTCTTTCCATTCAATCTGTCCATTCTGATTCACAAAACCTACTTCAGAGGGTTGTTCTGAAGATCGACTACACAGTGGAGAGCACCTTGTGTATTAGTTGCCTCCTGATATGTAACAAATCAGGCCAAGCCTCAGTGACTTAACACAACCACCACAATATCATTCATGACCTTGCTACGGGTCAGGAGTTGAGGCAGGAATCAGAAGGGTCTGCTCCTCTCTTTTCCATGTGGTGTAGGCTAGAGCTAGAGTTGCTTGGCCCTCATCCATGTGGCCTCTCCCTCCCTGTGGTTTCTCAACCTCCAAGGTCTTTTCCCCTCCTGTGGCCTCTCCATCTAGGGGGATAGGCAGGACTTGTTAACATGGTGGTGGGATTCTAAGCATGAGAGAAAGTCTGGGTGAAAGAAGTCCCCGAAAGCCATTTCTGCTGCATGCTATTGGTCAAAGCGAGTTATCAGCCCAACCCAGATTCAAGGGATGGGGAAACAGACTCCACCTGTTGATGGGAGGAACAGCAAAGTCACTTTGCATGGGCATAAACCCAGGGAGGTTTGATTCATTGTGCAGGGGTGCGGGGGGTGCATTCTAAATGATCAATCACATCTCTGGTAAAGCCAGGCACATAGTAGGCACTTGATAAATGTGTAACTTGTTGCATGTTGCAACTTTCATCAGCATTCAACCTGACTACATAGGCAGCACATGTTAACCTTGTGAACTGAAGAGACTAAAGAGAAATAGTGGGCTAGTTGCCCCAACTCATAAATCAATGAGTGATAATATTAGGACTTAAACAGAATTTTTCTGAATCTAAATTCTCTATTCTTTCAACTATAAATTACTGCTGATAGATTGGAAAGAAATTAAACGTGGAAAGTAATCAGTGAAAATGCCTTGGCTGGGAAGACTTACATAGCTTCACTGTTTAAGAAAACTATACTTCTTTGTTTATGAGCCAAATGTTGTGGAAAACAACAAAAGAAGAATATTTCCTTGACTATATTTCTTAGCTATCTTTCTTCAAAAATTAATTACATCTGGGGCAGCTTTACAACTGAGCTTTACACATATATTTATTAGTAAATGATGTCTTGGAAATATATTCAAACTTTCACCTCGTTTCAGCTTTGACTAAGAAGGCTATAGAGAAAATGAGTGAAACTATTGCAGTAGAGTCAGGTTTGATTGGAAATCTGTGCCTGTCATGGCCTCCTGAATTCCATCTCTGTTCATTCCTTTCCTCCGTCAAGTTTGGTATGAAAACTATGACTACTTTCAGCATGAATGCAGAGTGAAGAACAAGGAAAAAATATTTATATTTTAAAAAAATATAGAGTCCTTATTATAATACAAGCCATTATATCATGTTTATATAATACTTAACATCAATACATGAAGCTCTCTAAGTAAAAGTGTCATACAAAGATTTTATTCTTTGCATTATAGCTGTTATTATTGTCATTATTTTGATTGAGTCCCTTGTTGAACTCTGAATTCTATTTGAACCTGAAACGGTAATCAAAACTGTGGGCTATTTGATAATCCCCATGAATATGACTGAAAAGATTTTATGAAAGCCCTACAGACTGAACCCATTGAATTTAAAATAGTTCTCATTCCAGTAGAAAGAAGCAGATGTCCCAAACCAAACACACTCAGTTTAATACACTTTTACATTGGCTTTAATGGACAGATGTTTTGACTACGACATGGCAAGAACAGGATTTGAAATGGTGGATTGGAAAGATTTCGTTCATAAAAGTAATTGCTCCTACATTACAAAGTGCAGGATTTACATGTGGAGAATGTCAGCCTGTCGCAGCATCTCATGATGGATCGTGTTACCACAAGCCAGGGAGCTCACTAGGAATGACCAACTCACCCCTGCGGGGCCCTTTTAATAGGCATCACATACAGAATGGCGGGGAGAGGGAGCCTCCAGTCTAGAGTCACTCTAGTTATGTAGTTGATCCTTGATGATACACTTCCAGGATTATCTGTGACTCTTTTTTTTGCCCATCAGAATTTGGCTTCTGTCTGTATTATTTTATGAGCTAAAAGCAATTCTCACATGCCAGCCACTATTTGAAGAGCTTTACAAATACAAATAACCTAATTTATCCTCATAGGAACTCGGAGAACAGGTGAGAAAAATGGTGCACAGAAAAGCACTGTACCTGTTCAAGGTCACACTGCTGGTAAATGACAAAGACAGACTGTGTCAGTCCAGTTTAGAGTCCACGCCCTTCACTCATGCACTGTTATCGTTTTACTATTCAACAAGTGGTGGGAGCTACATCCAATTATTTGCGTGATTCAGGAGTTTCTTAAGTGATGCTGATTTAGGGAAGTGAATCTATTGCTCCAGGACTTCAAATACCACCTCCTAACTTATCTAAAAGTCAATTTACTAGCAACTTTACCCCCAAATTTGGAAATCAAAAGGGTCTTCTGGCCTATGAAATAGCCACAAGCCCTTACACTGATTCCATGTACTTTATCCCTTGGGCTCTTCTTTCTGATACTTATTTTGACATATAAGAGAGGAAAGGGAAAGGGACAGAAAACTTAGAAAATATGAAAATATAAACCTATTCATAGTTCTACATAGTACAATAAAAAAATTCATAATGATGGCTCTGAATTGTAACCAAAAGATTAGCTAATGTTCACTACTCTTCATTTAGGAGGCAGGGAAATAAATAAGATATATTAAAAGGTCTTTGCTCAAAATGTTCAGATTTTTAGACTGTTCTCTGCAAGCTAAGTTTCTGTAATGAGAGATCATATTTTTGGAATATCTGTTCACTGCAGTGCCAGATAACTAAGTGAAGGACACGTCATCGTGGAGAGAACCCTGGATGGGGCGGAGGTACTCTCCCACTGGCTTGCTGATAGGTGGTCTGGGCAGGTCATTTATCCTCTCCAGACTGAGTGTAGGCCTCCCTCAAAGAGTTATTGTAAGGATTAAATGAACTAATGTATGTGTAAGTGCCTCGCATGCAGTGTGTTCTCCACCAATATTTGTTAAAGAAAAAGGTAGCATAGCATTCCAGTGTCAAAGATGAATTATTTTTGAATTATGCCTTGGATATTCTTTGTGCAATAATACATATGTAGAAATATGGATAAAGAAAAGGAAGTGATAGTTTTGGGATTCTTTGGTAATTATGTTACTTTCCTTTTGATTTAGTCAACTTTTTTTTGTCTTTTACTTACTGTGATAACTATCTGACACAACCCTTCTGTGTGATAAAATCAAGGTGCACGGGCAAGATGCATTTCCTGCAGAGATTTATTTGGGAACCAAAGGGTCCAGGAAGTCTTCTCTGACCGTCCTTCAAGGTTTTACTTGGCAAGTGGGGGTGGAGAGTGGACTTCCTTTGTAGTATACTTGTGACAAGAAAATGACCAAAAGAGGATCAGGCAGGTCATCAGCCTCCAATAAGCACAACCCCAGACTCTAACCATGGCAATCAATGCAAATAGCTAACTGTATTTTGTTGGCCAAAACAATTTTTAACAGGACGGTAAAGGGTAAGGAGGATTCGGTTTATCAATAATATGTCCTGCGTTTTTTGTTTAATATACAAATGCATGT
This sequence comes from Desmodus rotundus, assembly GCF_022682495.2. Classification (NCBI taxonomy): domain Eukaryota; kingdom Metazoa; phylum Chordata; class Mammalia; order Chiroptera; family Phyllostomidae; genus Desmodus; species Desmodus rotundus. Next base: position 141,304,262 of record NC_071391.1, on the reverse strand, counting down.
ATCTCCCTTCGTCAACCAAAACTTTATATACTTTCTCTGGAGTGAAGGTAAGAACATAAATATATTTTAATGACTTTTGGAGAGATTCTGATACCCACTCTTGCAACCCTCCCCAACCATGAGAACTATGAGGCTAGTATATTAATTACACCTGTCTGCATATTGACTTCACCTGATGGCCACCACAGCCTCAGGACCCCACTAAGCTATCGCTGATCATTGGCTCCCCGTTTTAGACATGGTGGACACCCTCAACATCCCCCTCATGCACTGCGGCTTGTGTCTTTTACAGCTAGGCCTCCCACATCGCTTTTGTAATCTGCCTGACCTTTGCCAACCTTCAGACCTGAGCAAGAAGGGACCCTGTCCTGTGCTGCTCTTTAGTGGGTTCCATCTTTGCCTTTGTTCAGCCGTGCCTCTCGCCACCACGTGAGGGGTCCTTGGGACACATGGTCTTGCCTGTCAAGCAGCCACCCTTCCTTTTAGCCCTCTGCTTCCCTAACTTTACTGTGCTTATGACACCCCATAGGATCTTCCTAAAATGAGATTCTACTTCAGTATTTCTGAAGTGGGTTTGGGGCTCTGCATTTCTAGTACATTCTGGTATTGGGAGGTCATGAGCTAACTCTCCCCATATTTCCATGTTCTAACACAAAGTTCCAAGTTGCCCAAGAAGTCTAAACTCAACATTGGCTTTCCAGGTGGTTAATTAATGTAGCAAGTTAAAACAAATTTTACTTTAAGACTTTGTTAGCTTGGCTATGTTTTTTAAAACAATGGCATACAATTTGTGGGCTTTCATTTGGATTCTTGTCCCAGGTCCTGAGATTGTTAGGAGGAAGGCACCTGAGTTTGTAACCCCCCTCTCCCTCATCTAGATCATTCTGAGCATAAACTCCAAATGACAAAAGGATCAAGGAAACTTTTTACTTTGCACTTGGGTGGTTCTCTTGCAGCTGCATGCTTGTCTTTCCAATGTTATTTGAAGCTCTTTCACTGGCCACATGTGTCTCTTTCATATGCAACTTAGGGATGTTTAAGACCTTTACTATGTATATTGGACTACGCAATACTGAACTCGCTGGGGTGTGGAGCCATCTCAGATTCTTTTGGTTAACAATGTTTTGCAAATGTGACTCCAGGGTTGTAAGACAATGAAACCCACCCAGTTCAAGAGAGAAGGCTGGCTTGCAATGTTCTGGCTTTTTTTTTTTTTTTAACCCCATTCTCTAATCTTATTACAGTATAGTTTTACAAGTCCTGGGTTAAGGGTCAAATCTCAGCCCCACCACTTACAAGCTATATGATTCTAACTTTTCCAGGCCTAAATTTTTTTCACCTCTAAAAGAGGGATAAATTATTATCTCCTCTAAAGATTATTAAGAAGATTAAAGGAGATAATACACATGATAGTATTTGGAATGGTGACTGACACAGAATAACCACTCAAGTGCTTTTTCTGTTGTTTAATTCATTTAAGTTTTTTTAAAAAACAGTTTTTATTGAGGTACAGTAATATGTAAAATTTGCACATATGTAATGCATCCGTTTTGATTAATATGAACATATGCACATACCTGTGATACCATTGCCACAATCAAGGTAATAGTTCATTCAGGTTTTTTCTCCTGATTGAGGCTGTATAAATGTTTTCTGGACCTACTGATTTTTCTCTTCTTTGAAATCCTTTATCTTGGACAATCATTATTTTACAATTTAACCTTTGCTTATATTCCATTGTTATTATTGGTTTTAATATAGCTTCTCCAATTTTGTTTTTTTTTTTAATTATCTTCATCTGAGGACATTTTTCATTGCTTCTAGAGAGAGAGGATGGGAGAGAGGAAGGAAAACACAAATGCGAGTCAGAAGCATTGATTGGTTGCCTCCCATATGTGCCTGGACCTGGGATCAGAGCTGCAGCCTAGGTATGTGCCCTGACTGGGAATTGAACTCACAGTCTTTGAGCTACAGGATGCTGCTTCAACCCAACTGAGCCACATTGTCCAGGGCTCCAATTGTGTTTTAATAAACTTTAGGTCAAGAGCACTATCTTTTACTTACTTTGCATACTCACAGCTCAGTGTACAACATTGAACACCAGAAAGATCCTCAAATATCTGAGTGTTTGATTAATTCATTGACAGGGAGTGTTTCAATGCAAATAGGGCTGATCTGACTAGAATGTTCAAGAAAAATAGAAAGAGAAAATAAGAAAGGCTGATATAAGTAAAAGCTTGGAGTCACCAGAAGGCAAGGGTTGGAGGAAGGAAGTTACTCAGTTTGCTGAGCAGGAACAAAAATTGAACAATCAAATGCCAACTGACAGCACTTGGTGGAAAGGCTGATGTGGCTTCTCCTACTGTGGGAGGGGTCAGGGTTACTTGAATTCACAATGAGCCTCCTACACTGGAGATAAGCTTATCTCTTTGCTTGGGGCAACCCCCCCCCCCAACCCTGAATACTTCAGTAAACTCTCTGAACAAAACTATTACAAGATGTCAGCCTGAGAGCAATAGTTGACACAGGAGCCCTCAAGGAAAAATAGGAGTAGAGTAGCGGATTATGCTAAAAAAAATAATTTGTAATCTGGGTTCTCGGGTGCTGGCTACTCAGCTGCTTAACAGGAATGTGAAATCCCAAGTCCGTCTCTTCCTTCACAGTGAGCCTCATCTCTTCCCTCAATCGTAAGGCATCCAATGGATGCTACTTCAGCTGGAATAGTGTAGGGCTGATTGGAAGCCATCACATGGGACCAAAACAACTGGAGGAGTTAGCAAAATCCTAATTTGTTTACCCCCTTCTGTCAGAGAAAAATGTTTGTTTATTTCTGAGGCTGCGAAAAGATGTGGAGTTCAAGAGTCCTGACACTTTCACACACCACACAAGGCTAAAAGCCCATTTGTCCCTTATTAATTTGTTGATGAATATATTTGGATTTTCCCTTCACACCAATAAATGCAGGAAGGGATGCAGTTTTGACATTGTTTCTTTACCCTTGTACTCCATGTAAACAGAAATCGTCTATCTGGCAGCTAGTGGCTGTATGTTATAAAAGCCGTTTACTTAATGTGAATGTCCATTTCTTTTTGCTTGGTATGCAAAATAAATTAAATGAAAAAGCGTGCCGGAATTAGAATTGTGTGGGTCTGAAAAAGACATTTGGGTCTCTGGGTAACTAAAAAGCACCCTCTGTTTACATGCTTCTGCATTTCTGCAGCTGTGTTATAACGTATAACAACTAATCTCTTTTTATTTGTACTTTATTTTATTTTGTATTAAAGGCACTTTTAAGCCATGTCTTCCAAATGTGTCCGAGGTTTCATAAGTGTCTTAATAGTGTATACACATTATAGTGATGGCAGAGAGTTTCGTCCAATCTGGATATTGTTCAGGGTGGCTTTTAGATTTGTTTGCAGGACAATTAAAATGTGTTAATCTGTATTTAAAAACTTGATCCGATTAAAAATTCGTTTTATATCTACACATATTTGCCAAAGTTTCCTAGGTCGTGTGGCTGGGGTTTCCTGGGGTGCTGAGCAAAGGGGGCTGTGGAGAGACAGCTTGGGGGTGATGCTCCACCATAGGCCTCTGAGTCATGTCTTCTCAGCATGACCTATGTTCTGCTTCAGGAGAAAACGATGCCCTGTGGGTTGGAAATGGGGCTTGAGCGAGTACACTTTTCATGCTCAACAAAGCCTAACATCATTTCACTATATAATTTGACTTATGTGTGTGCTTTTAATAAACCAAGCCTCACGAAAAATAAATATATTTGTTCTGCTTAAACTGGCATACAAAGGGCTTGAGAAAAAAAAATCTTTAACACTTCTGGGGGACTGGAAGGTAACTTCACACTCCAGCTTCTTGTCGGGATGTGTGATAACAATTTGACAGGAAATGAGAGGATGCTGTCCTATGCTTTGGGAGGATGCTCGCCCCTGGATCCGGATGGTATAAGGCCAGAGAGCTTCCCGCCCAGCAGGGGGTAGCCAAGCTCCGGTAACTGGGAAGGAATGCAGCTCCAGGATCCATTCCCTGGGAGCCCCGGCACGCAGCTCTCAGATTCTGGAAGCAGGAGTTCCTTGCCAGTGATAGGTGATTTACTCCAAAAGAAGCCACTCACCCAAGGCCTTTACCCAGGGCTCAAACCTATGCAATAGATTCTTTGAAAGGGATTCTAGTAAAGGGGTGAAGGAGTGCATGTGTCTGACCAATGCTTAGAATAAAAACTGGTGGGCCGAGAGGCAAGTTTTACTAATTTTTGACTCTTTTTTTTCTTCTCTCCAAGTGGGCCAAAGCCCAGAGTTGCCTGGGGAAGGGTGGAGAGAGAGCACCAAGTTGAGACAGCCGTCCAACTCTGCGTGTGTGTGAGTGTGTGGGTACATATGTGGTGTATGTGTGCGTGGTGTGTGTGTGGTGTCTGGAGCCTGCAGACAGAACTCAGGCAAGCTCTCCTGAGAATTCCTGGGATTCAGCAGGTGAGCCCCTAAGAGGGCTTGTTAAGGGCCAAGGATCAGTGATGAACAGCTGGGCTGCTGGGGAGGAAGAAAGGCCAAGCTGAACTCTGGTAGGGAGGAGAGAGAGGTAGGAGGGTGACAAAGTCACTGAAGAAATAAATATGTTAAAGGAAGCCCATATTCCATACTGTGTGCAGCTGTCGAAAGAGCTTGAGCCTACAACAGAGCAGGCGCAAACCGAGAACATTCCAACCCGGGTCTCCCCAGCCTGCTTCACCTTGTTGCTTCCCACCCAGGCCATTTTCGGTTGACGCTGCTTTTCTTTGTTCTGTTTTCTCCCAGTGCAGTGAACCCTTACATTATGGGCTTCTGTTGTAGTTCTAACCTCTAATACACAACCATTACATCTTATCTCGTGTTCTAAATTACTCTAAAATCCAATTATAAACCCCCCTCTCCTTCAAGAGCACACGACTTGCCACATTACTGAAATGCTGGGCTGCTCTTTTGTTTTTCTAAATTAATAATAACTACCATTTTCCGTCTGCTCTTAGCATGGGAGTCTTTTATATCACCACACAGCTTTCCAAAACACATATTATGATCTTTCTGCATCTTTGCTGGGCTAAGGATGATTTTCCAAATATTCATAAAAGATCTGTCGGTTGGTTTTTAGTATTCGAACATTTGAAACTCTACAATCCTTAAAAGGGAAAGCATTTTAAGATTTATCTGTTAAAATTTTACTACTGCTTTGCTTTGTTAGGGTGAAATAGAAATTCATCACTTTTAAGGTTTTCAAAGGTTAAAATGAATTTTTTGTTACAATATTTATGCATTGAAAACTCTTAGTCCTACTAAGGTTTCACAAGCACGAGCTTCTTGAATCTATAGAAGAGAAGTGACTATCAGAAAGATGGATTTAACTTCTACAAATCATTCAAATGTCTCAGCAGAAGTGAACACGCCAAGAACAATTTAAGGAAAACTTTAATCCAACCGAGAATATCCTCAAATACTTTTTCTGAGGCATAACTGTGACTTGTAATAGAAAATTGCTCTTAGGAAAATATGGTTAAGTACAAATCTGATATTAGAAAAAGAAATCTGACGTGTTTTAGTGTTCTATAATTGCAGGCATGCAATTGAACTGCAATTGCTTTTCGTACTTGAGAAATCTTACTTTTAGTCTTGGAGAGAAAGCATATTTGCTACACCTAAGGCATCAGATCATGCAGCAACAAAATATGCTTGGGGTGTGATTATTAAAAATATGTATATGGCTAATCAACCACTATGCTTTTCACTTCACAAGCTTGGGCAATGTTCAGTGGAGCTTTGCAATGCAAAGTTTGTACTAGGTGATGCTTTCTCATACTTGGACTGTAGCTACTCAGAATAAATATACTATAAAATGTTGGGAAAATTAGAAAAGTCCTAAAGTGCATGTTAAATTTCAATCAAACATTTAAATAACATCTCTAGTTAAATATTTTGTATATTTATTGTGCCCTGAAGTTAAATCGTTACCTCTTAAATATTAAATGTGTAAAAGACCAGTTATTTTCCTTAATAAATGAACTCTACTTAAGCACTTTCAGAGGCTAAAGTGAAGGCCAAGGAAAAAGAGGGATGGCGTGCAAATGACATGGCACCACTTCAAATTTCTGGGTTAAGTGAGGTGAACCTGAAGGACATACTCATCACAAACTAATGTAATCAAAGGTGAAACACAGGGGTGGGCAAAAGTAGGTTCAATTACCGGCCATCGTTTCCTAAAGATAAGTCATAAGTGAGAGTACAAAATAATAACCATAAGAAGACAAATAATACAGTGATTAATAAATAAATAATCATACAAGAATAAACCCTGTGTTTTGCATACTCACAACTATAAACCTACTTCTGCCCACCCCTGTGTAGGGACACGATTGCTACCAGGAAGAGAGCTCAGGGGAAATGGGGATCAGGAGAGCAGAAATCATAAACTGTAACAACAAAAATTACAGTGTTCCATTCTTATAGAATTATGTATTACATATACAATAATACCTATGCAAATATATGCTACATCGTTTATGAGCTTATGTTCTTTTGGTTGTCTTGAACAATTAGACTTTATAGTGTTCATTTAATCATGATGGAACCATCATGCTGTCATTTAACTTTTCAACAGTACTGATCCAGCTTTCTTTTCTCTTGTTCCTTCCTCCCTTCCTTCCTTTCTTTCATCTTCCAATGACAATGAAACGTGGCCAGAACTATCTTTTTGCACCTCTAACTTCTGAACATTCTCTCGCACTTCCAGGGCCGCCTCAACACCACCTCTTAGTTTTAGGTGAAACTAGCACAGCCCAGACATTTCTTTGAAGTTTAGGTCTTTTCAGAACAGACATTATCTACTTTGCTTAGAAATGTGTGGGCTCAAGCATTCTACTAATATGCTCTTTAAGGTTCTCTGATCTTTTCCTGTAATCTAAGTGTTAATGAGTTTTCAACAATGTAGACAAAGCAGATTTTATTGACACAATTTAAATATATGGGTAGCCCTTATAGAACTGATTTTTTTAGTGTATCAAGAGTGCATCTCCTACCATGTGAGACTACTGCATAGCAAATTTAAAAAGAAACATTTAAATTTATAATTACATGATTTTGCATACTTTATGGAACCTCATTTTAAAAAATTGTAAATTGAGATTTTGGGGGCTTGTTGGCAGGTGAATACACAGGCTATGTGATCTCTAAGCTCTTCATTTTTATTTTATTTTATATTTTTTATTTTATTTACCTATTTTTAGAGAGAGGGGAAGGGAAGGAGAAAGAGAGGGAGAGGGAGAGAAACATCAATGTGTGGTTGCATCTCGCATTCCCCACACCAGGGACTTGGCCCACAATCCAGGCATGCGCCCTGACTGGGAATTGAACCGGCAACCTTTTGGTTTGCAAACCAGCGTTGAATCCACTGAGTCACACCAGCCAGGTTATATGCTCTTTAAAATAACATGTTATTCATATCTACTAAACAAATCAAAAGTGACTATGTGATATATGACATTGGAAAAAATAGTATCTAGAAGATAAACCATATTCTCCTAATTTATAAGCCACTCCTAGCAGGTCTTTGAGATTTTGTGTCTATTTGGAGACAGACCAGGCCTTGGGCCACAGGAGCACCATTTGGGGTGACACAGCAGTAAATTCCTCTGCAGTACCCGAGGAGCCCAGAAGAGTTACTGCAGCTTCCAGGAAAACAGAACACCTGGCCAGTAACTCAGGCAGGAGGATGGCCTCATGGAACATGTCACAGGCATGTGTCCCCACTGTGATTTTAAAACAATACGATGCGACAGCGCAGCAGGACTTTTCCCTCTTCTTGCCCACCCTAAGTTTCTCGGAGGGAGACTGAGCTCTCATGCATCCTCCTCACAGGGTCGCAACACTGAGGGGGTTAATATGGTCTTAAAAGTGAAAGCTGTACGTTAAAGTCATAATTCCACCTTTAAAATGGAGATTGAAATACAGCAATACAAAATGCATAAGGCGTCAAGAAGTAGCGAATGTCTCCTCCCATTTTATTTCTCTCTTCACAAGGGGGATAGTGATATCAAGAGTAATTTCCGTGCGATCGTGTAGCTTCTCCATTAAAACTAAGCAAGTGCTCCTCTAGACCCAAATTCTTTTAGTGCCTACTAAGTAAAATTTCCTGATCCTAAAATAAGATGAAATAAAGGTTAAAAGTGCAGAGAAGTCTCCAATTTTCTAAGATACCAAATGTTTCTTAGAAAACAATACCTTGATTAGCTGGATGTAAACGAACATACAGATTGTGTTTCTCTTCATATACCACTGGCTTCCCAAAGCATGAAGCAACATGAAGGTCAGGAAGCAACGCGAAGTGCAGGAAGCATCGCCACTGTCCCACCCTTGACTTTGGAAACAAAGGGGCTCCAGACATTCAGAAAACTCAAAACATGCAAAGGCCCCACCTCCACAAATTGTGTTTATCTACTTATTTTTTTCTAACACGTAAAACCTTTCTCATGACGCTGGGTATTAATTTGCAAAATACAAGTTTTAAAAACTAAATCATTGTGAGATAAAATTTTCTGTGCATCACTTTTCACCACATGAGGAGAAAAACTGTATGGAAAATGACTCTACTTGCACAGGAAGAGAAATGTCACGGGCCTCTGAATTGGGGATTGGAAAAAAAAATCCTTGCAGTGGTGCCTATCGGAAATTACTTGGAATAAGTATCTTTTTTTTTCCCCTTGAAATAAAGTTCAAGGTAACATTTAAATGAATAATTATTTACCATTTTGTTAAATGCTGGCTTGTGTGGCAGGAATCATCTATTAGCACAAATGCTTTTTCGGCTTGGAATGGCTCATTAGTTTCTTTGTAGGCTGCACTGGTTTTAAGATTCAAATTCAAAATCTCCTTTGATTTTGCTGTTCCATTTCTGGCAGCTGGCCAGTGGCAGATATGCATAATATTTCACTGTTAGACCTTGCAAACATTATATCCTGCTGTGCTAAAGAAAACATTGTGTTTCTTACCACATGAAAATAATCCATCACTTTTCAATCAGCACACACACACAAAAGCTCTACCTGTTTTTTCCATCAGACTCAAGCAAAATTAATGGCCCCAATGTGAAAGGTGGACCCTCGATACATGATCCATTAAAGTACAAACTAATCAAAATATATCTAGCATCTGATTTGCTAAGCAAAATGGAACAAAAGAGGTGTGATGAAAAAAAATAGATCTAAGATGCATACAACCCTGTTCTATCGGGATTAACCTTATTTATTTTTAAAAGTGGGAGGACACAAATAAGAGACCCTGAAGTGGATCTGTTGAATTCAGTCAGTTCAAATAGATGCTCTGATTTATCTGGAAGAGATGACGAAAGATACCTACTGTGGACTGGGAGGAAATTTTGTAATGAAGAAATGTTTTTAAAAGTAAAGAAAGACAAGTCAGAAGTACCCCAAGCCTCCAAGCTGGTCACTAGGACAACATATTACAGTAAAAGTTTTCTTTGGGAGTGAAAATACCAGTGTTTTGTCAACTCATTCATACCTTTAAAAATAATTTCATGCCTTTAGGAATGCTGATTTGTATCCAGTGTTGAGTAAGGCGTAAGATTTTTCTTTCTAAGGCCTATGACTTTTGCCACAACATTTTAATCAGAAAGATGCCAGCCATCAAAAGAGTGGCAATTTAAAAAACAAAAGTCATTTTTGTTAAAAGTCATTTTATAACTTTTTAACACTTTTCATTGGAATTGCTTGAATTTCTTTGCAACTACTAGGTTTTGGAAGATTTTTTTTCAATCTCTCTATCTCTCTCTCATTTTTACTCTTTTTTTGGTATGACATGTTTCTTGTAGTTTAATGCATTAATAAAAGTGTATTAAAGAAAATTGCAGAAAATGAAAAATAATGCTAATGCTAAAAGATATCTCTATTAGTAAATCATTTTACGCATGAAGTATGTTTACTTGTATGCTTTTAACTTCATGTTTAAAATACCACATTGGACTTTTACCTGGTCTTCCAATTTCTTTCTTTTTTTCCACCTCTGATACATGTTGAAGCAGTCCTTAGGCTGCTCTTCCTAAAGCAAAGCTCATTATCTCACTTCTCACATCTCAGTCAGCATTCAGTTCGCCCCTTTGAATGAGAGAATAGAGTTTCAGGGTTGAAAGGCTCAACACCCATCAGTTTGTATATGAACAATCCAATGCTCAGGACTTTGAAGGGACTCATCCGAGGACACTGAGTTTGGGAATGATAGTGCTGGGATCCTCCGGAACCACAGTCCAGCCCTTTCTCCACCATGCAGGTGGGTCTCTTGTTCTAGAGCAGTGCTTCTCAACCTAGTTTGTGTGCAAGGGACTTGGAGAGCTTGTTAAAATGGAGAATCTGATTGAGTAGGTCTGGGTTTGGGCAGAAAGTTTGTTTCTAAAAAGGTTCCAGAATTATAAATAAATAAATAAATGAATAAATAAATAAATAGGAAGGTTCCAGAACATCCTGCTACTGGTTTGGAGACAACTCTTGTACTACCAAGAATTGAAGAATTGTGTCATATTCTTAGACTGGCTTTCAAAGTGTTCTGAAGTCTAATCCTGTCTTCCACTGGCTCCGTTACTCCTTCGGAGCTCAATGGGTCTTTGTAAGAGCTGTTTATTGAGTATAAGAACAAAACAAATGTCTGAATGAATAAAATAGAGAATGAGGTACACTAAATTGTAAGAGGAGAGAGAAACTGAAATTCCTGGACTCTGTGGAAAATCTCAGAATTAAAAAAGGACTTTCTTCCTTTTCTTTTACTACATATTATGTTGAAAATACTTGAAGGCCAATTGCAGAAAGCAAAGTTTGGAGGCTATGAGTTGTCACAGGTCAATGGTCATCAAATTTTTTTTTATAGTTCCAGAGAGTAAGTATTTTATGCTTTGTGGGCCATATGGTTTCTATGGTAACTACTCACCTCTGCTGTTGCAGAAGAAAGGAGCCATTGGCAACACCTAAACTAATGGATTGGCAGTGTCCAATACTATTTTATTTGCAAATAAAGGCACCAGAAAGATTAGGCCCACCTATAGTAGTTCACCACTCCCTATTATGGATGGTACCTAATGTACTCTAAACAAAGAAAGAGGACTTATTGATTCCACAATTGTTAATTAAAGTTTAATTAGCTCTATAATGGGAAGGATGTCTGAGGAACTGGGTCAAGCCAGGGAGAAGATGCACTGGTCAAAGCAAGGAATGTACGTGATGTTTTCATAAAATTACCTTTTATGGACATCATTCAAGTTAGGTGTCTCTCTCCTCCAAACTCAATTTTCTTTTTTTTTTAATTAATGTTTTATTGTCTTTTGCCCATCACCATTTAGTCCCCTTATGCCCCCGCCCCCCACAGTCACCACGCTGCTGTCTATGTCCATGAGTCCTTTTTCCTTTTTGCTCAATCCCTCCACTCCCTAACTTCCCCCCACCCTTAGCTGTCAGCCTGCTTTCTATCTGTGAGTCTGTCTTTATTTTGTTTGTTAGTTCATCTTGTTCATTAGATTCCACACGAATGAAATAACATGGTATTTATCTTTCTCTGACTGGCTTATTTCACTTATCATAATGTTCTCCAGGTCCATCTATACCATTGCAAAGGGTAAATTTTCTTTTTTTCCTATGGTCAAGTGGTATTCCATTGTGTAAATGTCCTACAATTGTTTTATCCACTCATCTACTGATGGACACTTGGGCTGCTTCCAAATCTTGGCGATTGTTAATAATGCTGCAATGAACATAGGGCTGCTTATGTTCTTTTGAACTAGTGTTTTGGGTTCCTTCAGATATATTCCCAGAAGTGGGATCTCTGGATCAAGAGGCAGATCCATTTTTAATTTTTTGAGGTATTTCTATTCTGTTTTCTACAGTGGCTGCACCAGTCTGCATTCCCACCAACAGTGCAAAAGTGTTCCCCTTTCTTCGAATCCTCTCTAGTACTTGTTTTTTGTTGATTTACTGATGAGAACCATTCTGACAGGTGTGAGATGATACCTCAGTGTGTTTTAATTTGCATTTCCCTGATGATTAGTGACATTGAGCATCTTTTCATTGGCCATCTCTATGTCCTCTTTGGAGAAATGTCTATTCAGGTCTTTTGTCCATTTTTTTTTAATTGGGTTGTTTGTTTCTTTGGCATTGAGTTTTAAGTTCTTTATCAATTTTGGATATTAACCCTTTATCAGATGTATTGGCAAATATGTTCTCCCATTCTGTGGGATGTCTTTTTATTTTTTTTTTTGATGTTTCCTTTGCTCTGGAAAACCTTTTTAGTTTGATATAGTCCCATTTGTTTATTTTTTCTTTTGTTTCTCTTGCCTGGGGAGATATACCTGGTAAATATTGCTATGGGCAATGCCTGAAATTTTGCTGCTTATGTTTTCTTATATAATTTTTATGGTTTTGGGTCTAACACTTAAGCCTTTAATCCATTTTGAATTTATTCTTGTGTGTGGTATAAGAAAGTGGCCTACTTTCATTTTTCTGCATGTGTCTGTACAATTTTCCCAACACAATTTATTGAGTAAACTATCTTTAGCCCATTGTATGTGCTTGCTTCCTCTGTTGAATTTTAATTGACTATAAAGTTGTGGGTTTATTTCTGGGCTCTCTATTCTATTCCATTGATCTATGTATCTGTTTTTATGCCCAGTACCATGCTGTTTTGATTACTATGGCCTTATAGTGTAGTTTGATATTAGGTAGTGTGATTCCTCCAACTTTGTTTTTCTTTCTCAGGATTGCTGTTGCTATGTGGGGTCTTCTGTGGTTCCATATAAATTTCTGAAATATTTTTTCTAGTCCTGGGAAATATGTCACTACTACCTTACTGCAAAGGTGTGACACATGGGTCATGTCATGGGCAGTATCCTGGAGTTGTTAGAAAATTTTGTTAGAAACATGGTCCTCTCCTCTAAAGAATCAGAATCTGCATTTCAACAAGATCCTCAGATAATTCTGATGTACTTCATAGTATGAAATCTCAAAATCAGATCTACAGATGATCTGTGTCAGAATCATATGGGAGCAGTAAAAATGGCAGTTTTGGGTCCAGTTCCAGACCTATTTAATCAGTGTCCTTGGGAATGAGAACTCAGATTACTTTTTGAAACTTACTGAAGTTTCAGAAACATAGATCTACACTGGATCTAGAAAACTAATGATCCTCAACTACAAGATTGCCACCTCAAGCTTCCATTCTATCTTTTTGATCATGACTCCCTAACCTCATATTTTGTCAGCTGCACATGTTTGGTCAATCCCTTTCTGGTTCTCTTTTCTTTTGGCTCCAAGTTTGCTTTACTTATCATATGAATATGATTTACCTTTTGTTAATTTTTGTCAGTGTGAGCATGTGTCAATAAAATGATACAAAGACTATTTTAATATCTTAGAAGATGATGTAAAGGTTCCTTTTGTTGAGATCACTGGGCATATTTGCAAGAAGTGTTTGATAAGCCACCTGATGTCCAGAAGTTTGCAAAGGCAAGCTCAAATAACATGGTGATTACAATGTTCTCTGAGGATGGAAGGACACTTGAACTTCTTGGCCTTTTGTTTTTTTCTGTGAGTATACAGGTTTGGGATGGAGATGAATGCTCTGTAAGACAGATGACAGGAGCTGGCATGTATGGAAGAAAAGTAGAAGAAAACCTCAGTTGCGATAAGGGAAACAGGGCTTTGGAGGAAGGCAAGCCATGAGGTTGTGGGGTATGTTATACTGCGCCCTGGCTGAGTCACCTACACCATCTTCAGCAAAGTCTCCTTTGCTATGGTTTTTTTTTTCTTATTAACTTATTTGGGGTAGGGAGTGAATGGGAGGAGAACCAGAGGTGATGCCAGAAGGTGAGTCATGGTGGATGTGGTAGGCAAGATGTCCAGAGATTGAGGGGACACCTGACATCAAAGTTATGTCAGTATCTGCTGAGAAGATTGGGGCTGCCCTTGTAGTTTTGCCCATTTAATTTCTTAGTACTATCTTTTTAAGACAATGCTTTCAAATCCCTCTTTGTTTTAAAGTCACCAGTCCCTGGCCCTACTCTCAGAAATTCTTGTTCAGTTGGTTTGGAGGATGACCCAGACATAAAAAGAAAAAAGTTTTTTAAGTTCCCAAATGACTCTAAACTATGCAGCTAAAATTGGGAACTAATGCCTTGAACAGTGTGGCTCAGTTGGTTGGGCGTCGTACTACCAAGTAGAAGGTCCCTGGTTCTATTTCCGGTCAGGGCACATGCCTAGGTTATGGATTCAGTTCCAGGCCAGGGAGCATTCCAAAGGCAACCAATTAATGTTTCTCTGTCACATCAATGTTTCTCTCCCTCTCATTCTCCTTTCCTTCCCCTCTCTCTGAAAATAAATAAATAAAAATTTAAAACTGAGAACGAAAGAAGAAAATCCAAATTAATCCATACAGTGCATGTTATGACTAACAAAAAGAAAAAGTATATGTAGATAAGATTTTTTCTCTGTCTCTTCTCTATTTTTTCTCTTTCTTAATTTTCCCTTTATTTATTTCTTCCTTTCTTTGTTCCTTTTTAATTTTTTTTCTTCCTTTCTTTCTTGTTTCTTTATTTCTTTCATCACTGAGACAATTTTGAACTATTATTCTGATGGTTTTTTATTATATAAGCACTCAATATATGTGTTGAGTTCCTAAACAAAAAGAGAATGCCATTAAAATAATCAATCGGTATAGACAAATCCAAATTATTATAATTTACTTAATTATTTTTTATTAAAGAACATTTATGGATAATATGAAGTTAGTAGTAATATATTATAAATATATGTTCATCTGATTTGATAGTTATCTGAATATATTTAAATAGACATTTTTTCCCAAGTAAGTAAATTTCTCAGAAACCATGTTTTTTCCAAAATTGATTTTATTGAAGACCTAGTTTTTAGGGCTTGGGGTATTTTTTTAAAAAAATGGTGCTTTAAAAATGTAGGCATGTTTTAAATAAATATTCTTAAACCGCTTTTCAATATCTCAGTAGAGTCTACAGAAAAATTGGGAAAAAGGTCAGATGAAGTTGAGAAAGTCCAAAGTAAACTGTATGGAGGAAGGATCCCCTGGTAGTGAAAGATTCATCAATGGGATGACCCACTGAGATCAGCATGGGATGGACCGACTCTGCGATGCTACGGCTTTGGGTTGGGGGTGATAGGTAAGGTATTAAAATTGGATTCTCCGGGAAAAACCCATCTGTTCTTATAAGTTCTTCTAAAATTGTAGAGAAAATTAAAAAATAATCTAAGTCCTTAATTTAGTGCAACATCACTGGCTGGTTATTTTAAAGACCTTACATAGTTAAGAGTTTGCCATAAACATATTTACACAACTATATTTCTCTTACCATGGTTGTTTATTAGAGACACGTCTTCTCAATATACTTAATTGTATCTATAGGTACATAAGAGTAGTGTTTTTTGAACCCATTTGTTTACCTAAGAATAGAAATCCTTTAATAGAATGTACAAATATATATTTACCAGATATTAATATACTATGTTGTGACTATCACAGATTGAAATCTGTCCTAACCAGTAGTGCCATTAGCATACATACCATGCTCGAAAACTTCAGCTAAGTGATTTCATTTATTTATTTCAGCTTCATTGTGCTATAATTGACATTTAATAAACCGTATATATTTAGAGTCTGCAATCTGATAAGCTGTCTTGTATATGCCCCTGAAACCGCCACTACAATGAAGATAATGAGCATATGCGTCAACCCCCCAAGTTTTCTCGTGTCCTTTTGCAATGTGTCTCCCCGCCACACTTCTCTGCAGCAGCCACCACTCTGCTTTCTGTCACTGTAGATTGGAATGGTTCTGGCTTCTTTCTCTGAGCATAACTATTTTGAGATTCATCTTTGTTACTGCATGAATCAATAGTTCATTCTTCTTCCTTGCTGAGTAGCATTCCACTGTAGGTGGGATGCACAACCATTTGTTTATATTTCCCTAAAAATGTTAAAGGACATTTTAGTTCCCGATTTTTGGCTATTGCAAATAAACTTCTGTGAACATTAGTTTACATGTCTTTTTATAGACATATGCTTTCATTCCTCAAGGTTAATGTTGAGGAGTGGAATGTTGGATATTTAACAGTTGCATGTCTAACTTTTTAAGAACCTACAGAAGTGTTTTCCAAAGAGGTTGTAGTATTTTGCGTGGGCAAATGTAATGTACCACCAGCAGTGTGTGAGAGTTTCAGTCTCTTCACATCTTCAAGGCAGTTTTGGTGTTAGCCATTCTAATTAAAGCACAGTTATAGTTCTGTGGAACTTCGAGGATGTGATTTTAAAGACTTCCTTGCTAGAGAAATAGGAGGATAAAAAAATAGGTTTAGTCTCTCTTTCTTTTCCTGCCCTGTCCTAGATTTTAGTTTGTGCATCTCTTCAAAAACCATATTTTTTCCTGCTCTACCATGGCCAAAAGAGTTCATTCACCTTTCCCCTTTGACTCTTGCACACAACTGTGTGCCCTTAAAGAAACTAACAACAAGAATTAGGGGTGCCCTGGAGGCAATGTCCAATTCAGTCCATGTAATCAATCATATCTGTTTCGCTGAACTATAATGACCCTGCGGACAAGAAAACATCTTCACTGGAGCAGACTTGTTCCCATGAAGTCCTTAACATTTGGGGGTGGGGGGGTAGTAAGGAGTTCTTAACATTTAGCTTCTACCATGCTCAATGATACCTACTATTCTTTTCTTGGGCATATAATGAATTGTATTGGTATGTAGGTATGGTATCATATCAAAATATAAGGATAAATATATCAGTAGATCACCTAACCCATTTTTAAAAATACTGTCATTAATAATTCAAGTTAAAGAACAGAATTAGTTACATAATATACAATATCACAATAGACATTTACAAATAATGATTAGTAGCAGCTGTCTTGGGCTTCATCAAGAATTATTCCCCCAAAACTAAGTAAAGGCCTTGAAGATAAATACATAACCCCGAGGAACAATTTCCAAGAGACACAAAGAAAAACAATTCACTACTTTCAGCATTAAGGAAAGTAGCCAAAATATTGTAAGGGCTCACCAAATTATAATAGTGGCCAGGAAAACTGTTACAAATCCCTAGTCCATGCAGCTTTATAGGGGACATCACTTTTTAATGCAGTATTTTGGTTTCTGTTTTCATTGAACTTCATATTCCACACCTAGTGTTTTACTCAACTACTGAGGAGCTGAGATTAAGTTTTTATGTTACATGACTTTCTTTGTGCACATTTCCCATAAGTCATTCCAAACTACTCTCATACAGCATAAAGGAGAAACTGGGAAAACCTCTCGTCAACCTCCACCCTTTAGAATATTATTCCTGAATTAGATGTGATATAGTGGACATTATGACCTCTAAGAGTCTAATCTAAATCTAATCTAAGCATCTAATCTTGGCCAAGATGATGGTCTTGATGATAGTGATGATGAAGTTGATGATCAAGATGAAGTTAATGATGATGATGATAACAATAATACTACTAATGATGATGGCAGCTAACATTTCCAGAGCGCTTACTCTGGGCCAGCACTCAGCTAAGGGCTTTGCAGGCACTGTCTGTCTCATTTAAGCTTCACAAAACCCTGTCAGGTTGGTCCTGTTATTATCTCTCTTTTACAAAGAAGTTCAGTGAAATGAATTACACAGACTGTATACCACTCTGCAAGCTCTCTGCATTCTGGTTTTGTCTCTCTGTTACTACAAAAAAATGGGACTTAGCACTAATATTTGCTATTAGCAGAAAACTTGCAGGACAGACAATGCCCAATTTGGTTGGAGGAAGAGCTCAATAGCTCTCAACCTGGATAACAATCAGTTAATGGATGTAGATATCAGGACTCGGGGAGCAAGCTCTTCAAGCAGCAGATCATTATGCAGCAGCTCAGCATGTTTATTAATCATTGTGCACAATTAAAATGCCATTTCATCCCTCTAATTAAAACAAGTAGTTCCCCGAGGCTAGCACCTGAACTAATGAAGCTTGGTTGCCTAAGGATCTCACTCAGGGAAGGGAATTAAACAATGGAGGAAACCATATGTTTACCGCATAACCCCCAAAACGTCAAACTGTATATGACATCATAAGGGAGTGGACCATTTGATACCGTGATTTGAAAGAGACAGAGATGCTTCTGTTTATGAGCAAAGGCTAGGTTTACATATTGAAATCATTCTCATTTTGGAATTGGTCAGGTCCCATCTTTTGTCACCCAATATACGTAACAATTGATTTTGAATTACCATCCTTCTTGGTAGTGGAAAGGGAGTCTTGATCTTCAGAGGAGTTCCAAGGATTGTAGGTTGGCATCCAGGTATTTGGGAGGCTGCAGGGGTTTGTTAAATTGCTTGATTCTACAAATGAAAAGGTATATAGGCAGGTTGTGGAAGCACAACTTAGAGCAGTGGAAAAATGAATGGGCTAGGTGAAGGAAAACCTAAAATTCAGTCCCTGCATTGCCATTGCAACTAAATGACCCTGGATAAGGCTGTTAGTTCTGTATTGTAAAATAGGAAAACAGAAGTAGTTAATCATCAAGTGTTCTCCTAGTTCTAAAATTTCTGTGGTTTTGAGAGAATTTGTGATTAACAAAGCAGCTCAAAGAGTTTTCATTATATCCTAATATCTCTACAAATTTAGCTGAATCAAGGCTTACTTTTTCTTCTAATTTCTGTTTAGCTTACTGCCATATCTTTAATGTCTGGCATTATACCTTGCATATATCAGTTATTCAATTAAATATACAAAGTACAAATCACTTTAAATCTGCAGATCTTAGTGACTCAGTGGTTTCAGTGCTCTGCTCCCAAATAAGTGATACTACAAAGAGAAGAACCAGCCTACACAGGGTTCTGCATTGCTTCTCTGGCAAATATTGGGATTATGAGAGTTGCTTTCATTTCAGCCAGTCTTGCCAACTTGGTTTCCTACAATTCTGTGCTTGAAAGGTATGATTTCACTTGCACTAAGCAAAAAGCTATGGTTTATTCTTCCTCCACTTTGCCTATTATTCTCTTGGTCCTCGCGATTCCCTGATGTTACAGAAACATTTTTATCCTAGAAGTTTGAAGAATTTAGGAGTATTCATTCTTAATCTAGTTTTTTTATGGGTCACAGAGTTCTGTGAGAATCTGGTAGTTGTCATGGAACCTCTACCAGAATAATGCAAGTACAGTTTTGCAAACAACTGTGAAATGAGAGATTCATAGACTTCCTGAAACTCATTTGTGGAGCTCATTTTCAGTTGAGAATCCTTATTTTAAAGGATTATATAAGAATTTCCAATAGTCTTTTATGAAGTCCTCGTCTAGTCACCTCTCTTGCTTCTCTTTTAGCAAATGAAGAAAGATGGGTAGCTAACAGACAAGTAGGGATTTTTTTTTGGGGGGGCGGGTAGAGACAGGACCAGTAATACATCTATGTCAATGATGTCTTTTGTTTAAATAATGTAAAAAGACAATAATGAAGTGGTAGTAGCCACACTAGAAGAAAACAGGTCAACTATAGAAAATATTAGGGCCTTAATTTTCTCACACTATCTATCCTATTCTCAAGGACAGGAGGAAATTGGTAACTGGAAATTACAAACTCAGGTTTTAGGATCTAAGAATCTAAGAGTTTAAATATTTCTGATTTGGGACAATTATTCAAATGTGAAACCTAAGTTTTTTCTGTTGAAACTGAAGCTCAGTTTCTCTTGTATGTCATGGTAGGAAATATAACTTGCTCAATAAGACATGTAGAAACTAGCAAAAATCAGCCAATAACTCAGATGAAGTGGCATGATAATTGGGTTTCCTAAGCATTTTTTGGTATTAAAACAAGTTAATCAACCATAAAACACAAATTCATCAGAATCGAAGGTCTTATTCAATTAACTTCTGGCCTTAAACACTTAAGTGTTTTTTTTTTTCATTCTTTCAAACCATTATGTCATACTTTGCCAAGAGACAGGATTTCTGGGGTGGGAAATTCCAAAGATGAAATAAGAGCCAATTCTTTTAAACTGTATCAGTTTATCCATAATTATTATTTTTAGTAAAAATGAAAACAAAATTCATTTCTTCTTTCCCAGAAGGGAGTTAAAATCTTAAACTTACAAGTTCAAGCAGAGGAACTGAAATTGTATAGGTTTTTTGTTTGAAGCAACCCTTATATTTTTATATAATATTTACTCTAAAACATTGGATAAACTAGAAACTCGGGAGGCAAAATATCTATTAATATAATACCACCAACACATGATGTTGTGCCTAGATGCTTTATTTCAAATTGATTTACAACTTCTTAATATCTTTTATTGGTATTAAAGTCATAGATTTATAGTCAAACTAGGTAAGTGTAAACCTTTACTAGTCCCCAAATCATAGCTACAGCTTTAGCATTCCTGGATGTAAGCCTTTGGAAATGAAACATAAAACCATATGTTGACAAGCTACATTGTGGTAGAGTTAAAAGAGCAGAAGAGCGTTTCTGTTTTTTTGTTTTGTTTTGTTTTTATGTTTTTTGGTCAGGCAAATCTGGGTTAAAAATTCCACATGTCACACATATCTAGCTATGTGACCCTGGGCAAACTATTTAATCCATATGAGTCATAGCTTCCAGCTGTATTTGAGAGAAAAATACTTCTGTCATAAGAGTCATGGTAGGAACACCCACAAAAGTTGGACGAAGAAAGTGAAACTCTGAGGAGTTAAAAGACTGATCCATCTTCTTGTTACTAAATGGAATGATGGTTTAGCTCAGGTCTTTGATCTCCAAGATCAATTTTTTTCTGCCATACAGATGTTTAGAAGTCAATTGCATTTTCAACTGAGCATGGAAATTATATCATTGCAAAAAGAGCTTCAATATTCACCTTTCTGAATCAATGAGCTTGGACAGGTCCCTCCCACCCGGACTTTGGACTTAGCCATATGACTTCCTTTGGTCAGTGGGAGAAAACTAAGCATTACTGAATTAAAAAGTATTTGTACAATGGAGTTTTGCTTGCTCTTGCTGCTCCTTGATCCCTGCACCTGCCATGTGAAGAGACTTTGGCTTGCCTTCTGTATAATGAGACGTGTACCCAGATCATCCCTGTTGTCTCAGCTTGCTTGAAGACAACCACAAGACATGTCAGTAAGTCCATCCTAGGTCTTCCAATCCCAGCTGAGGGAACTCAGACCAGAAGAATTACCCAAGTGACCCATAGACTTTGTTTATTGTTTGAAGCCTTTAAGTTTTGGAATTACTATGAAGTAAATGCTGATCAATAGTCTAGTACAGGGTATTGTTACCTACAGATATTTTGGCTAAGTGACAACACAGTATATTTATTTCTACCAATTACGTTCAGACTTTATCAGAGGAGGGCTACCTGGGCAAGTTGTTAAAAAATTCACACTTGTGGTCACCCCAGACCTACTAAATTAGCATTTCTGTGGCCAGCACCTAGGAGTTTGCATTTTTTAACAAACCATGCCATGATCCTTATATTTAGTAAAATTTGAACTAAGCTAGTATATTATTTTCTTTACAGTATCAAATATTCTCATATAAATATTTTATTAGTTTGATAAGTTATCAGAATTAACTTTTAAACTGCTATAAAGCAATAGGAATCCCTGAAAGTTTTATCTCTGATTTTTGTTGTTTGTTTGTTTTACATAGTGTCATTCTCTGTAGTCTCCATGGAGTTATAGTCCAAGAAGAAACCAAATGTTTAAAACAATAAACAATGGCTGAACATCAGATATTACTAAAAATTGACAAGTATATAAGTTAAATATTACCTTCATACTGAGGTTAACTAACTAGTAGAAAAGAGAAATGAAGTGGAGAAGAAATGAGTAGGAGAAGGGTAGATATGAATGCTCTGCAAGAGAAGAAGGGGAGTTGTAAGCACCAGGGAGTGTGTAGTCTCCCATGGAGATAAATAAAGGGATGCGGGGAGGGGGGCAAGAAAAATAGGTTAGACTTGCTAAGGTATGACCTCAACATAATTTAAGATTACTACCTACTGTAGACATCTCATATTTCTTCTGTGAATTTACACAGTACCATAGAGACAGCAAGATTCATGAAATGTAAAGAACATCACAATGCTTGCTAAAGTACTGGTGTCTCCTATCCAAACGAAAGGGGAGCTGTGCCAACTCCCAGTGAATGAAGGGGTCCAGTTACACTGTGAGCTCAATTAGGAGAAAATCAACTGCCTCATTATTATACACAAGGACATTCATTCTTCTGAGTGAGGAGAATGATTACAACTTGAATAAGAAAGCCACAAACCACTAATCAGGGTATCTCAGGTTTGACCTATTCAAGTATATTCCAAATTATCCAATTAGCTGGATTGCCAATAAGTTCCTTGTAGCAGTTCTATTGGCATTGATGATGCCATAATCAGTGGTCTTAATCAAGCTTTTGAAAACAAAAATGATGGGCTGAATATACTCATAGCAAGGACTGGGAAATCAGAGCCGCCAGGTCACTGCTGTGGGGTCACCCAGCATTCTGCTCTGGCAACTGCTCTCGGAGGACTGTGTTTTATTCGGTGTGGTTTTGTGTTGCTACCCACCCACTCATCCTCAGGTTACAGTCCTACTTCCTAATCTTCCAGCCTTTCTTTGGGACACCCGGGTGACCTCTCCAGCCATATTCCTTGTCTTGAATCCACTGGTTTTCTTTAGCCATATTTCAGAAACCTGGTTTCTGAGACCTATTGTTTGCTATCCACCAGCATGGGCCAGGCCCATCATCCATGAACATCTGAGGATGGAGAATAAGGGAACTTCCCCATCCAAGCTTTTTTGATGTTTGTTGGGTAGCAATAGTTGTTTGAGGGTGGGGACTGTTCATTCCTGTGGTTCCAGAATATGTGCCTGACACATAGTACATGTTTACAAATGCTTGATGAATAAATCAGTAGTAAGTTGGAAAATGACAGGTTAGGTTAGTCATCACACTGTTCCAATAGAGGTAACACATGGGATTTAAAATAAGGCTGACTATAGTCAATGGGGACCTGGTCTGTCACACTCATTTTCCCCAGAGCCTAGAATGATGTCTGGGAGAGAATTTATGTGTAAGAAATATTGTCTTGAATGAATAAATGATTGAATGAATGGGTATTAGTGGGTCTCTGCCTCCCACTCCGCCTCCATCCTCTGGTAGAAATGACGAAAAGGCCTGACTTCCAGACAAGGGTTAAGCTAGGGTGGTGATAAAGCAAGAGCCACAAACGGCAGAGCAGGGGACAAGAATTCAGCTTTCATTGGAACCTAGAGTCCAAGACCATAAAATTCAACACCCAGAGAAATCAAGGTAGCCTTGGGGAGGTCATTGGTCTTTCTTTTGCACAAGAAATGGGGTTTTGAATCAGTCCTGTGAAGACACTAAGGCACAGGAACACCACAACTGGGCCACTCAATTGTGACAATAATTGCCATAACAAAGTGCAATACTGTTGGAGCAAGAAGACTGAATGGTTATCTGACTATGGACAAGGTAAAGAAAGAGCCAAAGAGGCTACATTACACTGGTCTTTTTAGACATGACTGGCAAATATAGAGGCAAAATTTCAAGACATGGTCTCTGTATTGGTTTGGGGTCCCCCAGAAGCAGACAGACCCTAAGACAAGCCTTCAGGTATGAGTGGTTTCTTTAAAAGGTAGTCCCAGGAAACTTGGAAGGAATGTGGAAACTGAGTCAGGAAAGAGCAGGAGGCCAGTGGAAGTGCGGTACCAAGTCGGTTACCTGACAGCGACTAGAGGTCAGGCTTTGAGAAAACTGAGAAGACAATGCAGGACATTCCCCATGGTTATTCTAACTTAGGTGCCAAGAAGCGGGAACTTTTTTTTAAACCAACTCCTTGATATTGGTTGAAAGGCTGTTTTTAAGGATATTAACTCCTTCTTTCCTTGCCCTACAGGTAGGGCAAACATGCTGCCTGGTCAGAAAAGATCCCTGGGCAGACCATCACACAGTTCACTCCAGCTCCTGATTCCAATGCCTTAAAACTAAACGTAAATTAGCTTCAGCATAACTAGATCCTGATTTTGCTTTGCAAGGGCTTCTCTTTTCCATTCCTCCAACTAGGGCTCTATAAAAACAAAAGATACTTAAAGAAGACCTTGTTCCTTTTGATTTTTTCTCAACTAAGACCTGAAGTAGAGTTGGATTGCTTCCACAGAGCGGAGAGGATGGATTTCATGTGTCAGGCCAACAGGCAAAGTTTTCATGAGGCAACGCTTCCACCGATGCCCCTCCC
The DNA here is from genome assembly GCF_022682495.2 of Desmodus rotundus. NCBI lineage: Eukaryota > Metazoa > Chordata > Mammalia > Chiroptera > Phyllostomidae > Desmodus > Desmodus rotundus. Next base: position 141,279,931 of record NC_071391.1, on the reverse strand, counting down.
TCCTCTTTCACATCACGCACACAGAAAAACAGAGTCTTAATTCTCTAGACCCCTGGGTAAGTTGATTCTCTTTGGGTTTTCTAAAACTGCTTCTATATCCTGGATGCCAATCTTTCTGCTCAACTTTCTGGAAACAATGTCATTATAAGAGGAACAGCCCCCCAAACAGAATTATCTTCTGTAGGGTGGGCCCCTTGTAGTAAAGGCTTCCCTCACTAGGTAGGTGACTGTTCTAGGAACCCACCCATATCAGTGTACCAGCTGGCATTGTTGTGAGAGGCTGTGCCATTTGGCTCCAGTGAATTTTTTTTGAAGACTCTTTCAACACGTTTGCCCATTTCACGATGGGTGATTTTCAAGTGCACCTGCCCACGCTGTGCTGAGTGTTCAGCAGTTTTTGACCAAAACAGCATGACCCCCCATGCCCCACCCTCCCTATTCACCTGATCTTGCCCTAAATGTCTTCTTTTGTTCCCCTGGATGAAAAAAACTCTCAAAGAGAAATGTTTTGCTGATGTGGAAGAGGTGAAACAAAAATAGAAGTACTAAAAGGCATCAAAATTGACAAGTTCAAAAACTGTTTTGAGCAGTGGAAAAACATCTTGATAGATGTATTGCATCAAATGGGGAGTACTTTAAGGTGACTGAATTTTAAACATGTAAGAATAAATACACACTTTTTTTTACAAATAAATTCTATTTTTGGGACCCCTGCATATACTGTGAACTACTTAAGGGCAAAATCTGATTTATTTGTATTGACGTTTTGTATTCTTTCCTGCCTCAAGTACTACACCTGGTGCCTAAAACATGCTTTAAAATGTTGGGTGGATGGATGGATAACAGATAAATGAGTGAAGAAGTGAATGACATTCCTTTGTCCCCTATAATATTCTGTTGACTAGCAGGGGGAATCAGTTTGCTTTGCTGTCTTAATCCTTGTTCATTTTTTTCAAGTTATTTAACTTGGCCAAAATAAGGCACCTTCTTCTCCCAAAGACTCCATGTCTTGAACCCCAACTTCCTCTTCCCACTTCTCACCCTCTCAGCTCTTTATTTACTCATTTGCTTTCCATATTCCTTTGGTATTCAGGTCCTTTCAGGGGGGTAGGGCACTCATTTACAATAACCTCTAGTTAATCCATTAGTATACCCTTTTGTAAGGGATTTTCTTCATTTTAAAAGATAATGTCAAGATTTACCTAAAAGATGCTATGCCAAGTTCTCAAAATAAGCATGACATCTATTTTAAAGCTGACCTCTGACTATGCTCTAATTCTGTTATGCTGTTACCTCCCTGCCCCTCCCATGGGCAGAGACTGAGTGCAGGGAAGTGGCTTTCCTGCCCTATCAACTGTGAGTAAATTATATTTCTTGATAACTATTTACCTAACTTACTCCCTCACTTCCTAACAAGGCAGGACCTAGTTTGAGGATTTCAACTTTCAAGTAATTAAGACTATGGAATGAATCTTAAATTATTCATAACATCAAATTATCTGTGTGGCAATTCCAGCCACAGAACACTATACTATCAAGAAAACATTATGAAGATCCCTCAAAAAATTAAAAAAATAACCACCGTATGACTCTGCACACATACATACACATATACACACAATGGAATATTACTCCACCATGAAAAGAATGAAATCTTGCCATTTGCAACTTGGGTGGATGTAAAGGGTATTATACTAAGTGCAATAAGAGAGAGAAAGAAAAATACCATACAATTTCACTTATATGTGGGTGTAAGTTCTTTAGCATCCACATATAAGTGGAGGCAAGATGAATAAATGAACAAACAAAACAAAACAGAAAAAAATTATAGATGCAGAGAACAAGCTAATGGTCACCACATGGGAGGGTGGGCAGGATGGTGGGCAAAAAAGGGGAAGTAGACTAACTAGTATAAACTGCCGGTTATAAAGTAAGTCCTGGCGATGTAAAGCACAGCCTGGTGATTATAGTCACTGAAACTGCGTGGTGTCAGATGGTTACGAGACTTGTGGTGATCACCTCATAAGGTACATACATGTCTAATCACTATTTCGTGCACCTGGAACATAATGTTGTATGCCAACGATAATTAAAAAGTGTATTAATAAAAAAGAAAGCCCTGCAACCGCAGACTAAACCTGGAAATGATGGTGACTAAGGTACTGAGGGAGCAGGATTCTAATCAAGTGCACCATAAGGGTACCACAGAATACTCCCAGTGAGTAAAAATGACCTCAAAGTTCTGGATACATACATGAAAAGAAAATTGGAGAAATAAGCCCCAGGTCTCTAACAAGAAAAGACAATGTTTGGGGGTCAGAAAACTTAGGTTTCCAAGCATGGAAAGAACCCATAGCCAAACAACTTGAGGATGACCTAACTGTGGACAATAGCAAACGGGCTTCACAGATCACTCTCAATGACAGGAGGACTCGTGGGGGGAGAGGTGGCAGAAGGTGATGGGTAGGGGGCTCAGCATTGTGGGGAGAAGAGTTATACAACCCGCCAAGCAATAGATCTCCCTAGAAAGATGCAGGTGATCTATCTTGCTTTTAGTGAATCATTTTATGTAAGGCCTCACAAAATCTTACTTGCAAATTTAATTCAAATTGGCTTGGATATGAGCACTGTTGCATGTGTGGAAATGCAATAATAAATGGAACAGGGCAACGATAAATGACAATATATCACGGGGAAGGGAGATTCTTAGTGCAGAACTTGAAGCCTGATGTTTTGTCTGGTCTAATTTAATGTCTTAATGATCTGCAGGAGAGAGTAAACAATAATGTATTAATTAAATCTGCACATTTAAATTGAAAAGCAAACTCCAGTGAAAGCTGAGAAATAATGACAAGGAATATTAAGAAATTAGAAATTGGGTCAGGAAATAAAACTATAATAGAAAGAAAATATATATGCCAATGTATCTTTTAAAATTCACTGTAGGCAAAAGTACTGTTTTAGAAGAAAATCTACAAGGCAATACAAAGCAATATTGGAGGAGATTTTACAAGAGCATGGGGCAGGAAGCGCCCTAAGAGGACACATGGCTTGGTATTGCCACATAGAGCAATACAATATTCATTTGGTCTGAAACTTGGGAAATCTAATTTTTCCCTATCCCAACGCTTCCAGGCTTTCATCTCTCTGTCCTGCACACACACACATTTGCTGCGAAGAAATAAAAAAATTTTCAGGGTTGGGCTTTTTTGGGATCAATTTCTATTTTTACCAGTTACTGCTACTGTTGAAAAAAATGTTTTTTGTCTTTACACTGGATATGGTCTTTAGAAGTGAAGTCTAGGGAATTAGATTCAAGAAAGAATAAGTCAAAATTAAATTTCTCAGATGAACTGAGTGCTATCAAACACCTACATTTCCATGAGCCTTCCCCTTTTATATAGGCCAGTGTTTCTCAGACATTTTTATTTCAAGACTTCTTTACACCCTTAAAATTATTGAGGATCCCAAAGAGCCGTATGTGGGTTATAGCTATCAATATTTGCCACACTAGAAATTAAAACTGAGAAAAATTCTGAATACATATTACTTTACTTAAATAAGAATAAATACTGTATAGAATCATAAGGTATTTTTTGAAAAATAATTATATTTTCCAAACAAAATAATTAATGAAAAATGGCATTGTTTCACATTTTTGCAAATCCCTTTCATGTCCACTTAATAGAAAACATCTGAATTCTCATATCGGCTTCTGCCTTCAATCTGCTGGATATGTTTTCTTCCATAGATGAGTAAAATCAGCCTTCTACAGATACGTAGTTGGAAGAGAAAGAATAATGCAGACCACCTGAAAGAGTATTAGAAACCACGGGCTGGAGTCCTCATTCCAAACTTTGAGACTCCTACTTTCCTATCACTCTGGGCCTGTATATGCCGAGTGAATTCTCTTAGTAAAGAAATAATATTTTTACCTCCAGTTGCACAGGAAAAATCCTTTGACGGCATGGAAAGATTGTGTGTTTGGCATATCTAGTGAGATACTAACAATACTTTACCATCTACAGCCTAATAAAGACACCATTCCATGAGGTCAGAACAGAGGGTCTTTTTAAAAATCAGATATAACTAGGAAAAGGCCCTGGGCTTCCAAACTTGTATGAAATTCAATTTATTTTACAAATTTCACTTGCATTATCACCGATAGAGCAGAAGCAAACCATTTCTAATTCTGAGTGCTTGATTTTAATTAGCACAGTCATGAAGACCACAATACTTGAAAGTCACCTGATGATAATCTCAGGAACATAAACCACCGAAATCTGAGGATAGAATTGTGTTACTCAAGGAAGTCCAAAGGCAAACAATAACACTTCTGTAAAATGATAAGCTCAGAAATGCTTTAAAATGGTTCCAAGTCAGCACATGGGTTCACCTTTCAGACTGAATTGGCCAATGAGTTTGGCAAATATTTTTACTGTGCTGATCGCTAGTTTGAATGACTTGACCAAATAGTTGTTTTGGCATTCTCTATAATATTGCCAAAGTATTCGACGTGCACTTCTGGTTATGTAACTATCTTGCTTGCTCAGATTTCTTCAAAGACTTCTCTTTGTGATGTGTCCAAAAATGACATAGGGGTATTTTTTTTTTTAATGTGGAACAGAATCCCAGGGCCCACTCCTGGTTACTGAACCAGAATTTGGGGGGAAGTGGGTTCTGGGAATATAAATTTTTAAATTTTGTCCCAAGTGAGTCTTTTCAGTGTTCAACTTACTGAGAAAAATCTAATCTTCGTAGGATGAGATGCAAGATTATTCAAGATCGGTCCCCAGACTTCCCAGCTTAATTGAATATTGTGCAGCTCATACACTACCCGCACAAACTAGTACTTCTAATTCTTCACATGAACCCCATTCTCTTTGCCTTTGACTATGATGCTTCCTTAGCAACATCTTCACTTTCAGTCTTGGATGCATTTGGTTAATTCCTACCCCTCTTTCTAAAGTCAGGTAATATCACCTCTTCTGTGAAGCCTTCCCTGACTTAGCAAGGAGTGTGGCTTCCTGTTTTTGTATATTGCACTTCAACTACAGCATTATGTCATTTGTTCCATTTCAGAATGTGTCCATTTTCTTCACTATATCTCTGCTGAACTGTTAGCTCTTCAACAACATAAGCTATGTGTTTTTACCCACACATTCCAAACACTTCGCCCAGTGGCTAGAACACTGCACATGCTAAATAGCATATTGTGAAAATGAGCATAGTAATTTATAGAAAATATACTGTTAAGGGGAAAATTGATAGCATGCTTTCAAATTAACTTTTTTCTTTAAAAATGTTTTTCTTAGTTGTAGAGGCATACTGTTAAAAATATAAGGGGGATGTGTGTGTGGGTGTGAAAGAGAGAGAGAGATCACTGCATACCAAATCGGCTAATATAAATCGGCTCTATACAAATAATCTGAGAAGTTGGAAAGAAGGGTGAGTGCAAAACACCTTTGAGGCAGAAAGTCTCATTAGTATGTAATAGAATAAACAATAGATTCCAAATTTAAACTCAAGACAGTACTAAATCAAAGCAATAAGGGATCATCATCAGCAGTGGTTGTTAGCTTGTGCACCTGCTGTGAGACAGAGCAACCCAGGGAGATGCTTGGGAGAAATTCCAGCATTGAGACCAAGCGCAAAGACGTAATTTTGAAATGGGTGAAGACAAAGCAGAGGTTCATGATGCCTTAATCATTCTTGCTGGGTCATGATGGGAAACCAAGCTGCCCCAGAACTCTTTACATGACGTACAAGCTCCAGGCAGTATTTTTTTAAGTGCAAGCTGATCAGTACCTTCTGAAGATTTTTAATGGAATGGGCTCACTCTTTGACTACTCTTGGTTTGATTTACCTATTTTCATCCAGGATAGTTAAGATAATAGAATTATCCCTGGAAAATGCAGCACTGGTAGCATGTCACAAATCCTCTAGACCTGTGTCCAAACAGGTCTGATTCACTCATACTTGTTGCCATAACAGTATCAATGGGTGGACCAAGGGGACCACGTGAGCGCTCAAACTGTCATTTTTTCTAATTTTAGTGTAAACTGCAAGTGTTGGCTTGATGCCCTTTGGAGGAATTCACTGTTTTGCTTTTTTCCAAGCTAAAACAACCGACAGCCACAGAAAGTTACTCCTGGTTGCTCCTAATAAGGAGGATAAAAATATTGCACATGATCCTTGTGTGTTAAGTCTTTACATATTAATCAGACTCATTATGGTTTTTAAAATAGATAATTCAACAGTTAATCTGATGTCAGAAGAATCAGCACCTTTAATAAAACATAGATTGTGGCTCTAATAAATATTGTGACATCATTTAAAACCAAACCTTATTGGTAACAAGTAGCCTGACTTGTCACATGGTGAAATATTTTTAAAATATTCTATTTTCTAATATCTCCACAACAAAGTCAAGTCAAGCCTCATTTTTCAGAAAAAAAGTGACCTAATCTAATAAGGAGGGGAGCTTCCTAAATAGCACAGTGGAACATTTTTGTAGTTGATATTGCCTTGGCCTAAGCTCTCTCTGAATTCTGGCAATAAAAGGTTTAGCATATGCCCTGGAATATTAACAGTTAACATTTATTAAGGACTAACTGTGTGTTAAGCACAGTGGCTTTCTTACAATCCCCAGATGCCCAAAAAGGTGAGGGTGAAGGCATTGCAAAGCAGCTGCATGTCCCAAGTTCAGGAGTAATGAGAAAATAAAGCACACTCATTTGAAGAATGAATCTGGTTTGCTTTCAGAATAACTTGGAAAGTTGCGTCCCTATTAATGCCATTTATTTGGCTACTATGTCCATACAAAAGTCAGACGAAGGCCTATGTTCTATTTCTATAACATCCATTCATCTCACCAGCTGTTTACTGGTTACTAGTGATGACTTTTATCTGTCCAGAGCAGATATTTTCAAATGTACTGAGATAGATGAATTCTGTTTGGTGCCTTACTCTTCTTGTCCGGCTGCTGTGACAGGCAATTCTAATCTGATCTCAGCCTCACCTCTACGCCCCTTGCTGTCAGTGCTCTGATCCGGAAGGCCTCTCACACTGCCTGCTTTGCAACAGCCACAACTACAACAATGACACAATGAATTGGCTCAAAATGTACCACTCAGTTTCAGGCAATTTTCAATAACTAAACAGAAACAAATATGTAATGAACTGAGTCTCATCTTTGTGGTGATTAAACTTAGCTGTCGGGGCTTTCCTACATGTTAACCACTGTGCTTGAAAATAAAGTACAGGAGCGGAACATAAATATCAAAAAATTGCGTAATGAATACTGTGAAGAAGCTGAGACATCGGCTGAATCAGAAGACAGCGTTGCTGATTGCAAATCATTAGACTGCTTCTCAGCTGAGCCAATTATTTTATAAACCATAACTCACAATGGGGAGTACCCACAGTGCCCAACTCCTGCATTTACACCCTGAAGGCACCGAGGTTTCAGACGTGATGCATCACCTGACGGATGTCCACCTGTGGTTAAGCAAAGCACATATACAAGTGTGTAGGCCTATGCCTATGTGTATTTCTGTGCGTATCGGTAAATATTATACTTACCCCTTTACTGAAAGAACCATACATGGTGCGTTTAAAACAAAGTTAAATATTGTTACTTGGCATTTAAAAAATTGCTAACCGCCACCTTCTGCTTCCATAGGTGATATTTAATTTTAAAGGTAAGACTGCAAAGCCTTAGTGTATACTAAGGAAATCCAACACTCATTCAATAAGAAAATTGCTAACCTAAACGAACCAATGAGCAAGGAGGAAAGTCTCCCTTTAGTTTTGAATATAAAGATTCTGATTCTATTTGAGGTGCACCCCATGTGATAACTCCTCCATCATGACTTCAATTCTTTGCAGAGAAAGGGTGTGGTGTCTGCTACCACCAAGAAGTGAGGAGGGAAAGGAACCCAGGAACACTGCCACACACACCTCTCTCATCTAGACCTGAGTGAGCTCACAAGTAAACATGATACGAGGGATAGGGTCTGTGTCATCTCCAGACCTCAGTTGAACCAGGTGATTTCCAATCTTACGAATTTTAATTCTCCAGGCACATACGATGGTGCTCTTAGGACCAAGGGAAGATGTATGTAATATGAGATAGGAGTTATCAGTGGGCCAACTACATTAATATCCACACAGAAGTATTTAATTAAAATAACAAAGCAGTCCTACATTTCCCTTAGAAAGAGAATTTCACAAGGCCAACCTCTATGTAGTATTTTGGATCCTACCGGGGAGATGGAAGACATATGCTACCCACACCTTATGGAATTGGACACACCTGGTGAGGTTTAAATCATTTTTTAGTTTTTCAATTACAGCTGACGTACATTATTATGTTAGTTTCAGGTGTACAGCCCAGTAATTAGATATTACATAACCTATTAAGTGACCATCTGATAAATCTCACACCCATCTGACACCTCATATCGTTATTAGAATATTCTGACTATATCCCTACGCTATACTTTACATCCATAGCGTAGTGACTATTTCATAAAAAACAATTTGTACGTAGTCCCTCCATCTTTCTCACCCACTTCCCCAAGCCCCCTCCCATCTGGCAAACATCAAAATATTTTCTGTGTCTATGAGTCTGTTTCTGTTCTGGTTGTTTGTTTATGTTGCTTTTTAGATTCAATTGTTGATAGATATGTATTTATTGCCATTTTATTGTTTATATATTTGATCTTTTCTTTTTCTTCTTATTCTTAAAGATCCTTCAACAATTCATATAATATTGTTTTGGTGGTGATGAACTACCTTATTTTTTTCTTGTTTGGGCAGCCCTTTATGTGTCCTTTCATTCTAAATGATAGCTTTGCTGGGTAGAATAATCTTAGTTGTAGGTTCTAGCTTTTCATCACTTTGAATATTTTTTGCTACTCCCTTCTGGCGTGCCAGGTTTCTGTTGAGAAATCAGCTAACAGTGTTATGGGAGTTCCCTTCTAGGTAACTGACTGCTTTTCTCTTGCTGCTTTTAAGATTCTCTGTCTTTAAACTTTGGCATCTTAATTATGATGTGTGTTGGAGTGGGCCTCTGGGCTCATCTTGTTTGGGATCTATGAACTTCTTGGACTTGTGTGTCTATTTCCTTCACCAGGTTAAATACTTTTCTGTCATTATTTTTCAAATAGTTTTTTGATTTCTTGCTCTCTCTCTTCTCCTTTCATCACCCCATGATGCAAATGTTAGTATGTTTGAAGTTGTCCTAGAGGATACCTACATTATCTACATTTTGAGGATCCCTTTTCTTTTTCTTTTTTTCTTTCTTTCTTTTTTTTGGGGGGGGTGCTATTCTGACTGGGTGTGTTTTACTTCCTTATATTCCAAATCACTGATTTGATTCTCATCTTCACCTATTCTACTGTTGATTCCTTGTAAATTATTAATCATTTCAGTTAGTGTATCCTTCATTTCTGACTGGTTCTTTTTTGCTGTTGAGGTTCTCACTAAGTTCCTTGAGCATCTTTAAAGGCAGTGTTTTGAACTCTGCATGTAGCAGATTTTTTGTCTCCACTTTGTTTAGTTCTGTTTCTGGAGTTTTGTTCTGTTCATTCATTTTGGTCCATGTTTCTTTGTCACCTCATTTTGGCAGCCTTCTCATATTTCTTTCTTTTTTTTTATTGTGGCTTCATGGGAATATTTTATTTTTTTAAAATATATTTTATTGATTATACTATTACAGTTTTCTCATTTTTTCTCCCTTTTATTCCCCTCCATCCTGCAACCCCCTCCCACCAGCATTCCCCCACCTTAGTTCATGTTCATGGGTCATACATGTAAGTTCTCTGACTTCTCCATTTCCCATACTATTCTTAACCCCCTGAATCTATTTTGTACCTACCATTTATGCATCTTATTCCCTGTACATTTTCCCTCACTCTCCCCCCCTACTAATAACTCTCCATGTGATCCCCATTTCTGTGATTCTGCTCCTGTTCTAGTTGTCTGCTTAGTTTGTTTTTGTTTTTTTCTTTTAGGTTCAGTTGTTGATAGTTGTGAGTTTGTTGTCATTTTACTGTTCATATTTTTGATCATCTTCTTTTTCTTAGATAAGTCCCTTTAACATTTCATATAATAAGGACTTGGTGATGATGATCTCCTTTAACTTCACCTTATGTGGCAAGTACTTCATCTCCTCTCCCATTCTAAATGATAGCTTTGCTGGATAGAGTAATCTTGGATGTAGATCCTTGCCTTTCATGACTTTGAATACTTCTTTCCTTCCCCTTCTTGCCTGCAGGATTTCTTTTGAGAAATGATAGTCTTATGGGAACTTCTTTGTAGGTAACTGTCTCTTTTTCTCTTGATGCTTTTAAGATTCTTTCCTTGTCTTTAATCTTGGGTAATGTAATTGTGATGTGCATTGGTGTGTGCTTCTTTGGGTCTATCTTCTTTGGGACTCTCTGAGCTTCCTGGACTTCCTGGAAGTCTATTTCCTTTGCCAGATTGGAGAAATTCTTCTTTATTATGTTTTCAAATAAGTTTTCAATTTCTTGCTCTTCCTTTTCATCTTCTGGCACCCCTATGATTCAGATGTCAAACGTTTAAAGTTGTTCTGGAGGTTCCTAAGACTCTCCTCATTTTTTTTGAATTCTTGTTTCTTCATTCTTTTTTGGTTGAATGTTTATTTCTTCCTTCTGGTCCAAATCATTGATTTGAGTCCTGGTTTTCTTCCAGTCACTGTTGGTTCCCTGTATACTTTCCTTTATTTCACTTTGTATAGCCTTCACTTCTTCCTCTATTTTGTGACCATACTCAACTATTTCTGTGAGCATCCTGATTACCAGTGTTTTGAACTCTGCATCTGATAGGATGGCTATCTCTTCATGGCTTAGTTGTATTTTTTCTGGAGCTTTGATCTGTTCTTTCATTTGGGCCTTTTTTTTTTTTTTTTTTGGTCTTAGTGTGTCTGTTATATAGTAAAGAGCAGAGACTTAGGTATTCTTCCAGGCAGGGCAACCCAAGTTGCAGCACTGTGGCACTGTATAGGGAGGAGGGGCTGGAGAGGGAACAGTGCTGCTTGCTCAGCTCTCTGCCAGCTTTCAGTCACTTCCTCTGCTACCCACAAGCAAATTGTGCCCTTTGGTGCTGACTTCAGGATGGGTGGGTTTGTGAACGTTCTAGGACTGTATGGGTCTCTCCAATGAACTCTCCTGTGAGGCTAGGAGTTTCTCCTGCTGCTGTCACAACTCCCACAGGTTTTTTCAGCAGAGGTTTTGAGGCTTTATTTCCCTGCACTGGAACACTGGGTTGTGTGGTCTGTCTCACCTCCTAGTTGTTCCTCCTGGTTTACCCGTACATAAATGTGGGACCACCTAGTCCACCAGCCACCACCTTGGCCAGTCTGCCAGCCACCACCTCACCTGCCCTAGTCTTCTAGACGCTGCCTTGCCATGAGTCCTCTCCATCCCAGCTGCCTGTCTCCGCCCCTCCTACCGGTCTAGCTGAATGTTTCTTCTTTAACTCCTTCATTGTTAGACTTCCATACAGTTTGATTTTTGGCACTTATTGTTATTTTTGTTTTTAAATTTGTTGTTGTCCTTCTTTTGGTTGAGGGAGGAGGCAAAGTATATCTAACTATGCCTCCATCTTGTCCTCCAAATTGCTACATCTCCGGTACTTGGTAAAGTGGCCTTGTGTAGTAGGTGTCCTATAGGGCTCAGTACTGCAGCCTCCTCAATCACCTGAGCTGGATACTTGACTTGTGCCCTCTTCCATCCCATGTGGACTGTGTGTACCCTCCTGTTGTAGTTGAGCCTTGATTACTTCAATGTGAGGGATTTACTCACAGGCTGATCAACTGCAAGGACTAGCTGTGACCACTGACCATCAATCTCCAACCACAGTGGAGGATTAGCCATGCAAAGGCCCACCCCATGCAGCAGGACTTACTTCAGTAGGGCTCTGGTGCCCACTGAGTCTGCCCCTTGAGAGTGTTGCTTGTGCAGGTGGTTGGGTGGTGCTTTGCCATGGTCTGAAGGTATACACTGGGTATGCTGGCTCTGGGGCCTCCTGAGAGTACAGGCCATGATCAGCTGCTGCCACATGTGTTCTGCCCAGGGCCACCCAGCATGAGCTACAAAGAGATCTGCAGATGGCTGATAACTGTGCTGGGCTGGAGGTGCCAGGTGAGGCCCAGGTTTGAACCAAAGCTGTGCTGCTAATGTCAGGCCTGGGGTACATGGCACACTGTGGCCAGATACTGCTTGTTTGAAAGATATTAGAAAAATCTGAAGCATGAGACAAGATAGGCCATTCATTTGAAAAAGACACTGGAAAAAGCGTAGGCCTGAAAGTTGGGTGGGGCAAGGCCTCAGGGAATGACCAGGGCAAGGGCAGGGGAACAATAGGAGCTAAACTGATGTAGTTAGTCTTAGACATGGCACCCATGTGTTGGATTTATGGGGGTAAGGATCATCAAAGGAACAGTGGCCTCCCAGAACTTCTGTTTGTCAGAATGCTGTCCCCCCAGCTCTTGCCCTGATGCCACACAACTTAGTTCCTCCCCATATGTTTCTGGTGCCTTTCAAGATGCTGCCTCTGTGCTAGAGCTCAGAAGGAGTGAGTCCAAGTAAGTCCATGCATGGGCCCTTTAAGAGGAATTGCCTCGGACTCAAGAAGCCCTCCATCTCACTCAGCCTCAATCCATCCTGGTTTTTATAGCCAGAAATCATGGGACTTCTCAGCACTGGAACCCTGGGCTGGGACCCCTCACTCCTCAGGGGGGGACCTCAGCGGTCGAGCTAATCCTCCTGATTTTTATTCGCCTCATGTGATTATGTGACCAGCTTGTTCTGTGTCTTCACCCTTTTTACCTATCTTGATGTGGCTTCTTCTTTATTTCCCTAATCACAGAGCTTCCATTCAACCAGATTTCAGGTGGTTCTGAATGATGATTTCTCCACAGTTTAGTTGTAATTTTGATGTGGTTGTGGGAGGAGGTGAGTACTATGTTTACCTGTGTGACCATATTGACCAGAAGTCTCAACGCTTGGTGAGGTTTAAGTAGGTACTTGGAAAAGGCCAAGTATAAAATTTGGACATGTCAAATGGAGCCCATTGCTTTATGTATCTTTTTTGTTGACAGTGAAAGGAAATCAGAGCTGATGGCTCAGTGTCAGTCACTTACAGGAACTATGCCTGGGAGAAAACCATGACTGGTAGGTGCTGACTGGATCCATTTAGTCACAACAGCCTGTATCTATTGAGTGTTCACTATATGCCAGGCACTGTGTTTGATGCTTTCCAAGGAACTTCTCATTTAGTCAACATAACACCACTCTTATTATTCTTACTTTTTAGGAATGGAAACTAATCTAGCAAATTAGTATATCTTCTAGACACTGTGTTGCAGAGTTCCTCCATGGGGTGGAGTTCCACTTGCTCATGGTGGTAACTGGCTGATACAACACCCACTGTTGGCTTTTTAAAATTTCTCACTTTCCCACTCTTTTACTGGTGTTTCCTTTGATTATTTCTAAAATAAAGTATTAGTATTAGTATGCTAAGTAAAGAACTTAGTATTAAAGTTCTTGTCCCAGGGTTTGCTTCATGGAACACCAATCCGTAACATCATCAGAAATACATACTGGAAATATGTCTGTACATAAATAGACAAAGAAGCTAAAACTGACATCTGGTCTACATGACTGTGATGGATGATCTTGCAATCATAACAGAATTCTAGATCTCTGGTCACTATTGTAACTAAAATTACAGTGAATACACAATGATTGTTTACCTCTCAGTTCCAAATTTTTCTTAAACATCCAATCTTTCTGTTAGTTTTATATTTCTTTCTGTTACAGAGACTCAGTCTAAGTTGAACAAAATAATTGTAGGGCTACTTAAACTCTGGTCCATTAGCCATGGTCCATTAGCATTCACATCATGGTGCAAAAGGTTAATGTGGTTAATATGATCTTGGCTGAGGAATTAAATTAAAAATTAAATTTTGAATGCAATAAAAAACATTAAAATTGTTAGAAGTATTAAAAATTATAAGTTTTCATATATGGGTTAAAAAAATCTGACCTTTCCTTTGATCCTAGGGTCTACTAAACTATAGCGAAATATTTGCAGGAAGAACAAAGTGTGATCCTAGTCTCTGCCTCTAACTATAAGATACTTGAGATTAATAGAAATATTCTCTCCATAATGGAAGGATTGGTCTCAGTTATTCTAGTAGAGTCACTGTGATATTTATACAGATAGAAGTCTTATAATCAAATACATATTTAAGAAACTATTGGAAATGGTTTACACTCCCACTAGAAATCTATTTTTTATTATTTTATAAATGTGGTTTAGTAAAATCAAATACTAGAACATTTTGTAATAGTTGAATTATAAAAACAACTGGAGTTTGGAATGGTTTTCTCCTTAATGTGGCTTGTGTGTGGTGTGTATGTGTGTGTGACTACACTTACCCTAGTATTGTCTGCAAATGGGATAGGACACTTTCTTTGCTCCTACTAACTTCCCCCTTTCCCCTTCCCTGCCCCAGAAGATTATGAAAGCAAAAAAGAGAGGTGGTTGGGGAGGAAGTAGGAATTATTTAAACTGTATAAAAATGCTAGAATAAAATGAACATTCAAAACTCCTATGATTGCATTTAATCTTTCATTCAACTGATTCGCTGAGAAAATCTGTCTTCAAATGGTTCATATTACAGAATATGATGGCTCCAGTCACCTACCCTAGACTCTATATTAGCTACAAAGACTATTGCGGCACGATGACAAATGAAGAAATTTACTCTTACAATCTACAGGGGAGTCAAGTGCCAATAATTTAAGACTTTTGTTGATACAGTACTAACTTTATATTCTAAGCAATCACAGCCTCTATTTATCCACACGCTGTTTTTATGGCTTCGACATCACACTATTTGTTTGTGGTGATAATTTATTACATTATAGAAGAAGACTTTCACATTACAGACCTGCGTTGAGTTAGGAAGGAAATTAAAATACTTTTCCCCCTTCCTCTTCATAAGTAAAAATTGTCCATTCACTAGATTGAGTGCTCCAAAGGAAAGAGGACTCTTGATTATTTTTAGAGTTTTCAGCCACAAACAAAATCTGTGGGAACATATTTAAATTTCAGACAAGAAAAGCCTAGAAATAAGTTTTTAATAAGGGGAGAAGTGTGGTATGTACAATATGTCGAAGGACTTCATCATGTATAATATCTTCTCATTGGCTGTCTATAACAACCATTAAAATAATATTTCTTTTCCTTTAGGCATTCAACAACTACCCTTTATAATTTTTACCATAGTCTATATTATATTTATACTATTATTTTACCTAATTTTTACTCAAATAAACTCACCTTATAGTTATTAGTGTAGAAGACAATAATACTAGTGATGTAACTCCCACACTTTGGAAAATACTGCATCAAAACAGTAATTTGCAGCTAAATTCATTAGCCATGTTCTCTGCACATTTTACCACATTTTGATGAGATCTAAAAGTGTTATTGTTTTCTTTTTCTCAATATCAGTGATAGTTGGCTTCAACTGAATATTATTTTAAATTGTATTTGAATTGTTCTACCATCAATAATATAGATCTGTCTGTAATTAAACTGTATGTTGCTAGTAAGTTGCTCTCCATCCTCAATTTAAAGTCTTTTATCATTTTGCTCAACTCTACACCCAATTGCCAGATATAATTAAATGTCTGTGAACATGCATTTTTCTATTTCAATAATATTACTGAATAAAGTAAATGGCCCATTTCACAGCTTTAAAAAATAACCTCTGTGGGTGGACATAAGGACATCCACTGTAAAATTATTTCAACTTTTCTGTATTCTTCAAAACTTAATAAAAAAACATTGAGGAAAAAACCGAACTTAAACTTTACGATAACCAAAAACACACATGCTTGAGTTTGTGCTGAAGTTCGTGGGTAGAAGCGAATAAAACATGCCGTGGCTAAATGAGAAAACTGGTTGTGGGCTCTTAGAATACAACGAACATCCCAAACTCCTGTGATTGCATTTAATCTTTCATTCAACTCTTCACTGAGGAGATCTGTCTTCAAATGGTTCATATTACAGAATATGAGGGCCTCAGTCCCCTACCCTAGACTCTATATTAGCTACAAAGACTATTGCAGCACGATGACAAACGAAGAAATTTACCCTTACAATCTACAGGGGAGTCAAGTGCCAATAATTTAAGACATTTGGATGGTCACAAAACCCTGAGGAAGGTCACCAATTTCTTGCGGTATCGACAGGTATTGACAAGTAAACATATTTGGTTCACTTCTTCTACCAATTGGTAAAAGTAACTTTATGTATTATGCCCTCTTTAAAAAAATTATCATCTATATTTTAAGGAAAATGTTAACAAAAGATTTCTCAATTTTAGTATTGGAAAGGTGCAAAAGGTAATATTCAGATATAAAGAACATATGAACTTGAACTATTACCTAAGCACCAACAATTCATCGCTTTCTGTTCATTCTGTATCAATTTCCTCAATACATCCTCTCAAGGAAATATATTTACCTGTTTATTACTTGGTTAATTTTTACTATACTTATCAGTGGCAAAGGTTCACTCAAACACTTAGGTACAACTTATATGTGGGGAACATTTAAAAGTCTTTGTAGTGATTTGCAGTATGGTATGGTGTATTCTAGTACCCAGCAAGCAGTTTCCTGAACACAGAATAATACAGATGACACTTTTGTGGTGTGAATAGCCCTCATTATCTTTCAACAAATAATAGCAACTTATCAGATAAAAGTTAATGATTTTAATAAAGAATTATTGGAACTTGCTGTTATTAAAGAAAGACAGAGGCATTGATTGGGGCACATGGCGCCATGCCCTGCAATATGACCACATTTGGTCTCTACTCCCCTGGATTGATATGCACACTATAAGAAAGTTCTTACTGCTATTCAATATCAGCAGTGGCATTAGCAATATAATTTGAGTTGCTTGGTGAAGAAGCGAAAACAAAGATTGTTTATTGCATATTGTTGTTCGATTTCAAGTTTTAAGCTCAAAACTTTATTCAACTTGGTTACATCAAAATTCCTAGAGTGAGAAAATGAATTGAATAAAGATTAAAAAAGCAGAAAAAGGGAAATACACTCATGTGCATTTTTATTATCACAAAGCTTTTAAAAACTGAAATCTCAAACAATTATTTGCAACAGGACAAGTACAAAACATTCCATGAAACACATTTCAAGTCTGGTACTGAAAAACCATCTGTAGACAGGTAGGCCATATGGCATCTTATAAGGTTCATTTCATAGTTCCTTCATTGCAATGGTTAATTATAACCACTGTGGTTTTAAAATGAATCACACTGCCAGCTCTTGCTAGTACCCAGTACTTTAAGTCAGTGCTGCATAGCACAGATAAGTAGACTGCTGATGTTTTCTAGGATAGCACATCCTTCCTCACCCCTCAAATTTCTGATCGTTGACCCCTGGTGTAAAATGATCCGTTGTCCACCTGGCACATGGATTGTGCCATATCTTAAGCTTTAAAGTTTCATGGATTTAGCTTAACCCACAAGGGCAGTGGAATGTTTGAACTTCAGATGACATCCTTGAGGATGAATGGCTTCAAGGAAGAATGGTCATGGTCAGCCCAGAACACATTGAATTTGTCTGTACCTAAGCCATTTGCCTCCAGAATTTGTTCCCTGTCATTGAGGAAGTCCAGATCACATAAGCTATGGGTCACTTACCTGAACATGTTGTATTTGTTTACCACAGTTATTTTTGCTCCCCAGCAGTCTCGTTTGGCATGCACAGATAACTTGGTACTCATTGAGTCAAAGGAATTGTGAAGCAAATAAACAGCAATATGGCTTAACATGTGCTCTGATAAATGCTCTTGATTACCTTTAAAATTCTATGCCTATTGAGGACAACATTGTAACATATTCCAGAATTGTTTACAGCTTTTCAGAATAACCACGGAAGTTGGTTGTTATCAAACATTATGAAGGTACAGAGGGAAAATGGGGAAGTTTGAAAGACTAAGAATAGTTACTGTAGAATTCTAGAGTCATAGAATGGAAACAAATGGATTAGTAATAATAATGTCTAGCATTTCATCTCTTTGTCCAATCCACAGATATTTATTAAGCTTCAACTCTATGGCAAATTTGCATGATAAAAGGATAGAGAAGGTACATTCTGTGCTCCGAGCAGCACCAGTTGAGACAGAGAGACTAGGGCATAGTAAACACAGCTAGTGACAGGAGCTTCAGGAGCAGAGAGAGGAGTGAAAATCTGTTTGAGGGCTACAAGACACTTCTTCCTCTGTGGTCGATTTCTTTCTGTCTTGTGATTATCTCTAAATGATACTTGTGCTCTATTTAATTCTTATACAACTAAGTTTGGTGATGGCATTGCATACGAGTTTGCTGTTCATAGTAAAAGAGAATAAACATTTCTTATTATGAAAGAATTCACATTAAAACATGTATTCAACAATTATTGGTAGAAAATTCTTAATCAGACATGCCAACGTTCAACAGATTGATGGATATCAAAGGGAAAGGAGGGAGAATGAAACAGACGAAGGGGTCGAATGGCAGTGAAGGGTGGAAGATAGACGGTTGGTGGTGTTTCCAGACAATAGTATATACAGTTACTGAATTGTAATAATGTGCACCTGAACCCTGTGTAATGTTATACACTACTGTTACCCCAACAAAGAAAGAGAGAAAGAACGTGTTAAGGTAAAAAGTACTTGTGGTTTTTTAATTTAACCAAATGATTACTTAGAATTAAATTAGTTTTCTGCAAACCCAGTTACAAATTAGATTCACCTGCAGAACATAAAAAAGGAAAAAAGACTGGTTGGTTTCCATCTCAGACAGGCAGATTTATTTCAGATGGACTGAGGGAATCAGTGTTTTTAAGTAGTTCCTCAGATGATTTAATTGATTTTGTCCTGACAAGAGTTGACAGACCTTGGTTGGATCATGAGATTGAGTAAATTCTTACATTTTATCAGAACTCACTAATTATTTACTATGACACACAAGATTTACAAGAGCCTGGATTAACCGTCTCGGCTTTTTCTGAAGCCTCAGAAGAGTGGGACTTCTCCCTGCTTTATTCTCTTTTTCTTGAACAGCCTTCATAACTCTTCTAGTATACTAGCGTATTTCTCTAATTCTGAGCAAGTTTTCTGGTCTCATTCTTCAGATACCTTTTCACTGTGAACTGCCTTCAATGCTCTCCTATTTATTTTTGAAAATAGTATCATTTTTATTCTAAAATAAAAATGTATGGTTTTATGGAAATTTTGTAGAATATAAAGCATAAAATTGAAAGCAAAATTTACTACAAGAACAAGCAGTACTACTCTGTGACACATATTCTCATTTTTTTCTGTTAATAGATATATTAACATTTTATTTAAAAAATTAGAATTTGACAAAATCAAAATATATTTTGTAATCAGTATTTCACCAGAAAAATTTTATCTTGAAGAACGTCAATATTTTAGAATAATCTTGTAGATGATATTTTTTAGTAGCTACTTGGAATTCCATTGAGTATGCAATACATTTATGAAATAGTTTCCTATTTGGGGTGTTCAGGTTGGTGCAATATTTTATTTTATTTTATTTTTTTATTTTATTATTGTATTTTATTTTATTTTTTACTTCAAAGTTTACAAAGTCCCAAGGTTTTACTTCTAGCTGGGTTTTGTTTCTTGATACTAGGTTAGAATCTTTGGGGGCTATAAATCATTCATGATGATTTTAGTATTTTGCAAATTTAGTCTCATCCATAACATTTCATACTTTCTCCCTTTTTAAAAAAAGCTTCCTTCCCTGCTGTCCGTTTTCTTCTCCCCCGTCCTCTGGCCAGCAGGGACAAGCCTGAGCTGGGCTGGAGTAAACACCAGGGCAAGCTCCTTGCTCACTACTGGACCTATCCTTTGCTTCCTGTTTTCCTAATTCCAAGATATACTGGTAATATTCTGCCTGAATCTCTTCCTCCCATTTCCTAGGTCATGAGCTCTTTCACATACGGGTCAGAACTGAATTTGCTTCAGTGTGGTTTATGCCTTGCAGAAATTCTTAGAAGTTTCCGCTGTTTGAATACCAATATCCCTAGTGCTGACTGCTGGTACAGGTTTTCCTCTGTTTACCATGTCAGTCATGAGAAATGCTCCTGCAGAGACATTCCAGACTCAGACATGAAGGACCACGGATGGAACTTCCAGCATTTACTCATTTTATGTGTTTGTTCAATAATTTAACTCTCTAAATCTTAGTTTTCTTACCTATAATAAGGAATAGTAAGTTTACTTAGCACACGAGATTATTATAGGGATTAAATGAGACTCTGTGTGATGTGTATAGCACATTGTCTGACATGAAAAATTTCTTAATAAATGTTAGCTTGATGATGAAGATGATGAGAAGGATGAGGACTTCCATAGAAATCTCAGGTTGCCAGTGTGCCCAGAACCATTTAGTAAGGACTGAATTAAAAGGAATTTAATTCTTTTATTAGAAGCACATCGTTTGGCACGAAAATGGACCTAGGTTAAATTACAAAGCCAAATAATAAGTGATTGAAAGCAGATTTTTAAATTGTTTGTTTTAAAGTTGAATCACTCTGAACCTATACATTTTTTATTTCTTAGAAGAAACATGTATGTTTCTAACATTTATAAGCACAGTCATGCTTCAGCTTAAACTTTGTTATGGGCCCTAGAATTCGAATGCCCTCTACCACAGAATGGGACTGCATTTGGAGATGTCATCTGGAATATGGTAGTTAAATGCGGCATTAGAGTGGGCTCGAATCTCATGACTGGTGTCCTTATAAAAAGAGATTAAGACACAGACACCTACAGAAAAGACCGTGAGAAGACACCAGCAGACAGCCATTTACAAGCTAAGGAGAAACCAACCCTATCAAGACCATGCTCATGGACTTCTTCAGTTTAGCACTACGAAAAAATACATTTTTGTTGTTCAAGCTACCTAGTCTTTGGTACTTTGTTATGGAAGCCCTAGCAAACTGTTACAAATCATATTAAATTTTTGTTCTATATAGAGTTTAGAAATTTGTTGGTTAGTCTGGCTTTTAAAAACATGTCATCATCATCATTATCACCATTATCATCATGCTACTTTTCATCAAAATAGTCTTAGTTTTTATAAATGTTTCTCATAAATCCTATTTTCCAAGGATTTTGGTATAAGCTTCAAAGCTGAAAAGATTTAAGAAAACAAGCTGGTTCAGTCTAAATACTTTTTTCTTTAAAAAAGACTTTATTTTTTAATTCTTTGTTTTCTACCCTAGTCTTACTACTATTTTTAAGATATACTGAACATTTTATTAAGTATTTTCATTGTCAGATTATCTTGTCTTAGTAGACTACAGAAGGTGTACACATATATATGATACTTTCATCCATATGTATGACTGGACTCCTTTGTCTTTTCCTAGAGCTTATTTTCTCCCTTACATTTATAGCAATAGTGTATCTGAGTGTTCAATCAAAGTTACTTCTGTGGGCGAATGTTTACAAGAGACGCAATGAGCAGGCTGAGGCTGCAGTTGTAAAAGGCCAAAAGAGCCAAACAAGAGTTATGTCTGATTGTTCAGAGTCTCACAAAGCTGAATTTTTGTGTTTTGCTTGAGCTTAACTCAATTAGCAGCCTCTGAAAGGTGAACTGGCATTATTTATTATTTACCCACATTATTATATAACAAAAAGAAGTCAAGAAAACATTATGTCCCCTTTGTCATCAAAAGCAAGTTCTTTGAGGACATTAAAATAAAAATAAGTATAAATATAATTATATATCTAGATAAATATATAAATATATAAAACATTTTGTGTATATAGTAGTGCCACACGAGCTATCCAGAATTCAAACATGGAGTTGTCCCTTAGTGTTCTTTTCTGGTTGACAGATTTGCCAAACATGAGGGCTATTGTCATAAACAAACAGAGTATGGCTATGAGAAGATAATGTCTCTCTTCGTCTGTATAATTGTTGCTGGAGAGTCTGAAAATGGGAGGGGATATTCTTGGGACTTTCATGCTTAGTGTTTTTTTCCTTTGAATCAGTAAATGGATATAAAACTTCATATTAAATAAAATATTTCATATTTTAAGGTATTTTTGATAAAACACATTTGAGAAGTACAGAATAATGAGGTAACTAGATGCTACTGTCTCAAGAGCCAATTGTGTCCACTTTCCAAGTTTTAGAAAATATAACTGGATCACCATTCTTATTTATACATTTTTAAAAACTTCATAGGCAATGACTCTATAACTGTTCATAAGTAAATAGAGTCTGAAAAGTGTTAAAAAAAAAAAAAGAAGAAGAAGAAGAAGAAGAAATACGCTTAGGAGAAATGGGCCGCACAGTTTTTTCTGTTCAAGAGATCTCATTCCCTCAGTATGGTGTGTGGTATTTTGTTTTCTTCCTCTTGCCTCCCCGTCCCAAGATAAATATTCTTAATTTGTTTTATGGCATGACAACATTTCAGAGTAAAAGTTAATATCCCAATTACAGTTTCTTATCAATACCATATATCCTTCAACATCAATTTTATTCTTACCACTCTCAGCTTGCTCTATAGTTGCTATGTTGTTTTACCTTATCAAAATTTAATATACTGGTCTGCTTATTTATCACATTTGAAGGTTACCAGGTTCTTGGATGCTATCATGGCCATGTTCACTAGATGCCTTTCTTATAATGTACAGTAAGTCGCTTAATTCAGTTATGGTCATTTCCGGGCAGAGAGGGGCATTTAAACTGTGGGCCCAACGCTCGTAATGATATCACAATCATAGAGCAGCCATAGACCGTGGTGTTTGATGTAACTCATCACAACAGACCAACGTGGCCTTTCACATGAAAGCCTGCGCTTAAAAGATGTATGAGAAAACTTTCTAGCTAACTGTCCTTCCAGCATGTCTCTGGACATCGGGCTTCTCTTTGTTAAATTTACCAGCAAGCCTCCTTCCACTTCAGTGGAGCATGAGAAAGTGTTTAATTCTAACCACACATTGATTTCTCTAATTTTATACTTAATAGCCACAATTTATCAAATTTATAAAACTCCAGATATTTGCTTTGCGTGTTCTATTGTTCATGTGTTCTACTTGGATTCTTTTCCTCTTTCTGATTGGGTGGCCCACTAAAATCTCAGTGAATACGTTGTGACACAGCCACAGGACACTTCGTGTGCAATAGCTTTGGACAGTTTCAGTTTAACCAAGAGGAAGATGAGCACGGTGTCCATTTCTTTCAATGCCTCAGCTCTCTCACCATCCATCCTAGTCCATGCGTGGTTACTCAGGACACAGCATTAAAGATAGCTGTCAAAATAATAGTCCATAGGTTAGAGGTCAAGAAAAATATGTAAAAGACTTCAGGGTAAACTGATCATGAAGTAACTCATTCAGTCATTTAAATGCTAGACTAGCATGGCCTCGGTGGGTTCAAGGGTTAGTGGGAGCAAGAAGAATAAACTGGGACATCTCCAAGTGGTTTACTCTTGTCAAAAGGAAAAAAAAGATGATAATAGCATTACCAAACAAGCATGCTGGAGGCTATTTTCCTAATTACAGTGCTGACCCAGCAGGGTACAGAGTGGTCTTGCTACTGGCAGGAAAGCTTTTATTTTCAAATAATATTAACCCTTTCTGGTACTGTACATCTTAATTAAGGAATTCCTGGAAGTGCTGCCAATGTCAGCAGTTTTATTTTCCCGTTGGTGTTTTATAAGTCATTTGTGAGAGATGCGAGTTAGGGGCCTGGTACAGGGCCTAAAGTGAGTTTACTCTCCAAGAAACTTTTTCAATGGATCTAAAGGCAAAATTCCCAACATCCTGTTATATGAGTTTACTTAGTTAATATCACACTATTTTATATATATATGAAAATAGTGTGATATTTATATATCCATAAATACATATGTGATATATATATATGTGTGTATATATATATAAATTTGAAAGAGAGAAGAGTCTTGGTCCCATAGAATCTTCCAGCATAGCAAAATCCATACCACATAATCTATACAAAAATATATTGTTCGACTTTAAATATAATACATTTATTAGTTAATTGATTTTAAATATAAAATTAATTATTGATTTTAAATATAAAAATACATTTATTAGTTATACCCAACAATTGAGCCTTGCAGATCAATTGTTGGGTATAACTAGTTAAATACATTCTTATTTATAGTGTATAAAAGGACTAGAACAATTGCTTGTAATATTTATGCAATAGAAGAATCATTGAAATCTCACTTTAACATTGGAAAAATAGTGAGTTGGTATAATTTTTAAATGAACTCTTTTTTTTTTTTACCACCTCAAGGCTCTAGGAAGGAACCTTAGAAATTCTCCAAAGAGTAACCATAGCTAATTTATAGTCCCTTGAAGAATTGCTTTTGAAAGGAGGCCTATGGTGTATAACGTCATTCCAAAGTATGATTTCCTGATTTCTCTAGGTGAAAATGTGAAATGTAACCTCTCAGAGGAAACTCACATTTCATCTAAATAGCAAGTACATCAAGAATCAAGCAAAAAAGAAACTTGAATATTATTTGACAAATTTGAGTTGCGGAGTATTCTAGATTGGGTATCTAGGCCTCAACAACTCTGTGGGAAATGGCCAAATCCTCACGTTACTTGATTCTGATTAGAAAATTAGAGGGATTAAATGTTTCCACGGGCTGATTTAGAGAGACTAGACTCATTCTGTTTTATAAAATTTTACCATTGTTTCTTTAGATCTCTATTATCTTACACAGATTACTTGTTATAGTTATACTATTTTTAGTTCAAGCATATTTCCAAACACTAGTTTATGGATTATTTTCAAACTGTACACACCAAGTACGTTAGCAAACCTTTCTTTACTGTCCATGATATGAGACTATGAGATAGTGAAATTGTATCAATTATTCTTCTAGTTGTTTTATGAAAGCAAAATGCCTACTCTAAAACACTGTATTTTTCAACTTCATGCAATATGTTTTCCTTTTGGTCATTGCTTCAGTGGGGTGCAATGTTTAGACTCTGCTAATGTCCAGTGAGTCTTTCCTTATGAATTTCTTTTTTAGGAGTTATTTATTACCACTAACTGCAGGAACTTTCGCCAATGACGTTGGTACTTAACCCTATAACACTCCCCAAAGCCAGCGATGGCTGCAGATTTTTGTAACTGACGCAGTGATGAAGACTTGCTCTTTAGTGTAAGTATTCTCACTTTTAAAAAGAAAACAAGCAAATAAAGTATAACCTATAAAATAATAGTTTGTTTATAGTTCTTAAGATTATGCTTGTCCATATTCTAGAAAAATCTTGATAGTGTAGACAGTTCATATCACATAGGTGAGAAAAATTAATAGTAGATTTAATTTTTTTGAAATCCAAATAAAATGACCAATATAGTTGGTAACCCCATTTGGCCACAACTTTTGAAGATCAATCAGTGTCAATACTTCTACCTCTTATTTTTTCATTTCTTAGTGAAGCGTGGGTTATTACAGCATCAGAACTCCAAAGGGAGAAAGCAGTCCATTTCTGAGTGGAGGTGAGGAGGAAGAATGTAAGCAGGTGTAATTATCACTACCATTTTTAAAAATGAATACTATCATAGTGTATTAAGTACAATAACCATTCCACGTATTTCCAAAGAAGATGATAATCTAAATGAAGTTAGGGCCCCAGTGGGCTATTTGAACAGTAGCAAAAATAAAATCTTATTTCCATTTTATAAGGCACAGGGTAATTCAAATCACATGGACAGAGCATTTCATTGGAATGTGATGATCTGAGGGAGTGGGTGACATTTTAGCAGAATGGGCTGGAATGTAAAAGAGGGTCAACTGTAAGGATGAGGGAGTAGGAAATGGCTAAGAAATATTTTAAAATTGTAGCCAGTAATAAATCTGTAGTTAATAGTAAAAGTCATTTTTTCTTCCTCAATTATTTACTCTTCTATTCAATGATTCAGTAAGAAGTTACAGAAATCTTATTATATTTCTAACTTTTATATATTTGAGGTAAATTGCTTTATGTTTATAAACAACAGGATGTTTCTAAAATTTTATTTTTTCATAGATTTTATTTATTTATTTAGAGAAAGGGGAAGGTAGAGAGAGGGAGAGAAACATAGATGTGAGAGAGAAACATCGATTGGTTGCCTCTCCTACATTCCTCAATCAGACACCAAGCCTGCAACCCAGGCATGTGCCCTGACTAGGAATCAAACCGACAACCTTTGACCTTTTCCTTTGCAAAATGATGCTCCTGAGCCACACCAGCCAGGGCTCTAAAATTCTTATTAAGGTGAAAAAAAAAAGGAATAATGATTATAGCAATTTAAAAATGGAAAACAGTTAAAGGTTAAGAATTTATTAAACATATGTTCTTGAGCAAGTAATAAACTCTTTGCATCTAAACTTCTTCCTTTATAAAATGAAGTAGAAGCAACTGAACTTTACTGTCTTTGGAAGCTGCATTTGTCAGCTAGGAGATGAGCTGATTTTCTGGCAGGCTGACACCCTTTCTGAAGCTTGCTACCTCTCCCTTTTGCTGGACGAAGCTGCAAGGGCAGCCACAGTCTCAACACTGAGAACATTCTCCAGGCGTCTTTACAAACCGCACTTTGAGCTAAGTCTTTCTCTTCTCAAAGTACAGATTGATGAGCTGTGACTTGTCCTCATTCAATAAAGGGATTCAAGGTCTCAGGGTTTTTTTCTCATTCAGAGAGCTACTGGGAGACACGCTCTGGGTCTCTACAAATGTGTGACTGTGGAACAAGAGCAGAAAATTTTCCTAACTTCATTTTGAAGAAGGACACAAATCATGACTAAATGACCCTTGGGCAGCAAGCACACACTCTGATTAAGGGAAGCTAGAAAAATTTGTAACGTAAATAATGATGACTGGTATAAATGAACTTGGTAAGGCTAGATAAGTTTGAGAAACATTAGACCTGTGGAAGGAAGTTAGTTTTCCAAATCAAAATATGAATCACTCTGATGTTTCACACAAGAACATTGTGTCAAGTAGACAAAATCTAGTTTTGGAAGCCCCGAATAGATAAAATTCTCTTTAAAGAATTAATTTTTTTGGTTATGAATAAAAAATAGTCGAATATCTGCTCTGTGATTATATGCCCAAGTTCCTTGAGTTCTGTGATGAAATGTGTTTATCTATCAGTATCTTTTAGTCGCTATATCTTGTAGTCACTAAATTTCTTTTTCATCTTTTAGTTGGGGTGTTTTCCTCCCTCTATAGAAAACAGAGATACCACTGCAGAGACCCTGAGAGAGTGAACGCAACACTGTTCTAAAGGCTGGTATCTTAACGAATGTTTATTGAGTGCGGATCATATACTCAGTGACATGGATGACATAGGAAAGCAGATGCTGTTCGTAAGCCTCAAGAGTGAGGCAGAGATGAAATAAGCCGCCTATCAAACATACTCTCTTCTCATACCTCCAGTCCGCCCACTTGACATGGAGAGAGGAGGAGAACTGGACCTGATTTCTCTCCCTACAGGCCTTATTCCTTCCCAAATGTGAATTATTACAGTTAGTGACTCACAGAGCCATAAATGAGTAGGACTGGAAGAGAAAAAGAAATGACATTTTACAAAATCTAGGGAAGGAAACCGATTTGACCAGAGCCACAGAGCTAGTTATTGGTAAAATGATAACTAGAACTTGGATCTCATTTCTAGTTCAGTTACAGTTCTTATATCAGGCAACTTCCAGAAAATTACGTAACTCCTTATACCCTGTGTTAGTTTTTTAGGGCTGTTACAAAAAAGTACCACTGTGTCACTTAAAACAGTAAGATGTCTTATCTCACATCTTACTGATATGCAACTAAACTCAGAACTTGCCCTTTAGCATGTAGGCTGAGGCCCATAGAGATTGAAAAAAGTAGAGAGGGCAGTAAAGTGAGTTCCTCTGGGCCTCCCTCAGTTATTTCACTGGTTCCATTTAACATTCAATGGGTGCTCTGTTAATAAAAACTGGGAGGAGCTTTGCAACCAAGAAAATAGGAAGGATGCTTATCTCCATCCCTCTCTTCTTCTTGATTCCCAAAAGAGTTTATAGTCTCCATTTGGAGAAACCATGGCACACCTTGACCACTGCTCTCTGTCTCTTCCTCACAAAATGTGAGCCTCGCAGCCTGGGCCAGGCTCCCAGTCATTACTCGCTGACCAGGCTGAGATCATCACGGCGGCTGGTGGAGACGTTCTCAGCATACACTGCGCAGTTCTTCAATTAATTTAGCTACATCAGTTAAACTGTATTAGTCACACTGAAAGTCTTATTATCGAGTATAGGAAGCTGGAGAGGACATACTCTGTTTTTAAAAATTACAGCATTTTTAAAAATAAGCTTGGCATATTGTTTAGCTAACTTTCCAAACAAGAGGTTCATTCCTTTTAGTCCTCAGCATTATTGTAAATTCTGTTTCTACCTATAGGTCATATATTCACAATAGAATTAAAAAAAACTAAAAACCACACATTCGTATTTCATGTTAGGTTTTATTTTAAGATCACTCTTGCTAAGATATTACTGAATTGGGTGAGAGCAGTATGGACCCAGATTTCCATAAGACTTTGACACTAAATTTGGAAGAATGAACTCAGATTCTTTGCCTGAGTTGAAACTAACACTCCATAGGCATAAATATACTTTTTGTGTGTTTTTCCAATGGTCTAAGGCAAGCCATGGTGAGCAATTATTCTGCCATTTCCACGGAGGTCACTTCATGTGACCTGTACTTTATTTCTTCCAGCCTTTTGAAGGAATGGGCCCCTAAGCACATCTTTTCTTCCTCTTACTACTCATTCTCATTGTTGTTTGCTTGCAACAGAGGACAAATGGCTTACATCAAAGACTCAGTCAGTGCTACTGAGTAAGTCCTATTGTTATAGTGTTGGGCATATTATTAATGGACCAGATCCCATGAGTGAGCTTCTTCATCATAGTACATAATGTTCTACATTCAATAGGTATGGTTACTCAAGCATCGTAGAAGCAGGTTACATAAAGTCCCTCCAGTGTGTTATCACATAGTGAGCCCACTCGAAATATTCCCTTCCAAATAAACCTGAATGATTACAGCTCCCGTTTCATCAGATTCATTATTGTTGTTTTCAATGTCCAGCATGGTGTGCATATCATAGTCATTCTCAATAACCTGTTGCATCACAGTGAGGAACAAGCAGAAAGCTCTTCCTTAGCCTACATTTGCAACCAAATTTCTTATTCTTGGTCCTGAATTCAGCCATTCCTGCAATAAAGGTGTTACTAGTTCCCTATATTGATGAAACTTCCTATAGCACAAGAGCAGAGGAAATGTTCATGATTTGAAAATTCTCAGATAAACTATCTTACAGGTAAATGTTTTAGGTTCAGTGGATTTAGAATAGGTCAAACAGGAAGAAATTAACTTGAAAGAAAATGGTGGAAAGGTTTATGTATTTTCTCCCAACGTTTAACTAAAGTAATTAAATTAGGAAACCAATCGTTTTGTTTGCTCCTGGAGTTTATTTGGGATAAGCAATTCATTTAGTAGATTCTGCATTGCCAAGTTAACTTTTTATGACATTTGCAAATGGATCAGGCAGTGTAACATTACCTCCTTCTTCTTGCAAAGAGAGAAAAAAAATGTCCCAGGCATAGCTCTCATAGAATTCAAATTACTCAGTTGTTTGAAACCAATCTAAATGGCTTTCCCCATCTCTACCACTGCCCTCCCACACTGGAAAGATGCTCCCCCCCTGCCCCCACCAAGATGTCTTCATGATGAATGAGCTAATGTTTATAAAGCACTTAGAGATCCTTGGGCAAGACACTATCTAATTACAAAGTATAGTTCTCATTATTAAATGGAAGCTATTTTCCCCCTGTGTTTTTTGTTACCCATACCATTTCCATGCCATATCCTCCTGATGGTTTGCATTGCAAAATGGGATCAGCTTCTTAA
Source organism: Desmodus rotundus (assembly GCF_022682495.2). NCBI lineage: Eukaryota > Metazoa > Chordata > Mammalia > Chiroptera > Phyllostomidae > Desmodus > Desmodus rotundus. Next base: position 141,249,865 of record NC_071391.1, on the reverse strand, counting down.
AAATAAGAGTTCGGGGGTTAGGGAATGAGAGCTCAATAATATCAAGTCACAGTGCATTGCACATGCCCAGAAAAGCCTAGATCACTTCCAAATTCAAGGACTAATAAAAATTGGAATCACTCCAGTAATTTTAAATTGCTTTGCACATTAAAGAGTGATTTAAAATCATTGGAGCAATTCAATTTTTTTTATATGCACTTCAATTTAGAAGTGAGTCAGACAGACAGCGTCATAGTGTAGAATAGAAGTCCAAGACATTGAATTAACGTTTCAAAAGTTAGGAATTAGGGTAAAACATAACTGGAGGAACCCAGATCTAACAATCATCAGAGTCGGTTGGGCCGTTAAGTTGAAGACCATGGGAGTGTCTGCAAACATTTTTCAAGACCTGTCCTCACTTTGTCTGTGGCCATCTCTTTTTCTTCTGAACAAACAGTATTTACAGTTTTTAGTGCTAATTTATAAATGCATTTATATGCATTTTAACATTTCTAAGATTTATTTTTCGGCACTCTTATTTATTTGTGTCTGGTCATTGAATTTCCAAGTGAATAAAAATTTATGTAGAAATATTACGTGAGTCACAATCAATATATGTAACTTAAAATTTTCTAGAGCCACGTTACGAAAAGAAAAAATTAAAATGTGAAATTAATTTTAATACCATATTTTACTTAATATAACCAAAATGTTGTCATTTCAATGTATAATTTTTTAAAGATTTTTGAAATTGTTATTCTATTACAGTTTTCCCAGTTTTTCCCCCTTCACCCTCCTCTGCCCGTCACACCCTTCATTTCCACAGTCAATCCCCACACTGTTGCTCAAGTCAATGGGTCATTCATACCTGCTTTTTAACTAGTCCCTTCCCCTTCTTTCCACCATTATCCCCGTTCCCCTCCCCTCAGGTCGCTGTCAGTCTGTTCCATGTTTCCATGCCTGTGGTTCTGTTTTGTCTGAGTCAATGTGTAGTTAATACACAAAATTATTAAGGTATTTCACATACTTTTAATTTTTGTCTTTAAAGTCTGGTGTGTGTTTTCCACTTACAGCTTGTCTCAGTTGGCAGTGGCTGCGCTTCAAATGCTCAGTAGTCACGTGTTGCTCGTGGCCACCAGAGTGGACGGTGCAGCTATAGTTTATAAGTGCCTTGCAGGTATGAGCTGTGTTTTCTACTTTGCAACCTCCGTTATAATTTGAGTTTGCATTTTTCCTTTTTTAACCATGTTTCTATTTTGTGGCTATAATAGTCAACAGTGCAACTTTATTAGCATAAAAAGAAAACCAGACAAAGCAAAACCAAACAATCCAGTGATCATGCTTCAGGCCATATGCAGTTTGACAACATGTATTCTACCTGAGCTGCATATAGGATTGAAACAGAAAGCTGACATATGGAGTTTCAGGAAGGCCTAAGGCTACATTTCAGCATCTATGCGCTTATGCGTAAAATTCAAATATGGCCGAGGAAAAGACCTCTCTATTAACCATGATAGAAAGAAGAAAAAGAAAACACAAGAATAATTTTTTTGGTGGTCAAATTGAGCAAGAGTTTATTCACAGCTACAAACAAAGGAACATCATTTTCCCAATAAAGATTCAGGCCGCTGATTGGTTCCTATCTACAGTCTCTTCTGGAAAAGGCATTCTGTACTCAGGGGAGTAATTTTTCAAAGCCTCCCAGGGCAGCGCATGAGGATATGAGTAAATGTAAAAAAGATGGCCCCGCACAGTGTATGCTTTGTCAGGAAAGCAAATGACTTTACGTGACTCAGAGCAAAGGAAGGATGTGTAAGGCCACACATGACAGTTTGATGGATCGAGATGGATGGCCCAAGAGAAACTCACTTAAAATTCTTCCTTTGAACATTCCTCCACTGAAGAATTTCACACAACTACTCTATATTTTTTCTTCTTTTTAGGTCTTTTAATTATTTATTTGAGATTTTTAAAGTAATGTATGTTCTTTATAGCAATGTGGAAAGTTGAAAAAAGAATGATAAAAGATGCCCTTCTTTTTTCCCACTGGCCAGAGGAAATGATTTTTAATGTTTTGAGTTATTTCCTTCTAGTCTTTCTTTTATGGATTTTTATGTGGTTGAGAGATTATTGTGGTTTCTTTATTTTACATTTTAATGTGAGTATTTTTTATGTAATTAAAAACCTCTTTGACTACAATTGACTTGGTCACTTGATATCACTTTTTCCATTATAAATAATGCTGTGAAGAATATTTTTATACCTAAATCCTTTTCTTTTTGTAAGGGTTTTGAAATTATATTACTATGCTCTCATCAAAAAAGGGTACATTTTCCTTCTGATAGATATTTCTACCATATTTGTCACATGATATCAAACCAGAGCATCTTGATGCCTTTATTTTTAGTTTTGTACAAAATCACTGCTTTAACACTGCCCATCGGGATTTATTGGTTATTCCATAAGTTGATGTCAATAACTTGGTAAAATATTCCCACCCTGGCAGCAACCTGCCTTTAGCATCTCCTCACACTACCTGTGAATGGGCAGCACAGAGAGGAGACAATATCCATCTCTTTTAAAATGTACTATTGCTTTATTTACCACACATCAATTAGTGGGAAAAGATATTGGGGAAAGATTTCCTTTCCATATATTCTAAGAGAGCATCATCTCAATCTGTAATAACCTTGAGAATTTATTATGTTCCAAATATTTTATATTTTGGATTTTGTAGGTCATCCTCATAATAACAAGGAGGAAGTAACCATTATCAGTCCCTTTTCACTGTTAAGGGACCTCAGCCTTAGAGACTGAGAACAAGTAACTTAGTCAAGTTACAATGCTATTACACAGCAGAGTCAAGGTTCAAACCCAGATTCTGCAGAGTCTGTTTTCACAAAGAATTGCCTGCTTTTAATTTCTACCACTGTACAGCCTCAAATTCACACAGAAATTTCCCTTCCCTCTTCTAGAGCCCCAATGAGTCTTATACCTTCTGTTTTCTTTGTACCTGCAACTCCTCATCACATTTCTCTGTTTATTAGTTGACTGCGTGTTTGTTGAAGGCAAGTCCATATCCTGTTCTTCCTCTTATCTCCACTGCCTAACACAGTGCCAGGTACCTTATGGGTGCTCAAGACACATTTACTGAACAATGGTGTGGGTCAAAAGTCTTTTAAGAGTGAGGAACTTTTCCCAGAGTTGGCAGTCTTGTTCTTATGAGTATAATTTAAAATAATCACCCAAAGAAGAGGGACTGAATCATTTAGCACTGTGAGAACTCTGGCTACTAAAATGACAGTAAGGGTACTCTGGGTTATATTTGGCCTACAACACAGAGCAAAAATGTGGTAAACACTCTTTCAAAGATTTCCAAACCATTGTAAATACCAAATCCATTTTTCAACAAGTCTACATTGATGTATAATAACTTTGTTAGCAGTCATGTGAAACTTCATGGTTTCAATTGTTTTACTTTGATTTATTTTTTCCAACAGCAACTGAGTGGATGTGAACCCACAGAAACCAAAACAAAGAGGGGTTTGCACAGAGTCTTTGGAAACTGACATGCGTGGTACTCACAGCTTTATTCAGCCACTCAAGGGGGCCCATGTGTCCGTCACCACAATCTACCACATTAGTAAAAAAGATGACTCCTCAGGCAGTTGGAGTAAAGTGTTTAAAAACTAAATTGCAAGGCAACTACTTAATGACTCTTGTGAGCATTTATGACATCTGTGTGTTTACGACTTCTGTGTGGTTTTAAAATAAGGATGGATGTGTTCTCTGTGGAGAAAAGATGTTGTGGGAAACCCCAAATGCTCAGGTTAATACCCACGGATGTAAAATGCCTTCTTTGCAGAGCCTCCTTACATAAAAGAAGAAAAAGAAAAGATGGTGGAAGGACAATGAGTGAGGAGCAAGCTTCCACTCGTCTGGGCCATGCGGTTTGGATGGAGTGATGCATCTTTAACAGTGTGCCTGTTTTATCTTTGTTATTCGTTTAGCGTTTCTTAAAAAGGACCACTTTGGAGGTTTTACACATTTGTCTTTGCTTTTATGTCTGCTTCACAGGCAGTCAGTTCAGCACTATTATTCATACTTAGGACCTTTATTTTGTACTTTTGACTTGCTACACCCACGTGAAGTTAACGTGGGGAAAATGCAGCTGAACATGAAAACAATGATTTAGGGTGGTTAGGGTTCAGAACTTTGTGTATATATTTATAGAAGCACATTATATGTATATATATGTATGTATATACATTCTTTATATATGTAAACACATATATGTTCTGTATATATGTGTATCTCTACATTTTTAGTGTACTTAGAAGTACACTTATGGAAACTTTTAAAATCAGTTCCAAGTAGAACTTCTCCCTTCCTTTTTTATGTCCTTACAGTGTATCATACCTTCGTTTTCAGAAGTATCATAACGGTATTTTTCAAAGTATTCTTACACAAAGAACAAAATTTTTTCTCATATCATTTTTCATGGGTTGCCAATATGTTTGCAATAAGAGGCTGAGCTTTGTAGAAATCTGGAATATTTTCTAATCATTCATCACAGGAATGCTCCCTAGTAATGTTATTTAATGCATGGGGTGGCTCAAAGTGGCGGCCATGCAGAGGAGGGAATGTCCTGGGCCAGTCCTCGGCAAGGCGTAACTAAGCAGAAACAGTCAGGAAAAAGTGACGACCAGTATCGAAAGTTGATGAAGTGGCCTCAAGAAGGTATTATGAAAATTGTACTTCAATGAGAGATTAAAAATGTCTTTTATCAAAGCTTGATTAGATACTAATGAATTGTTTTTAGGAATTTCATGAATTCTTTTCCTAATAACTTTCTATTGTTCTCACATAATTTCTATCCAGATTCCACTACTTTTATTGTTTCAAATGTATCATTCATGTTAAAACTGATTCTCTGGGCAAATTCTCTTCAAATTTACTATGTATTTAAGTTCTACTTTGGTGCCATCGGAACCAAATTCTAGGCCTGTTCAACTCTGGTTAAATTGGGTAAGGCTGCTGGTTTTTAATAGACACTAGGATCACACCACAGTGCAGGGTGTATGTTGGGGGTGAGTGGAGGTAGGACATGAGGAGAGCCAATCCAAGGTGGAAAAACTATGGGTGGAAACAGCAGCAGAGCAAATGGCTTCTCGGAATCACCTAGGTATCTTCCGGGAGAGACACATGAACCATACGTAAATGGTTCAATCAGACTTGGTCTTACACCCTAGAAAGCATTGCTTATAAATAGTAAGTATTTCACTTTAATTCATCTATGAAGCAGGTAGAAGGGTCAACTTGAGCTTTGGGAATTTCTACGACCAGACCTAGAGTTGCTTAGCAGTACCTCAGGTAACACTATAGTAATGGGTGCAATGAGGCAGGAAGAGGAAACAGGATGAAGTGCTGTGGATATCCCACCCTTACTTCGACTAGAGTAATTCCACATAATACATCACTCAGATAAAGAGCTTTGTCATTCAAAGTGCTCTAAGGGCCTGTGCTTTAGAAAATTACTTATGTGGACACTGAAGTAATGCCCTGCACTTCACTGATAATAAAAACCATCATTGCTGATTGCTGCTTTGAGGCCTACCAGCTCTGTCGTAGAACTTTATATTGGATCATAAGGAAGATCAGAGGCTCCTGTGGTTGTTGGGCAGACTTCTTCCTATGTAACACAGAACTTGTTAGACCCTGACATCTCCTTTGTAAGCCACTCTGACACATCAGGGTTAAGATGAAGGGCCAGGACAGATTATAGAAGGAGTCAGTAGCTACTGAGGACCACAGTTATTGAGGAAGGCACAGGTATTGAAAAGCATGCAATGAGACCCGGCCACAATCCAAGCATGCCTGGGAGTGCTGGGTGTTCATACTTCAGGGGCTCTAACCATTTTATAACACTGAACTAAGTAGAGGATATCTGGGTTTCTACAACATGGTGATGTGCTTTAGGAATTTGATTTAAGACAAACTCGAAATTTTCAAACTGCTTGCCTTTGGAAAGCATTGGTGCAACTTCCCTAAATGAATCGATAGAGGCTAGTTAATATAATAGGCCTAGATGTTATATAGGAATATAATATTTTCTCTACCCAAGAATAAAAAAAAAACTAATCTAGAAATTCTTGAAGATGATGGGATAGAAGATGATGGCATCACAAGAAACTAGCATTACCTGTATTATATCGGCATCCACTCAGGTAGTAAGTCTGTGGGTCTTGAGTCATCCAGGGGATGTCTAGTTCGTGAGTGTTGAATCGCCAACCTAATATAAAACTATGCCTCTAAGAGGCTACTCAGTGTGGGTAAGGCTGCGCAACTGTGTAACTGGGTCAGAGGTGTTTGTTGCTATGCTCCAGGGGCATGCTTTTGTCTGGACTAGGGTGGCCAGTGTCTTGATAGAGTGGCCAAGAAAGGCCCAAGTCATTGTAGACAAAGTCTTGGTGTACATTTTAGAAGGCTGATCATTTCATACGTTACTATTAAGTGTATAGTGAAAAGCATGGGTAATTTTGAGTTCATATTGTTGTCGGGTGATTTTAGTGTTCATACTTTTATTTTTCAAAAAGGTTTTCAAGGACTTTGATGAGAAAAGTAATAAAGTCATCAATGTTTTGAGCTCTCCTTTCTGCTCAGGTTTTAAAGAAACCTGGGTCTCATCTAGGTGATCCAATAAAGCAAGAGCCCTCCAGTGGCAATTACCTGAATGAGAAGACTGAACAAAAATGTACACAATTCTCATAAAACCTCTCTAGGTACTACAGAAAAAATGAGCAAAAACATGGGCCATTTGCCATGAAAAACTTATCCTCCTGAGTTAGAAGTTGTACCTGTTTGTTCTAATTCGGACACTTGACAAAAAAGGAATAATTCTTTGTAAACAGGTAAAAAATATCATAATAAGTTATGGCTAGGTTGCCCAGTTGGTTGGAGCATTGATGTATTCACCAAAAGGTTGCAGGTTCAATTCCCAGACAGAGCACATACCTACCTAGGTTGTATGTAGGTCAGGGCAGGCACAGGAGGCAACCGATCAATGTTTGTCTATAGCACTGGTATTTCTCTCTCTCAAGTTGATAAACATATATCCTTGGGTGAGGATTAAAAAATATAGAGAATTAGCTGGGAGTGAGAAGACTTATGTTCCATGGAATGCAGAAAGTGGAAAGAAAAAAATATTGTGGTATGCTTAGTTAGCACCCCATATTCAGTGATAATGTTAGGGATACTATCAATCTCTTCCCAACAATAAACAGAAACATTTTATGAGCTAAAAAAAATAAAGCTAGACAGCAAGCAGGAAGTAAGTACTGAACCCATGTCAAGGAAGTTCTGAAATCTAGGGCAAAGAAAGTGGTGAGGCCAGTGGAAGGACTGTCTGTACTCAGGTATCGGACAACGGAAGCATGAGTTTTTTCCAGGAACACCTCAGCAAATTCTGCCACATTATTTTCCGTTTCCATGGGTTGTCATTACTTTATTTTTTTCATGTACAGCAACTTTTGTCCAATGGCACTGCTTTTGTTCCACAACACTGTTTAGCTCCAGACACTTGTATTCGCACATGTTCCAGGATCATCAAGTTAAGGGACTTTTGATGAGGCCACAGTGGACATAGCCATGTTTTAATATGTCCTCCCATGTACATTTATTAATAGTGTTGCATATTTCTTGTCATTCTGAAAGTCCCTGAGGCTTTGATGATATCTTTTCTTCATTTCTATCATATTACAAAAGAATTGCCTCTCAAATACTTCCATAGTTATTGACTTTCATAATGTATATTTTAATTGAAATCATTTGGGATTTCCCAAAGGTAGTCACTCAAGTGCTGTATAAAAGAATGACCTATTAGTAGCTTTAGAATGCTACATATTATTAGCAAGGGGAATTCCCTTTTCATCCATCTTATATCCCAAGGATTAAATCATTTCAACAGGAACAAATCTATTTCTCTTCAGGATTCCATTAACTAACACATGGGCTTACCTACTATATACCTCATTAATACACACCTCATGCCAGGTTTATTATTAATTCAGAAAATTTGTATATGAGTTTGGCTATCATTCACAATAAGAAGATTAATTTATTCTTAGAATTGGAGGTTGTTAATGAACACTAAAATTCTCATTGGAATAGAATCCCTTATTTCACAGACATCTTAAGAAATTGGCAGGTAGGTATTGTAATTCTAAGTGGGATGTTATAAAAACATTTTCTCTTTGGCAGGGGGGATTTAGAACCAATTACTTTAAAATACCTTGAACTAGAACTTTACTAAAAAGAATCATAATGAATTATTTTTGCTTTCAATTTATATGGATAAGCAATCTCTAGTAATTCATTTTTTAAACATATTTACTGAACTATATTCTAGTGTGTAAAGAATTGTTTTAGATTATAAGATCATGACTTTTTAAATAAAAAATAATTTCATTATATGTCCTACTATTTAGTACAAATTTATTTAGCAATGCATTCTCTTTCTTACTAAGAAATTAAGCTGATTTATTTTCAAAAAGAATTTTGGCAACACTATTGAAACAGAAAGTGATTACTCTCAATTAACAACAACAATAACACAATTATCCAAAATTCCTAATGACCACAGTGCTCCTTCTTGGGCTAATTGCAATTTTATTTAGTGCCATAAGAACCTAAAAGTGAACTAATCGCAAGCAGAATAGTAGCTAAAGAATTGAAAGAGATGGACCTGGAGTTAGTAAGTATTAAAGTAAGCTACTCATACCTTACCTCCTTTTTTCCAGAGATATAGATACTGTTGTAAGATCAAAATACATCACTCATTATTCAATTCAGTAATCTTTTACCTGATGGGGTTCTTCAGTACTAGGATGTTTTCTTGTGCAAAATTCCTTCTGTTCAATATACAGGGTTGGGCAAACGTTGGTTTACAGTTGTGAGTAACAACTGTAACCATTCTTTTGAGTTAATAAAGCTATTCCAACAATCATAACCTGCTTTCCTTTTCCATATGGACTACAGTAAACCTACTTTTGTCCACCATTGTTAAGATAAAAATTTCTGGAGCTTATGTGAGATTTTAAATTCCATAACATAAATTGACAAACTGTCCTTTAGACATTACTGTTACTATAGCATATGTTATTTAGGTTCCTATTTAACTGCTCTGTATTTTATTTTATTTTTGAGTATATGTTCAGCTTAATTGACCATTTAATCACAAAGGGTTTGCACACAATGCATATTTATATAACCACCACCTTCTATACCATAAATAATTGGAAAGTCTAAAAAAGTTAACCAATGTCTTAAAAAATAGTGCCAGTGTGCTTCTAAATATTTGTCCACACAATTATCTGTTATTTGAAGATCCTAAAGCTTCAGATATGTTTGCCAGATGGAAGGTAATATAAAAGTTAAAATGACTCTCAATTTTCTGAGGTTTGCAGTATAAACTCAACTTGTGACATTATTTCAATTTTATTTTCTGAATTTAATATGTATTAGCTTTACTCACTTGAGACTGAAACTATACTCCTTGGCTCTCTGTGAGTGTATTTTTAAAAACACTAGCAGAAAGGAAGGGAACTTTAAACTTACATTAGTTTATTCTATGGTTATCTTATGTTTATCTCTTATTAGTTCTTGCTATTCCTATGATTATTTATTATTTTTATGTTATTATGTTTAGGTTTTTGGCTGTGTAAACAATGAGCAAAGGATTTATTTACTTTCAAATGATCATTTGTAATGGGTTGAAACATTACATTCATGTTAATTTTATATGAGAACAAGCTTTTCACATGTTTGGTAGGTCTAATAATGATTCTAATTTTATTAAGGAGAGAAGGGTAGTGAGAGAATGAAATTTTTTAAGACAAAATATTATTTTTCCTAAGACCTGTTTTTGGAAGAAATATGCAACATTACACAAGCCAATAGAGAATTTTCCTTTGCAAACTGAGTCAGGAAAAGTCAATTCCATTCCAGAAAGAAAACTTCAAACTGGATGGAGAACAGGATGACTATACAAAAATTAACATAAAGTTTCTTTCAAAATTGATTATGTGCCAGAGAAGAACAGTATTAGAAGGATCATTTGAACAAAAGAATAAGGAAATTTACTTTTTTACATCAAATACCACACTTAAAAGTACATTCTACACATAGCACGCAATTCAAGTCCAGAGAGTCTGATTTAGAAAAAATGGTGGCTGTCTCATCTATATCTTTCTACATATCCTTCTAAAGCACATACTAGATCGATGGGAGTGCAAATAAAGCCACACAGGACCATGTCTCCAGCATTAATACTAGGAAGCTGAGACTATTATGAAGTTTGCCTCGCTTGTAGGTAGAGAAATACATAGGAAATTTCAACAGAGCTTCCCTGCCTCTGCAAGCCTATAGTAGAAGAGAGCTGGCAGGACGGGGATCTTCGGCTACTCCGTTGGAAAAAGTAGATAGGAGACATTGTCCTAGTCGGAGCACTGACAAGATCATTCTCACAAAGAGAAAGAACAGTACTAAATGGTGGAGTGCTGAACACAGATCTGGGCTTGGGTGGGGCACAGCACTAAGTGCACACAGAGAAGGGGCTTGAAAGTGAGCAAAAATAGAGGTTGAAGACTCAAAGACCTATTGTTTCTATGAGATAATGTTATAAATACAGAAAGAATGTGACCCTTAGAAATGTGGCTGTGAAAAGGAAGAGAAAGAATGAAGAAAAAAAAATTATGGGGCCTGGAGAAAATATAGAAAACCTTAAGAATGATAACTTTTTTCCTACTCCCCAACCAACAAAAGCAGCCATTAATAAGTTGCATTTTATTATATTAACAGAAGAGGGAGCTTTTGAATGAAGACCCATGTCCAACTACCTAGAAATAGGAGCTAACTTTGTACAAACCTACTTTAAATAGACAAACAGAAAATAAGAAGTGGAATGTCTTAGATGATGAAAATTTTGCATTCTAACCATAATGAAACAAGGGAAGAGCTGTAACACAGTACTCCCAACTTAGTTAAATAGTCTCATATTATCACCATGGATATACATATTTCTTCTTGTAATAGATATGTATCACACCTATAGTCAGAAATACAAATGCTAAGAACAGATCTGGACAAAAATGGAATGGCAATAAATGCAATGGGAATTGATTGAACTCAGGAAAGAAATTAAAGAAACAAAATTATCTCAGAGAGTCAAAAATAAAGAATAAATCACAAGATGACCAAGGGAGAATGGATTCAAATAACAATTTTATAAGGGACATCGAATACCAGGAAAACTATGAACAGAATAAAAATGAAATTAAGAAAGAAGTGAAAAAGGTCAGAGAAAAAGTTATTAAATGGAAGACATAAGAAGAAATGGCATTTGTATAACTGAATCCTGGAGAGAAAAAACAAAATAATGGTACTCAACTAATTAAATTATAATCCCCAAAATGTTCCAGACATAATGAAACAGACATGTGCAAGGGCCCACCATGTATCTGGCAAAACCTACCTGACATAATCAACTCCAAGAGATATCCTAGTAAAATTGTTAGAATTTAAAGACAAAAAAAAAATCCTCAGGGTCTTTAAGAAAAATTTAAAAATTATTTAAATAGCTGAAAAGTTAGGTTGATTTTAGATTTTCAAGAGTAACATACAAAGCAGAATAGCAATAAAGCACATTTAAGACACTCAAAGGCAATTTATGTCAAGGATTTTATGTTACCAAGCTGTCTTTCAAATATCAAGTATTATTAAGAAAATGGTTCTAAACGTAAAAATTCAGGAAATAATTTATCCCTAAACTTTCCCCAAAGAATCTTCCAGTGGTAGATCTTTATCTGACCAAGATATGGCTGTGAAAACGTAGGTAAAAGGATTATTGATGCCTGGCTGGTGTAGCTCAATGGATTGAGTGTGGGCCTGCGAATCAAAGAGTTGCTGATTCAATTCTCAGTCTAGGGCACATGCCTGGGTTGCAGGCCAGGTCACCAGTAGGGGGCATGTGAGAAACAACCACACATTGATGTTTATCTCCCTTTCTCTCTCCCTTCCCCACTCTCTAAAAACAAATAAATAAAATACTAAACACACACACACACTTCTTTAAAAAAAGGATTATTGATGAGTATTAAATATACAGGGTCTGTTACAGGTAGTGCCTGCTTGAGTGTGGTTGATTGGGTTATAATATGGGTGTAATAATTTATAGTTTTAATTTGAACGTTTCACCTAAAATGTCATATGGTGTGCTTGAGTGTGATATTATTATGTTACAGAATTGCATGCTTATGATTTTGTAATAAAAGATTTTGTAATAAAATAGGGTTGTTATTTGTGCCAGACCATGTATATAATTTTTGATATAAGCATAAAATAAGAGTGGAAAATGGTGAAATAATAGCATGTAAATGCTATATGCTCTTAAAAATAGAAAAAAATACAACTTTTAAAATGTAAAAATGATGACTAGAGAAAGAGGAAAATAGAAAAAGATCATTAATTCCACTATGTGGAAAATAGGTGAAACTAAGATTGATAAATCTAAAACCGATAAATCATTTAGAAAAAAGTTTAAAAAATAAGGGGTAAAAAGCAATGTAAAACATAGAAATACAAAGGTAACCACTCGAACAAAAATGAAAACCTTTCTTAATGAAAAAAGAAATAAAAAGGAAAAAAAGAGCAAAAGTCATACCATGTAGAGAAAAAATCTGAATACTAGCTATAATATAATATTCACAGCAATTATGACAAAATATTATGACAGAGTTTGAATAAAACATAAAATTTGTATAATAAAATGGAACAGGCCAAATTAGGCCATTTAAAGAAAAACACATTCAAACTCACTCAAAAGGCAAACCCTAACTTTATGCTGACAAACATCTAAATAGAATAATTCAAAAGGGCAAAAGTTACCCCCAAACCAAAAAACTAACAAAAATGGAAAGAGCAAAGGGAAATAATAAAGCAGGGGTCATTTAAGAACAAGACAAGGATATTACTCTTTCCACTTTTATTCAACATAGCCAGTGCAATTAGAAAACAAAAAAAAAATAAAAGGCATCCAAATTGAAAAAAAAGTAAAACTTTCACTATTTGCAGATTACATGATATTATATATAGAAAACCCTAAAAACTACACCAAAAAAACTGTTAGAGCTAATGAATGAATTTAGTAAAGTTTCAGGATAAAAAATCTTTATATAAAAATCTGTAGCATTTCTATACACTAATGACAAACTACTAGAGAAATTTAAAATAATTCCATTCCATTTCTAATTGCTTCAAAAAGAATAAAATACCTACGAATAAATTTAATCAAGGAGGGGAAAGACCTGTACACTGGAAACTATAAGACATTAATGAAAAGAATTGAAGAAAACACAAATAAATAGAAAATTACCCCATACTCATGGATTAGAAGAATTAATGTTGTTGAAATGTCCATACTACCCAAAACAATCTACAGATTCAGGGCAGTCCCTATGAAAGTTCCAATAGCATTTTTCACAGAGATAAGACCATTCTGAAGTTTGTGTGGGGCCACGAAACATCCCCAACAGCCAAAGCAATCTTGAGGAAGAAGAGCAAAGCTGGAGACATCGTGCTCTCAGATTTTAAACTACATTACAAAGCTGTAGTAGTCATGTGGTATTGGCACAAACACACACACAGATCAGTGGAAGAGAACAGAGTCCAGAAATAAACCCGTGCATAGTGGTCAATTAATTGATGGCACAGGGTCCACGAATATAAAATGGGGAAAAGACAGTCTCTTCAATAAATTACATTTGGAAAACTGGGCAGCTACATGTAAAAGAATAAAACTGGGTCACTATCTTACACCATACACAAAAATTAATTTTAAATGGATTAAAGACTTGAATGTAAGACCTGAAACCATGAAACTCTCCAAAGAAATCACAGGTGGTAAGATCCTTGACATCAGCCTTGACAATGACTTTATTTTATTTGACACCAAACCAAAGGCAACAAAAGCAAAATAAACAACTGGAACTACATCAAAGTAGAGAGCTTCTGCACAGCAGAGGAAATTATCAATATAATGAAAAGACACCAAACTAAATAGGAGAAAATATTTGCAAATCGTGTATCTTATAGGAGGTTGATATCTAAAATATGTAAGGAACTCATGCAATTCAATAGCAAGCCCCCACAAGTAATCCAACTTAAAAATTAAGAAAAGATCGGAATAGAAATTTTTCCAAAGAAGACATGCAGAAAGTAAACTAGTACATGAAGAAATGTTCAACATCACTAATCATCAGGGAAATGCACATCAAAACCATGAGATAGCCCACACACGTTACAATAGCTATTATCAAAAGGACAAGAAATAACAACTATTGACAAGGACATGGAAAAAAAAGAAGCCTTGAGCAATGTTGGTGGGAATATAAATTGTACAACCACTGTGGAAAACAGTATGGAGTTTCCTCAAAAAATAACAAAACAGAACTACCATCTGAACTGGCAATTCCATCTCAGGGTATTAATTCAAAGAAAACAAAAGCACTAACTTTAAAAGATAAATGTGCCTTCATGTTCATTGCAGCGTTATTTACAGTAGCCTAGACATGGAAGCAACCTAAATGTCCATTGATGGAGGAGTGTATAAAGAAGATTTACTTATTCAGTCATTAAGAAAGAATGAAATCTCGGATGGACCTTGAGGGTATTATGCTAAAAACAAATACCATATGATCTTACTTATATATGGAAGCTAAAAAGCAAAACAAACAAACTCAGATATAGAGAAGACTGGTTGGTGGTTGCAGGGGTTGGAGGAGGAATAGACAAAACAGGTGAAGGGAGTTAAAAAGTGCAAACTTCCAGTTATTAAATAAATAAGTCATGGGTATGTAATGTACAGCATGACAGCTGTAGTTAACAATATTGTATAACACCTTTGAAAGTTGCTAAGAGAAAATCTCAAAAGTTCTCTCACAAGAAAAAAATTCTGTAACTATGTATGATGACAGATATTAACTAGACTTATTGTAGTGATCATTTTGCAATATTTGCAAATGTCGAATCATTATGTTGTATAATATATGGCCATTATATCTCAAGGAAAAAAAAGGGGAAAAAAGGAAAGCAAGGATTGTAATTCAGACACCAGACAAAGAGATTTCAGACCAAAAAGCATTAAGCAAGACTCTTTGTAATTCCTAATGTAGGTTTAACAGTTATGAATATCTCTGAGTCAAACAAAAATAGATACATTGATGACAGGATATTCTGATACTCCATCCTTAGTGTAAAACAGGTCAACTGGATTAAAAAGTAAGTAAGGCAATATAACGGAAATAAACAACATAATCAATAATTAGATCTTACGGACATATATCAAGCACTATATCCTGATAGTAGAGAATGTACCCTCTTTTCAAGTGACAGAATAGTCACAAAATTGACTATATAACAGTTTACTCAGAAGAATCCATAAGTTATAGAACATTTAAATATTAAAGGCAATATTTTCTGATTACAATGGAAAAAAGCTAAAAATAAAAAATTAATTTAAAGCCCATTCCACTTGAAGATTTAAAAAATATTTTTAGTCAGCTAAAAGAGGAAATGTAAACCAAATTCAAGTCCTACTTAAAAATTATAATGAAATTCTATGTACTTAAATTTATGCTATTCATTTTTAAAAATTTTTATTGTTATTCAGTTACAGTTGTCTGCATTTTCTCCCCACCCCTCCAACCCACCCCATCTGAACCCACCTCCCTCCCCCGCCTCCACCCCCCCCTGCCTCCACCCTCCCACCTTGATTTTGTCCATGTGTCCTTTATAGTAGCTCCTGTAAACCCCTCTCCCCACTGTCCCCTCCCCACTCCCCTCTGGCTATTGTTAGATTGTTCTTAACTTCATATGCTATTCATTTAAAGTAGCAATTAGAAAACTATTCATACTTTTAAACACATATATCAATATAAACAAAATAATAAAAATAAATAAGTTCAGCCCTGGCTGGTGTGGCTCAATGGATTCAATGCTGGCCTGCAAACCAAAGGGTCACCTGTTAAATTCCCAGTCAGGGCCCGTGCCTGGGTTGTGGGCCAGGTCCCAGGTTGGGGGTGCAAGGGAGGCAGCCACACATTGGTGTTTCTCTCCCTCTCTTTCTCCCTCCCTTCTCTTTCTTTTAGAAGTGAACGAATGAAATATTTTTAAAAATAAATAAATAAGTTCAATTTCCAACTCAAAAATCTAGAGAATGGAAATCAAAGTAAACAAAGAAAAAGAAGCAAAAAGAAAGAATCAATAAAGATAAAAATAGCAATTAATGAGGTAGAACATAGTAAAAACAGTAGGTCAATTTCATAAACCAAAGTTGTGTTTCTTTGAAAAAAGTCAACAAAACACACAGGCATCATTTAATCAAGAAATAAAGGGAGAAAGTGCAAATATGCAAAATAAAAAAATGACAAGGAACAAATAACCACTGATTAAGAGGAAATATTGAAGAATCATAAGAAGTTACTTTGCACACCTCCTTTAAAATAAATTTGGAAAACTAGATGAAGTATATGGTTTGCAAGCAAAACAGAGTTTGTCAAAATTAACCCATAGATTGTTTTAAAAAAGGAGGGACTATTCCACAAAAATGACTGTACCCAAATATCTCATAATTTTTAAGCCCTTAGTGATTAACTAGTTCCAATGCTATATAAAAGGTTTCTGAGCATAAAAAATTAAAGACATTGAAAATCCTTTTATGAAGTAAGTAAAGCACCAATCCTTAGATCTGATGTTGTTGAGGAAGAAATTACAAACCAATATCACTTAAAATATTGATGCAAAAATTCAAAATATAATATTACTCAATAGAAAAATTTTCAAAAACTAGTAGTTAATGACCAAATGTATTTATATCAAGAATGCAAATTTGATAATAGGAAATTCTGGATATAAATGATCATTTTAATAAGTCTAAGGAGAAAAATTATTTGATTGTCTTCATAGATGCTAAGAAAAACCTTTGACAAAATTTAACACCAATTATTAATAAATATTCTTAAAAGAATAATAGATAACCACATGATTAAAAATGCTTTAATTCTAAAGCCAGCATGTTACTCAATAGGAAAACAGAAGAATTGATGCTAAGATCAGGAATCAGACAGAAGTTCACTATCTCCACTGCATAGTATTCTAGAGGTATTAGCAAATGTAATGAAATAATAGAAAACTACTAGAGGCTTACACATCGATAGAGTGAAAGTCTGTATTGGTAGATGAAATTATAGCATATCCATTGGAAAATCCTAAATAATCAGTGATAAAACTAATTCAAATAATAAAATAATTCAACACTTCAGCAATCTATAAAATTAACATGCAAATATCATTAATCTTCTTACATACTAACAATAAGCAGTTAGAACAGGGGTGTCAAACTCATTTTCACCGGGGGCCACATCAGCCTTGCGGTTGCCTTCAAAGGGCTGAATGTAATTTCAACTCCTTAACAGTTAAGGAGCAGTTACATTTGTACAGTCCTAAAATTATTTTGGCCCTTTGAAGATTGACACCACCTGAGTTAGCTAATACAGTGGAAGAGGAAAATCTATTATATTGACGACAATGAAAACAATAAAAGTGCTAATGTATAAATTTAACAAGAAAATGTAAAAACCATGAAAATATCTATAAAACACAGCTTGAAAATCAAAAAGTAGACTTGAACAGCCCTGACTGGTGTGGCTCAGTAGGTTGGGCATCATCCCACAAAGCAAATGATGGCCTGTTCTATTCCCAGTTCCCAAACCAATAAGCTTTATCTCTAGAGCTATAAAGTTGATACTGAAGTTCTTGTGAAAAACTGAACATGCAAGATTATTAAGGAAAACACTAAAAAGAAGAGATTTGGGGGGAACAGGCAGATGCTAGCCCTGACAATTATAGAAATGTGCTATTAAAGCCTCTATAATTAAAACAGTGTGGCACTGGTTCCTGAGTGGACAGAGAGCACTGAGAAATGGACTCAAGTTCAAATGACACTTTTGTATATGATAAAGTAGGATCTGAAATCAGGGACAAAAGGGGATCTTTTGATAGATGATGTTGGACACCTGGCTGGACAATCAGAAAAATAATTATTAAAAACCATCACTTAAACTATATGAAGTAACAAACACCAAATGAATTATTTAAAAGTAAAAATGAAATTTAAAAAATATGATAATAAAACATTATTGCATAGGTTTAGGAGAAGTTTTATAACTATGATTCAAAATACAGAAGTAATAAAAGATTTATACATTATACTGCCTAATTTTTTTTTAATTTGCATACATTTGTCTAAAGACAACTAGCATATTCAGAAATATTTTCAAGATATATCTCAGTTAAAGACTAATGTTTTATTATACAAATAACTTTCTAAGATCAAGGTAAAAAAGACTAAAAATTCAAACTAAGAAAAACACCTAAAGAAATAATTTTTTAAGATTTTATTTATTTATGTTAGAGTGAGGGGAAAGGAGAGAGAAAGAGAGGGAGAGAAACATCGATTTGTGAGAGTTACATCAATCAGCTGCCTCTCGCACGCCCCAGCTGGGGACCTGACCCACAACCCAGGCATGTGCCCTGACCAGGAATCAAACTGGTGACCTTTTGGTTTGCAAGCCGGCGCTCAATCCAAACTTCAGTCATAAAAGAAAAATACCAGTTTAAAACCACAGTAGTTACTATTTCTCACCGAACAGATAGGCAAAAATTCAGAAGGTTGATGATACCCTGCTGGTGAAGCTGTTGGAAACAGGCAGCCCATTCATTGCTGATCGAAATGCAAAATGGGGCAACCCTTTTGAAGGAAAATCTGACAGTATGGAACAAAATCACAAATGCATTTGGCCGAGAAATTCTACTTCTAGGAATTTAGCCTGAATTTATACCTCTTACACGCATCAACTGCAATAACACACTCTTCACTGCCCGAGCAAAGAAGACTGATTGAATAAACCATGGGTACGCACATACAGTGGAGTACAATACAACTATAAAGAAGAATGAGGAAAATATGAACTGATGCGGATTTCCCATCTATATTGTTAAGGGGAGAAAAGCAAAGTGCAAAAGAGTTTCTATAGCATGCTACCCTCTATGTCAGAAAAAAGGAGAGGTAAGAAAACACACTTGTTTTTGTGAAAAAGCTAGGAAAGGACAGAACAGACTAATGGGACTGGTTTCTTACATAGGGAAGTTATAGGGGAGAGAGTAATTTTCTCTGAATACACTTTTTGGTAAAATGAACTAAAAAACTTGGAAAAACAGTAAAGTGGACAAAATAGAAAAGAAATATCATTGAGAAATGATTTCTTGAAGAACAGAATTAAAAATGTCTTGCATTTTTTGGATGAAGGGTTGAAATCATTTGCCAAAAAAAGAAGGTATGTATGAGAGATCAGAGATGAAAATGTTGCTTTATTGATGACAATAAATCCACTGCATTCCAAAACTAGAAGATTTTCACTTGAATTCACTAAATTTTTCTTCCAGAAAGTGATCTCCCTTATAAAACATGAAAAACAATTTGCTGATACTCAGTTTCATTAAGTAGATAAATCAATAATGACATAAAGCCTGAGTAACTTGCTGGCACAAACTTATATAACCTTATTTTCATTTAAAATGTATCAAGATTTGTTCTGGCATTTAAAAAGAAACAGTTTTAGGTTGTCAGCCAAAAAATCTATACAAACCAGTAAATAATCAAATTATTCAGTCTTTATGCATATAATGGTAGAAGGGGGGAGATGTAGAAAGAGAGGGAAAGAAATACACGCAAATTTTCTGGGGAGCTGTACAAAGCTCAAGAAGTTGGGTATTGAGAAACCACCACCCAGCACTATGTAAAGATGTAAAAACATGCTTTACCCTAAGTCAGGCTGACAGCCAATTGTGGATTTAATTCCAGAGGACTGCCGGGTCACTTTCCCCTAAGCCTCTGTTCCCTCCGACTCTTTGCCTGGTGTTCATGCTTTTACTGTGCCATGGGGTGAATGGGAGAGAGGGCCAGGAGTTCCTGGTCCAGGACCTCCTAAGCAATACATCTGTCATGAATCATGTTATAGAACAGAAATGTTTGTTTTTGATCCTATTCATTTCAACTGGCAGGCAGTTATTAGTAGAATGACAAATTAAGCCATTATGCCTTGCAAGTCTTGCTGGCTCTATCAAATTTATGGAGTTAATACAGCAAAATTATTTTTCATAGCTGATAAAACAGCTGTATGTAGACAGCTGGTCTTTTCGTAAGTAGGAGGAATCACAAAATGGCAGCCGAGTTGGGATGCCTTGCACCAAAACAGGTCTTCCGCGGCCACTGCTGCTTTGGCAACACTGACGAGCCACCTCGAAAACCATGGGAATGTATTCTGAAAGTGCTTTTTATTTTTATCAGTGTTCCTATAGGAAGGAAACAAGAGCCATGCCTTCACATTTTCTAAAAACAAACCTCTGTACTCTGAATGGAATAGAAAGCATTGTTATTTATGGTCCTGCCACTTTTCTAAATTATAGAAAAGTGGCAGGACTATAATTTGAGTGGTAAGAAGTGCAAACCACTGTGAGTACTGACATGCTTTTCAGTGACAGCTTATTCAGGCCACCTTTGTGCAGGTCACGTTGATGATGGGCCCACTAGACTGGGTTCTGGGGTACCCTTGCTTGAACCAGCACAGTGACACCCCGGTATTTTTCAGACCAAATTCTCAAATCTTCTCTTACTACAATCCAATAACACCCAAATGCCAACAACAGTAATATTTTAATTCTCTTCTAAAGATTTAGGTTAAGTGTGTCAGAGATTCTTCTAATATCCATGTGTGTGTGTTATACATTTGTTGAGCTTTTAGAGTTATTTTCATTCTAGGTTCCATGAGAATGTTTTATTGTAACACATCTTACCTTGGTTGTCAGACACTTGCTTAGCTTTTTGGGCAAAGGATTTAAGTTCTGTTTTATCAAGATTATATACATGAGTGGCCATTTTTGACGTAACCACTGAAGCTAAAATTAGAAGGTAAATAAATGCATTGATGCAATTACTATGACTAAGTACTGTCACAGATCTGACTGGCCTACCCTGTCATTCTTTTTAAAGACTTAATAGGTTTGACTAAGTAAGAAAAACATCTTGAGGTATAGGTCCCTGGAGAAAGAGAGAGGGTTTTTTGATTTTCTTGCCTTTTGTCCTCCAAAGATAAATTTACTATCCAAAAAGGAGCAAATGTGCTGCCACTGGAGGCAATGGAAAAGGCTTTTTAATGACAAGAACAAGTATCAGTTATGGATTCTCTTATGTGCCGTGCTTCATTCTTCATCGTTCATACCCATTACTTTGTTTCATTGCTCCGATTCCATTTCACAAAGCAGGAAACCAAGACACTCATTAAAATTATTTGCAAAGATCATGCAGATAACAAGTAACGTATTGGAACTCTGATCCAAGCAGCCTGGCTCCAGAGACGTCATCCCTAAGCACTATCTGAAACTGCTTCCCTACCACAGTGGACCCTGTTCAATGGAGCCCATGCTTCGGGGTGGCCTGTTGACAGACCAAGGTCTTAGTGAGGACCAGTGGCTGTCTCTCATACCAGGAGTGGCCCTGAGGCCTCCACATCGTTCCTCCCCAGGCTGCCTCTTCCTCCCCCAGCAACTTGGGGGGTGTGGTTCTACAGCAGGAGGGTTTCTGTGCTGGCTCTCATCTCAGCTGGAGCAACCTATGTCTTAGACGCGTCCAGCTTCTCTGCCCTGGAGATCCTGCCTGATTCCACACTCTGTTGATTAATTCCACCAAACCTCATAGTAAATATAACAGTGCTAAGGTCAGTAAACAAATAAAGTGATTGTGTAAAAAAACACTGTGTTTATCAGAGATTATTTTATGATTACTCTTGATATTATGAAGAAACCTGCAGAAGTCACCTTATAGGGTGTTAGCAATCTAAGACATTAAGGCTAATTGATTTTTGTCTTAATTAGAGATTTGAATTCTGGTTATGCCACTTTCTAGATGCGTGACTTTAGGCAAATTATTTAACTTTTTCTAAGCCTCAGTTTTATCATGTGAAGGGGGGTGACAAGAACTGTTGTGAGGACTGAATGAGAGAGGGAGTATGCGATTTCCTAAATAACCCCCGACACAAGACAGGTGTTAGGTAAATATTAATTCTCTCCCCTCAGGTAACCTTCAAATGAATCCAAATGTTAGAGAGAACCAAAGAAGAAAATTATTGAATATAGATTACACACTTAGAGACTGTATATTTTTACATAGAGGGTAAATATTATTTTTGCTGACAAGAATAATGTTTAAAATTCAAGCAGAGAATTTCATCAAATAATTTATTTGTTTTATGAATTAAAAAGGATTTCTCTGTTCGGTCTGGGAAGACATTATGGAATAAGGAATTGAAATGATTTTGGAATTTTTACTCAGACTAGAAATTCCAGTTGAGAGTTTTTAATCTTGGTTTTAAAAGTTTCAGTTTTAAAAAACTGATATAACATTACTGATAAACAGGTTAACTTTTCTCAATCAGTACTGACTGGTATGAATGAGAACAAGACTTCATAGTGAATGATAACTTTCCATTTACAGTAAGAGCAGCATATTCACATTTATGTGCCGTGGATAATGGGAACAAACAGTAGTGACCTATTACTTCATTTTTAAATAAAGTATAGATGCAGTTAAATGAAAAGTGTCAGGACTGTACTTAACCAGCATCTTAGGTGTTCCTAGAAGAAACTTACACTAAAATCTATAAAAAGAACATATGATCCAGAATAAAACATGGTTTCTGTTTTCAAGCAACTAACACGTATACACAAGGACATAGAGACTATGCATCTCCAGGAAGTGAAAATCAGCTCAGTCACCACAGTAACAACAAATGATGCAAGAACTTAGAGGTATTTAAAATGAAGTTGAAAGAAACTCAGAATTTAGACACTGAAGGACATATTCTACAAAATGGTTCTCTTTTCAAAGACAAAATCAACTCTCTGAATTCAGTATGAGAACCAATTTAATTTAAAAAGCCAAACTTTGATTATTTACATACTACCAAAGTCTACTACCAAACTTCTACTTGCCAGCTTTACTTTGTATTTATTATGTATGTATATAAATAATATATAATACATAATATATATTATATAATATATATAATTATATATTATATATAATTATATACATAATTATATAAAATATATAATTATATATATTATATATATTATATATATATATATATATATATAAAATACATCGAGGTGTCCAACCTTCTGGTGTCTCTGGGCCACACTGGAAGAAGAATTGTCATTGAATACACAAACACTAAAAAAACTGATGAGCAAAAAAAAGGTCTGTGCGTAATTTTCATGATATCTGCCGCCACAGATAAGCAAAAAAGTCCTCAGGTCTGTGCACATAATAACCTTAATTATGCAGGGGCCCTTTCGATAATCTTTTAAAATCATCAAGCAGGTCTTAAGTTTGTGGTCACTAATATGGAAACTGTACATATCTAAGTAATAAAACTTAGTTTAAAACTTAGTAATAAAACTAAGTAATGTTTTAAGTAAATTTACGATTTTGTATTGGGCACATTCAGAGCCATCCTGGGCTGCTGGTTGGACACCCCTGTAATACATAATATACATTATGCATATGTGTGTATACATTCACATATATACATACACATATATACATATATGTTTATCTATTTAGACACATACATATATAGGTACATGTAAGCAGAGGCACTGTTTTGGTCTGTATAGTCATACCACCCAGGGTAAACAACTAATACAAAGTATCAACAAAACTGATGTAAGAAGGGAGTTCGTATGAGAAAGCTTATACGTACAGTATAATTTCAACATGACTCTTTGGCTACACCATGGAAATATGTGGCTCTGATTGCATTCAGACTCTATTGAGAGATTCCATCTGGTCAGCAATGCGCATGTGTGTGCTTTGGAAGTTTTGTTCAAGTTTCATAAATCTTGTCATATATCAGATTGCTCTCAATATGGCCAAAGTAAATAATCTGTAGCCAGAGGAGTGAGAGGTCATTTGTGCCCTAATCACAGAACAACCTTCTCTCTCATCCAATGCCACGGCTTCCCTTTCATTAATCAGGCCTTTGGTGACTAATATCTACTGATGTTAGAGGGAGTTTTCTGTGAACAAATTTCAGAATATAAACTAATCTGGAGTTAGGTTATTTAATTGTTTCAGTGACACTCAAAATAACCCTCGCACGGTTTTTTCTTTTTTAATAATTGCAATATTGAGAAATGAGAGAAACCTAAGGAACTTTGGAGAGGAATGTCAATCTCACAACCTTGGGAATGCTCATAAATCCTCTTGTCCTTGTTACCCGTGTTTACACATGATCGGCTTCATGCTCTGGTCTGATGGGCTCTCTGCCCGCCATTTTCAGCTATTAATCTCATTGAGCTTCTCTGTCCTGACACTAAACTACTCAGATTTTAACAAAACATTACTCAGACTCTAGAAACACAAACTCTTTGTGTTTTTGTGTGAAAGCTGCCCTTATCTAGACATTTTCTTTACAAGCCTGTAAAACAGATGGAATTATGCCTTCCGGTTGTACTGCTTTAGGTCTCTGATGGCTTCCGTGACCCTTGTAGGTCCTCCATCCACACACTGGTTTGGCATTTCAACTGCATTTCCTTCTTGTACCTGGGATGTAATTAGTGTTATCTACATTCCCAGGTAGGACACTTGCTCTTGCTGCTATAACAGCTTTCTTCTCATTACCCTAATCTAAGAAATGTATCCAGGATCAGAATGTATCACCCTTTGCAATTTCCTTTTTCTTGAATTCCTAAAGAGAAGAGCTAGCTTTTTCCAAATGGCCTGTCTCACCTTGTTTAAACAAAATTCACTTAAGTGATAAAATACTTAGAGTGAACAAGCCTGATGTCATGGATGGTCTACCTCTTGACAAAAAAAAAAAAAGAAAAAAGAAAAAAGAAAAAAACAAAAACAACAACAACATGTTCTAACTTGAGGTTCTACACACATTCATTCATTCAATTAACAAACATGTGTTGGATATCCACCAGGCACCAGCTTTGCCAAATGATGATCAAGACAAAGTCCCAATACCCTTATCACTTATATTTTATTGGGGACTAACAGGTACTAAACACAAATACAAATAACATGCTGGTAACTACCATGAATAAAATAAAACAGAGTATGGCCATTGAAAGAAAGTGTTTGGGGAGCAACAGTTTAATATCAGATAGAATGATCGGGGCAGACCAGTCTGAGAAAGTGACACTTGTGATGACAAGAAAGAGCTAGGTGCATGAGGGTGTGTAGACATTGTGGTGAGAGGGAACAGTGAGTTCAAGGGCCTGGAGTCAGGAATATTAGAGAACACGGGGCAAGAGCCAATGTGCTCTTGCCCCGTGAGGATACACTTCTGGATGGCATCCTTGGCATTTTCATTAGTCTCCAGACTTTTGATGGACAACCTGTGGTCACACCTGTGTTTTAGGAACCACCTAGACCTTTTGACTTCTAACTCTGATTCCCAGAGTAGCCGTGGTCCAATGAGCCAGGTGTTTGGATATTGAATTTACCTGATTACTTTCCCATATCTCACATAAGAACTGATTATCAAGAAAGATAAAATCCAAACGGAGCTTCTCCAAGGTGCAATCTATAAGTCAGAAGTAAATGGCTCATTTACCTTATATAGCAAATGACCAATAATATATGGTGGGAAGAAAGGGAGCTGGTTTCCTGGTAGCATTTTTTCTTCCAATCCTTTCTATTCCATTCCACCCCATTCCTTCCCCCAACTCCCAGCCTTCTAATAACGTGTCTTTTGTCACAATGGGGTACCTTCTTATCTATTCACTGCTGCCCTCTGTGTCAATTGTAAGTATTATCTGTGATATAAAATAATTGAATTAAGAAAATTATGGTTTATTTGGGGACACAGAGACTAGCATTGTTGACCCTATCTTTGATAACAATTGAAAAGGAATTTTGATTTTTTAAAAATCAGCATTGCTTTATTCAAACAGTCATTGGGAACTCCATAGTTGTAGCCCCTGGTCTGCGTGGAAAGGGATGGACACCTTGTGGTCCTCACCTCATGTTTCCCATGGTTTACAGGGTCAGACTCACAGAACGACCCACGATGGCAGCCAGAGGTATGTACAGAGCCTTAAGGCATGGAAGAAGAAATGGCAAAGCAAGCTCCAGAGCAGATCAAAGAGTTGCAAGAGTAGATGTGTAGGCTGCAGCCCCTCGCACGTTTCCAGGTCTGACTCACTACCAGGAAGGTAATATTAGATCCAATCTAACCTTGCAAAGCCTCTGGGAAGACACTGCATTCTTTGATATTTACCTTAAATCTTAAATAGTTGTATAATTGCTGCCCCAGCTTTCTTGGACCATTAAAAGATGATGGCTGCAGTTTCTCAATTATTATTTTCAACACAGCTGGTAACAATACTTTCTAATTCCATAGGCCTTCAACATAAAGCCTGGCTCCGGGTTATGATGCAAATTGATGTTGCAAGTTTTATTGTCTTTGCTTTCTGACTAAACAGTCAAGGGCAGGTGAGGAAAGAATCCTGAAGATTTAGTTGATGTTTATGACGGGCAATTGAAACATGGACGCTGGAAAATGCAAACGCAGTTATAGACAAGGTTTCTACAGGCCCAGCGTGGAAAAGAAGCCAGAAATTTTATTTCAATCCCTCTTACTCAATCCCTGTGTCACCTGAGGCATTCACTTTGAGAATTAGAGGAGTGTCATCTGGTTAGCACAGACCTTGTTTATAGTCTCTACATATCACGCGGTTAATAATTTTGAACCAAGAGATTAAAAAGAAAATGACATCAACATATTCAGGGCCAATAAATCCACAAAAACAAAAGCAGCTGAAAAAAAAGTAATTTTCAAAGCTTTTATAAAAAACATTGTTGTCCTATGTATGATGTTTCTTGCATCTCATATCTTCTTCAATAAATTCTCTATTTTCATTGAAAAACTGTATTATTAATTTAACATGTTAGTAGCTAGTAGAAGTAGTGAATAACAAAACCCATTTTTTGTGTGTAGTTGCAGCCACAAAAACTAAACATCACAGCACATTTGTAGAAAAATAGTAGGCTAAAAGAATGTATTTGTAGTATATGTCATTTCATCCAGGAATTCTGCTTATGAAAATGGGTCCCTTAGCCAGGGGAGGTGGAACTATTAGTAATAGGAAAAAAATTAAAATCTAAAGCTCCAATAAGAGGATTAGTTAACGAATTTCCATGTAATGAAAAACTATGTGGAAATTATTATAATTATGGAAAGATAATCATGATATATTTTTAACTTTTTTAATCCTCACCTGAGGATATGTTTACTGATTTTGGAGAGAGAGAAAGAGACAGGCAGACAGAAACATCAGTGTGAGAGAGAAACATCCATCGGTTACCTCCTATATGTGGCCGACCGGGAGTGGGACTCACAACCTACGTATGTGCCCTGACTGGGGATCGAACCTGCAACGTTTTGGTGCATGAGATGATGCTCCAACCACTGAGCCACCTGTCCAGGGCAATCGTGATATATTTTTAAGGGGAAAATAAATAGATTGAAAAATAGAATATATAGGTTGAACCACATGAAACTTTTTTTTTTTGGTCAAAAGTGGTTGGATATCAGTTATTATGGATCTAAAGTATGACCTCATTTTTGTGAGTAATAAAAATAAAACAACTTTTATATATTGGTGCTTGTGTGCACATAGAAAGACTTCAAAAATGTATTTGCCAAAGTTTACAATACTTCAAGATATACTTATTATAATTATTAATTTCAAACAGTAAAATTTTTATATTTTCAGACTTTAAAAAGAATAGTTTTTATAAGTAAGGATAATGAAATGTATTTCATTTTTAAAAAATAAAAAAGAATTGGACTTGCTGCAAATTTGCATTCTTTCCATTTAGTGACGATAACACCTTCTGCTATTATCCTTTATTTGTCCTTGAGTCCTCTTCCTTTTCCTATAGTAAAAGAACACATCCTTCATCCTAGAGTAGGTGTGCTAAAAAATAGCCAGCAAAACGTGAGCAAAGAAGACAAATGCATAGGCTAATTCATTGGCTGGCACCTTCAAGTAGCCAAAATATTCACTTTCCAAGGAATATCAAGAATGTGATAACACATGCATACTTACACACACACACACAAACATGCAAGGGTGAGTTTATGTTCTTCGGGCAGCTTCAGATAGTTGCTAGTGGGTGTAGTGCATAGAAGTGCTGGATATTTGCTAGAAACAACAAACGGGGTGAAGGATCATCTGTTTATATTCCAGGCTAGTGTGAAACTGAGCTCAGTCCCCCACCTGCCGCAGTGGTCTTTGCTCTCATATTCTGTTCTTCAACCTAGTTTATGACTTGACAGTTTTGGGGCTTGGCCCTCTTGAAAGAAGCTTGTTACAGTCTCACTCACACCTTTTGTGGTTGGAAATCCAGACGCTAATTCACTCAACACTTTTAGTCCTTACTTTTACCTTCCTGAGGCCATTTGCTCCCTGAGAATACCATCGACATCAATTTACATTTAGCCCAATTTCCTATTATATTTACACCTACCGTTATTATCACTGGCAAATGTAAAATAATGATCACAATTATGGCCTTGAGAAAGTGCAAGCTCTTCAATCAGCAAAGAAAAATTAGATTATCTTCCCTTGACCATTCTTCCTCACAAAACAGTAGATTCATATTAGAGAAAATTTTTCTTAAACAAAACAAGACCAAAATAATTTTTACAGTAATTTTGATAACAATTATCTTTTGACCACATGGGCTATTTTCTGTATCATAAAAAATTTGTTAGCAGAATTCAAATATTTCACTGATTTTTCCCAAGAAACCCTTTCCCATCTGGCATTTCATAATTTGTCATCTTTACTGAAGAGATATTCATATTGTAGCAGTGTATCATTTATTGTAACCAAATTCCCACTTGACTTCTCTGTTTTCCTGATTCCAGTGGCTCTCAAGGTTTTTTTTAAAGTATAATAATCACCTGTGAAGTTTGTTGAAACAAAGATAAAGAAGAGATTTTGATCCAGTAGGTCTGAAATAATATTGAATAATCCACAATTTTTGATCGGGCACCCCAGAGATTTTGATGCATTGTCAAATTAGGAAAAGAATGCTTACAGTCCTTCCTTTACCAAATGGCCCAATGAGATTTTTCTGCCATCTTTTACCCTGCCTCCAAGTACTCACTCTTTCTAGATCCAATAGAATACTAGATATCCTTCCACACACCCAATAGTAAATTATTTACCATTTTTATGAAGTTCATGAAGGTATGAAGTTCATGACTATCTTTGCTTATCTGAGAATTTCCTTAGTTGGGAACTTAGCCACTGTCCCAAAAACTTTAAGCAGCACTTTTCCCCCCAAGACAATGAATGTTTTAGCTCCTGATATGAAGTTAAAACTTCTGTTAATCAGAAAATTAACGTATACTCTAATTTAATAAGTAATTGATATGGTTGGATTTTTAAGCTCATAGGCTAATTTTAGCAAGGTTTACTAAGAGCTGTGACTACATCTAGATCTTAGAGACCAAGGGTTAGTTTCATGGTTTCAGTGCATATTTTTTATCAGCATTTAGTCCAAGACATTATAAAAAATAATATCAAAAGCCTAAACTCTCTGTTATGCATTCAGGAAATCATAAAACATGGCAAATTTTTCCTTTAGTGCTTGATGAAAAATTTTGCTCTATGTATGAGTAAAAAATGCGGAACAGGGAGTCCACCTGCTTCCACCTCACAGACAAAGAAACTTCTCTCTATTAAAGTTGAGCTACAGGGTTCTTCCTTTCCCAGGATTCAGAAATCACCGGCCCAGCTGTGATATGCAGTCTCAAACACAAAACATCTGGAGAAATATGAACAGTTCATCTTTTCTTATTTATGTTTGAAAGCTGAGGAAATGTTTATGGAATAGAGAATTTGTTTAAATGAATGTCTGAACATTATGAATTCCTTGTCACACTTTATCTGGCTTCACAACTGTTGTAGTGAATCAAGATCTCTCTGTACATGTATGTACTGACATCAAGACAGACACATAGACCAGTGAAATTGAATAGAGAGCCCAGAATCCAACCTTCCCAAATATGGTCAAATAATTTTTGACTTTGGTGCCAAGACCTTTTAATAGAGAAGGACAGCCTTTTCAGCATATAGTACTGAGAAAACTGGACATCCACATGCAAGAAAATTAAGCTGGGCCCTTATCTAACACCACATACAATAATTGATTCAAAGTAAATCAAAAGGAAAAATGTAATGTCTGAAATAATAAAACTCTAAGGAAAAAGGCAAAATCGTGACATTTGATTTAACAGTGATTTCTTATATATAGCACCAAAGGCAGAAGAAACAGGAGAAAAAGAGGGACTCCATAAAAGTTAAAATATTTGTGAAGCAAAAGGCAACATCAACAGAGTAGAATGGAAACCCACAGAATGAGAGAAAATATTTGCCAATTATGTATTTGTTAAGGCAATGTCCAGAATATACAGAGAACTTCTAAACAATAAAACAATAAAACAAACAACTTGATTCCAAAATGAGCAAAGAATTTGAATAGATATTTCTTCAAAGAAGATATATAAAAGGGCAGCAAACACATGAAGAAGTACATATCACTGACCATTACAAAAAATGCAAGACAAAATTACAGTATGATAGCTCCCCATACCCCTTAGGATGGCTAGCATGGAAAACCACACCCAAAACAGAAAATAAGTTTTGGTGAGGATGTGGAGAAATTGGTACCCTGTGCACTTTAGGTGGACATGTAAAATGATATAGTCATTATAGAAAACAGCATAACATTTCCTCAAAAATTAAAAAAAATAGAATTATCTTACAATGCAGCAATTTAACTTCTGGGCATTATCCAAAAGAATTAAAAGATGGTCTCAAACAGATATCTGTACACCCATGTTCGTAGTAACATTATTCACAATAGCTCAAGCACTGAAGCAATCCAAGTACCAATCAATGGATGATGAACGGACGAACAAAATGTGGTATACACCAAAAATGGAATATTATTCAGCCTTAAAAAGGAAGGAAATTCTGATACATGCTATAATATGGATGAGCCTTGAGGACATTAAGCTACATTAAATAAGCAAGACATAAAAAGACAAATATTATGTGATTCCACTTAGATGCTTAGGGTAGTCAAAATCATGGAGATAGAAAGTAGAACAGTGATTGCCAGGGGTTGGGGAGAGAAGGAATGAGAGATATTTAATGGATACAGAGTTTCAGTTTTACAAGATGAAGAGCTATGGGATTTGACAGTTGTGATAGTTACATAATATTATGCCTGTATTTCAAAGCACTGAACTATACTTGATACAGTGTTTAAGATGGTAAATTTTGTTATGTGTATTTCACCACAATTTTAAAAAGCTGAAAAAACACACAACTCATATCAGCTATGTAATTCGCCATATTGAACTGAAAAAAATAATGAAAACATTATCTTAGTAGGTAAAAAATTTTTAAATAAAATCTGCATCCATTCCTGATAAAAACTCTCAGCAAAATAAAAGGGGATCTTAGCCTGATAAGATTAAGAAATTGCAGAAAACTTGGAGGAAGTATCCTCATGGGTAGTGATGAAAGGCAATGCCCCGCCCTGAGACTGGAAACCCGCTAAGGATTACCACTACCATCGCTGCGGTTCAACAGTGTGCTGAATGAAGTCTTTGGCTTGGGTCTTCATACTCCCAGCAGTGTTTCTGAAAACTGCTCATGTTGCAATTTGACAAATTTAAATTGACCAATTTGCTCTTTATGGATGGTGATTTTTATGCCATCCTAATGAGCGTGAAGCATTATTTCCTTGTGGTTGTGATTTCCCCATTCTTGATGACTAATGGTGTTGGAAATATTTTGATGTGTTTATTGCCATTTGTTCATATGAGAGGTGTGTGTTCTTCAGTGACTAATAACAAAACTTATTTTCATCCCCATTACTATACAGTACCAACTCCCTAGTACGATATTAAAAATCTAATAAGAAATAAATAAATATTTTTTTCTGATTACCACACTCTTCCAAAAAAGTTATGGGAAGACATGCCAAGATGGAAAGGTATATAGGAGGAAACTCTATGCAAAAGAATCCAATCACAACAAAAATGGAGAACGCCTTTAAGTGAGAGTGCAGGGGATAGAGAAAACAGTGGTAGCACTCAGAACTTGTAAGATTAAAGTGCAGACTGAAATAATTCAACAATATGGAAAGCATTTACATTAGTGAAAATACTTTAGTCAAATGTTGATCATTCCCCCTTGGAATAGTATCATTTACTTAGTTTATCAGTGTGCATGGAGTAGCTTGAATCTCACTCAGTATCTGTTGAAGTCCAAGCAGAGTTATTATGCAGTCAGAGGTTCTCAGAAGTGTGCTTTATGTTGGTTAAATGCTTATTTGCATATCATGCATTTTCTAATAATGTCTTTTTTGGAAGCCGTTTTTTTCCCAAGGGAATATTTAGAAGCTATATTTTCAGCCTTTAATAGACAGAAAAAAAATCAATAAGCTACTCAAATAATTTAATATAATCAGTTCTTCAAATTCAGACCAAAGGATGGGAAGAAAATCAAATAACACTGAAAAGAGTTATGTTCAAATTCGTTTTTTACCCTCAATAAAGTCCAAGTCACAGAGAGAGAAGTCCTAGTAGACGGACATTCCAATGTGTGTGGTTCATTTTTCTAACTTCCAAAAGGAACAGGAAATTCTTCTGAGAAAATGGATGTCAGCTTTAAAAGGATTATCTATGACTACATGGAGACAAAATGGATACTAAGGTGTTTCATGGAATAATTTTTTTGAGGAAAAGCAGGCAGAAGGTTTTTTAAAGTTACCAGCAAAGCCATAGGATACTCTCAGGAACCACCATAAGCAATGCTTCATCACTATTTGGCATTAAAATGAGCATGCTCTGAAAATTTGCACAATGTCTTATGGATATCTTTAATTTCAAAACTTTCGTATTTCTGGGTACATATTGTAGTCAAGGGTTAGGACAAAAGTCCCTCTCGGCTGCCTTCAAAATTTAAACAGGCATACCTTGTACTAGTATTAGTCTTTTGTTATCCACAAGTATCTTATGAAAATTGATAGACGCCCAAGAACATGAGGATATTGGTGAGATGTTTACTGCCGAAGGATCTTTGGATATTGAATAGCCAAGATTTCTCTAATTGACTTTAAAACTTATCTGTATTTTTTTGCTAATGGGGCTAATATACAGCTAGAGTATAGACCAGCTAAAATAGTTCTCCTAAGGCCAAAGATAGAATTTCTTTGAAGGAGAAAAAACAAAGAAACAAAACCTCTGTCAGTAAATAAACTGAGCATTTCTCTCAAAATTGTAACCAAATCATTTAGAAATACTGCAAATAAAATAGATTGTTATTCATTTATTCCTTCAACTATATTTATTGGCTGCCTACTATTTTCAGGAATTATTCTACATGCAGTGGATACACTGGTAAACAAATTAAAAGTCTGCCCTCATGGAGTTTATGGTTTAACAAGGGAAAAAATCCATAAATATAGTATAATATCATGTAACTGCTGTGGAAAAATAAAGCAAAACAAAGCTCTAGATGGAGAAGGATTCTCTCACCATTAACGTTTACTTACTGCTAATCCCAGCCCTCGGCAACCATCCCCCCAGCCATGACCCTTCCATGGTGACGTAGTCCAAAGAGGAATAGTAAAAGTAACGCAACCATTTAGTTTTAGAAGCATGTACTGAACATGCCCAGGTTTAATTATTGTTTATGTGCATAAAATTTATCAGCCAATAGTTACTAGAATTTTGTCCAAGAGTGATGAAGGCAAGATGCCAGGTGGATAATGAAATAACCTTGATGATGTTTACAGTCTGGCTTTTTCTATTTTGACAAAGTTAAAATAATGACAGTTTTTTCCAAATTGTTTAGTTTGAGTGCCTTTCTTTAAACTTTTCTTTTGTGAGATATAACAGAGGGAGAGCAATGTTTTTAGAACATAGATATTCATCTTAAATTATTGAAAAGCAAACACCACTGAAAACACTCAGGTCAAGAAATAGGTCATTGCTTACCTCCCAGAAATCCCCAATGTCCCACAATCCCTTCACTGTAAGAATGCCTATAAAATAGGACTAGTTTTGCCTTGGTGTTAGTAGAGATTTAAAGTTTGCCATTCTGATGACTACACAGAAGCGATTTGAGGAGAATTGATATCATCGTATGATTGAATCTTCAAGTCCATAAATCTGATATATTTCTCAATTGTTTTGACTTCTTTTATAACTTTCAATAAAGTTTTATAGTTTTCCATATAGACATTTGGACATTTTATACCAGGATTATCTCAAGGTATTTTATATTGTTGATGTTATTATAATTAGGATTTTCTTATTTGAAGTCATCTAATTGTTGTTGGTATATAACAAGAAAATTGATTTTTGTATAATTAATGTTATACCCAGAAAACTTATGTAAATTTCTTATAAATCTTGTATTTTGTTTTTAAATTCTTTTGGATATCTTATGTACAGATGATTTCTTTGGTGAAAGTTTTCTTTGTTGTTTTAATCCTTAGTGTATTATGTATATATGCATAAAAGTATCTATGTTTGTATTGTCTTACAGCACTGGTTACAACCTCCAGTGCAGTTTTGCATATAATATTAATAAGATGCACCATTTCTATTCCCACTACCAGAGGAACAATTTTCAACACTTACCATTAAACTGTTGTAGTTTTAAGGATAATCATCATCAGATTAGGATTTCTTTTTCCTACTTTGTTAAGAGATTTTATTTTTTACTTATTGTATTTTATCAATTGCTGTGTGAGCCTCTATGAATACATAGTTTTTGGGTTAAATAATTACATTAAATTACTTTGCATTTTTTAATGTTAAAAGCTTGCATTTAGAGGGGAAAAATTCACCCATGATGCTACTCTTTTTAGATGTTACTGGAATCAACTTGCTGAACTTTAGTTTATTAGTGAGAGAGACTTCTAATATATATTTTTTACAGTTTTATTTTATTTTATTACTTAAAATTTTTTAAGTAATAGTTTGTATTAGCTTTAGGTATACAGTATAGTGGTTAGACAATCATATACTTTACAAAGTGCTGCTTTTGATATTTCCAGTACCCAGCTGGTGCAATACATAGTTATAGCAATATTATTGACTATATTTCCTATGCTGCATGTACAACCTCATGACTATTCTGTGGCTAATAATCCTCATTTCTCAATCCCTTCACCTTCTTTTACCTCCCAGCCCCCTTCCCCTCTGCCCACCATCAGTCTGCTCTCTGTATCTATGAGTCTATTTCTGTTTTGTTTGTTTATTTATATTGTTCTTTAGATTTCACATATAAGTGGCATTTGTCTTTCTCTGACTCACTTATTTCACTTAGCATAATACCCTCTATGTCCATCCATGCTGTTACAAATGCTAAGATTTCATTCTATTTATGGCCATTATTCATATTTTTTATCTTTATTTTTTCTTCCTCTTAAAGAAATACTCTAATATTTCTTGTAATACTGGGTTGCTGGTGATAAACTCCTTTAGCTTTTTCTTGTCTCGGAAGCTGTTTATCTGTTCTTCAATTCTAAATGATAGTTTTGCTGGGTAGAGTAATCTTGGTTCTAGGTCTTTGGTTTTCATCACATTGAATTTTTGTGCCAATCTCTTTTAGCCTTCAAAGTTTCTGTTGAGAAATCAGTTGACAGTCTTATGGGAGCTCCCTTATAGGCAACTGTTTTTCTCTTGCTGCTTTTAAGATTCTCTTTTTGTCTTTAACCTTTGGCATTTTAATTATAATGTGTCTTGCTGTGGGCCTCTTTGGGTTCATTTTGTTTGGGACTCTCTGCACTTCTTGGATTTGTATACTTATTTCCTTCACCAGGTTAGGAAAGTTTCCCATCACTATTTTTTCAAATAGGTTTACAATTTCTTGCTCTCTCTCTTCTCCTTCCATCACCACATGATGTGAATACTGGTACACTTGAAGTTGTCCCAGAGGCTCCTTACACTATTCTCATTTTTTGAAATTTTTTTCTTATTGCTGTTCTGGTTGCTTTCTTCTTGATATTTCAAATTGCTGATTTGCCTGTCTGCTTCATCTTCTATACTGTTGATTCCCTGTAATTTATCCTTCATTCCAGTTAGTGTATCCTTCATTTCTGACATAGATTTTATGTCTATTTTTGTTTTTGTTGTTGAAGTTCTCACTAAATCACTTGAGCATCCTTGTAACCATTGTTTTGAGCTCTGTATCTGGTAGTTTGCTTGCTTCCATTTCACTTAATTCTTTTTCTGAAAATTTCTCCTGTTATTTCATTTGGGAACTGTTTCTTTGCCTCCTTATTTTGGCTGCTTCCTTGTGTTTGTTTCTATGTATTAGGTAGAGCTGCTACATTTCCTGTACTTGGTAGAGTACCTTATGTAGTAGGCATGCTGTAGGACCAAGTGGAGCAGACTTCTCTGTCCCCTGAGCTGGGCTCTCTCCAGGTGTACCCTTTGTGTGGGCTGTGTGCACTGTCTTGTTATAGTTAAGTTTTAATTGCTGTTGGCATGTCACGGGGAGGGATTGACCCCCCCAGGTTGATTTTCTGCAAAGACTGCTTGCAACTACAGGAGAAGAGCTGCTGCGCTGGGGCCAATCCTACAGAGCAAGATGTGCTTCAGTGTGGCTTTGGTGCCCCCTGAATCTGCTCCATAAGTGTGCTGCTCATGGAGGTGAAAAGGCTGTAATCAGCATGGTCTGAAGTTGCCTACACAATGCACTAGCTCTAGGGCCTCCCAGAAAGTGCAAGCTCTGCCACTGCCTGTGCTCTGACTGGGACCACCTAGAACAAGCTACAGAGCAATCTTCAGATGGCTGCTACTTGTGCTAGGCTTGGAGGTACCCAGGAGAGGCCAAGCTGCAATTTAGCGAGAGGTATTAGGCATGCCAAGGCCAGATGCTGCTTGTTTGAGATATTTTAGGAAATTCCAAGGTATGAACCAAGAGAGGTGGTTTGTATGGAAAAGCCACTGATACCATTACATGGCCTGGGTGGGCCTGTAAGTTGGGTTGTACAGAGTCTCAGGGAATCATCAGGGTGGGGAGAACAGTGTTAGCCAGGTTGATGCAGACTGAAGCATGGTACCACCTGCCTGCTCTGTTGGGGGAGGGCTCAGAAAAAGAACAATGGCTTCTGCCAACACTTCTGTCTGGGAGAAAGTTGCTCCTCTAGCCTTTGCCCTAAAACCAGAGAATTCTGTTCTTCCATTTATGTTTGGGGTACCTTTAAAGCTGCTGCCCCTGTGTTGCAACTCAAAGACTGTGAGTCCAAATAAGTCCATACATGGGCCCTTTAAGAGGAAAGCCTGGGACTCCAGTGATCATCTGGTCTCATTCACCCACAATTCCTGCTGATTTTTACAGCCACAGTTATGGGACTTCTTTTCATACCACCAGAACACTGGGCTGAGAGTTCTGCTGTGGGGCTGGGATCCCTCGCTCCTTAGGGGTGATCTCCACAGCCCAGATATCCCTCCCAATCTTTAATTGCCACACATGGGTATGGAATCAGCTTGCTCTGCATTTCTGCTCCTCCTACCAATCTCAGTGTGGCTTCTTTTTGTAGCCTTAGTTGTAGGACTTCAGTTCAGCTAGATTTCTGAATGATGGTTTTTCTGTAGTTTAGCTGTAATTTTGATGTTTTTGTGGGTTCTTTATGACCCAGTTTATAATTTACTTTAATAAATGTTTCTGTGTATGTGAAAAGAATGGTTTATTCCTTAGTTGTTACAGAGAGCATTTTACAAATATATCAGTACTTCTTAAGCAATGTGCAGTGAAGAACCAGATTTTAAAATTCAAAGCTATTATGAGTCAATAATTTTGTGAAATACAATAAAAATGAATTATTAGAAAAATGAAATGGAAGAGGACATAAACTACAAACTCAGACTTATTATTAGATTTAAAAATCATAAAATTTCTCTCATTAAATGTCTATTAAGGTTTCTAAAATCTTCCTCTCAATTTATGTACTCACCTGGTTGTGGAATACAATAGCCTGTAAGCCTACATCCACCTGATACATAGACCACTTGTTGAATAGCATTGTCCTAAAGGCCCATTTAGTCAAATGTGGTCATTGTGTAGTTCATATCTACTTTGGTCTCATTGATATTTTGTCATATTCTGCCCATTCTATAAAAAGGGTTTTAAAATCTTCTACTCTGATGATAGGTGTGTCTATATCTTTCTGTTCTGTAAGGTTGTGCATTATAGAAGTTCCAGCTGTTATTAGGTGTGTGAATATTTAGAATCACCTATCTTCCTGATGAATTGAAATGTTTGTCATTAAATAGTGCACTTCCTTATGTATAGTAATGCTAGTACCTTAAAATCTAGTTTGCCTGTTATTAATATACCTACACTAACATTCTTTTGGTTAGCCTTTTATTTATACATATGTATGTAGTCATATATATGTGTGTGTGTGTATATATATATGTATATATATATACACACACACACATAATGTTTGTGCTTTGCCTTTCATTCAGAAGTTATTTCTCTTAAGAGCAAAGAACTCTTTAGTATAATCTAATATTATTTATATTTTAACTGCAGCATTCCTTTACATTTAATAGAATTATACAATCATGCACATATATATATATCTTATATTACATTTTATATTTGTCCAGTTGTCGATATTTCTTTTTTCTCCTTTATTGTTTCTTTTGGATTAATTTTTATCTTCTTTTTACCCCTATTTATTTTCAACTTACATCATCTTTTACTGTTTCTTTTTTCCCAAACTAGGCAAAAAAACTTAGAAGAATTTAATTTGACATCTCTGTTAGTTTGACTTT
Organism: Desmodus rotundus; assembly: GCF_022682495.2. Classification (NCBI taxonomy): domain Eukaryota; kingdom Metazoa; phylum Chordata; class Mammalia; order Chiroptera; family Phyllostomidae; genus Desmodus; species Desmodus rotundus. The sequence continues at coordinate 141,210,809 of NC_071391.1, read as the reverse complement.
GCATTTTAATTATCTGTTTCTCTTTCTCTCTTTCTCTCTCTTGGTAGTTAGCTATGTATTTATATTTATGTCTATGTATTTCAAAAGACAGTGTTTGGTAAAGTCAAAATTCATTTAGGTCACAAATACATTCATTGCTTTATTTTTCTCTTCAATCTTTCCTACCTTTATGACATTTCTTCTCTTTCCCTTGGCACAATTTTCCTTTAACTTAAAGAACATTCTTTGGAATTTTTTTGTAATTGCAGGTCAGCAATAGTTAACACATTTAATTATTTTTGTGTGTATATTTATTTGTGTGTATTTGACCTTCATTTTTAAAGATTACTACAAGTGTGTTTATTTTTTTGCCTTATGGCACTGAAGGTGCTGTTCTGTTGTTGTCTGACATCCATTGCTGTTACAAATTTATCAGCTCTCTATCTGATTGGTGAACATTTGCAGATATATTTTTTTCTGTCCTGTTTTGTTTAATATTCTCCCTCTGCCACTGGTGTTTTGCAATTTTACTATGATGTAATTTTCTTTAAATGTATTTTTATTTGTTCTGTTTGAGATCTATTGGGATTCATGAATCTATTAATTGATTTTTTATCAGCTCTGAAAAATTCTCAAACATAATCTTTTCAATAGTTTTGTTTCATTATCTCTTATTGTTTATGGGACTCTAATTATATGAATAATTTTTTAACTGTTTCTTCTATACTTTATCTAATCTTTTCATTTTCTATTTATCTGTGTCTCTGTATTTCTTTTTGATATTTTCTTTTCACTTACCTGATTCTGCTCTTTGTTTATAAAATAGTTTCTAAACATCTTTTTTAGCTTTAAAACTTCAGTATGTTATCATTGAATATATATTATATATACATATCACATTATATATATTTTTCATATATCTTATAATTTTTGAATCTGTGTTGGACATTGTGATAAAGATATATGTAGAAATAACCTGAAGACTAGCATGATGTTATTATCTTCGCATGATGATTTTCTAATACTCTTTCCAGGTACTTGAGAGTCATAGAAATTCAGAATCACTTTAATCCAAATTCAAGATTTGACTATCTAAATGACTAAAAGCAAGAAAATAGTCTGTACAAACACTGTTCTATTTGCAGTTCATCTTTTCTACTTATCAAACCATTGTAGAAAGTGGGGGGACACTTACCATGTCTCTGGTCAAACAGGGCCATTACTGTGACTTCTGTTTGGATGGGCTTAATGATATTGAGTATAGCTCTGCCTCTTATGTCTTTTTAGTCTTGGAAAAAATCAGTAAGTTCAAGACTCATCTCCCTGGATTCTCACTCTCTTCACAATCTCAGCCTGGTAATTCCTCCTTATCTTATTAGATCATTGCTGTATTTAAGACAATGTTATTTTGTTTTTTCTTTTGGACTTGAAAAAAATTTCAACTAACATTTTCATTTCTGTTCTACATGAAGGCCAGCATAAGTTTACTAGTCTGTCTTCCTTAGTATAGAAGTCCAAGAATGAATGTTTATGCACAAAGTTTTGATTAATTTTAATAATAACTACTTCTTACTTAGGACTTTATATCTATGCTAAGACTCATGCTACAAGTACTTATGTAAATGATTTTATTTAAACCTCATATAAGTTCCCTGTGAAATATTTTGTTATGTTAGTTTTATAGTGAAAACACTGAGGTTCAGATAGGTTAAGTGTCTTGGTCATGGTAACATAGTTTCTAAGTAGCAGAGCCAGAATTATAGCTCCAATGGATCCAACACAAGAACTTATATTTTTCCCGTGTATTTGATTCTTACCTTACCCTAAAAAGTGAGGTCTGTTTTGGCATCATTTTTACAAAGTTGTATATATGTTTCTTTGATTCAATAAACTTTGGAAATAGTTAATTTTGATGTAATATGATGTTAAAGTAAAATGTATTGAGATATTGTATTGGCTTCACAATTTTGTCTGACATTTTAAAGCAGAATAGGGGTTCTTCTAGGTTTTGAAGTGAATCTACCTCATTACATTTTAACTTAATAGTGGCATACAGTGGACAGCATATAGTCCGTGATTCACAATGTCCTTTGTATATTCTTTATCATTATGTAATTTGGATGCGTAGACCATTTTATATTTCAGAGCATACTTGAATCTCAAGAATTCAATTGTTAGTTGAAATCAGAATGTAAGAATAACAAATATAATTCTCAAGTTTTGACAGAGAATATAATCTCTAACTATATTTCTTTAATGGGGAGTCAAAAAATAGCTTGAATAATGAAAGAAAGTGATTTTTAAGAGTATGATAATCTCTTAATGTAAATGTGTTCTTTTCCAGACTACCAACTTAACCATTCTCTATTGGCTTTGCATAAAGGTTTTGTTCTGGTTTTCCTTTAGCTATTCGTGTTTTTGACATGTACACTTCTACTAAGGTTGAGGCTAAAAATGTTGAAACTACCCTGGGTTGTTTCTTTTCTTTTACCTTATGTCTATCTCTCTCTCTCTCTCTCTCTCTGTTTCTCTGTCTCTCTGTTCTTTTTCTCTCTTTTTCCATTTTATAGTCTTTATCATTTTTATTATTTGGTTGAAAGGTAAAGTTTTGGCCATTTTATATTAGTGAGAATTAAGTTGTTGCTATACTCACTTTTTCCCAGCGTGGACATTTGTTTACTTAAAAACATTTTTTCCTCTTATTCTTATTTCTTCCCTCCCCCTCCCTTCTTTCTTTCCTTCCTTTCTTCTTTCCTTCCTTCCTTCTTAATTAAAAACCTACTAGGTGGGCCCAAGAGAGAGGGGAAGGCAGCATGATGGCAGCCAGGACCCATGTAAGGAAGGCATTCGAGCAAGGAGGCATTCAGTAGAATAGAAGTTTGCTACATAGAGAGACTTGCCCATAGAAATGATTATGTTGAGAAGTCACTTTCAGAAATAAGAAATACAAATATGGAAAAGGGGAAAGTTCAGATAAATCTTGTGGTTTTAGATTGGAAATGATATGAATATAAGTTCTCTATATAATATCTATGATTTCTTAGCACTGTCCACTAAGAGACAGTAAATGTAGTGAAATCTCAATAGTAATAAGCATGCTTATCACCCAGCTATCTGTTTTTATTTACCATTCTCCATTAGAGGAACTAGGGCTCCATCGGAGAATGGCAATTTCCAGGACTCAGGTGGGAAAAAACAAGATGGTCTGAAATACCTCTTGGTGCCAGAAAATAAAGAAGTGCTTACAAAATGATAGAACCATGTCAAAAGAACTCAGATGTTTGTTCCAAGGAGTTCTTATTACTGAACAAAAAATGGGAGTTTGTCTGCCTGCCACCACAAAAGCCAAATTCACGATGTGGGTGCTGATGGAAAAGGAAAAAGGCTTTATTTGGATGCTACAATATCTGGGAGAATGGGGGACTCCCCATTCAGATGAAGCCCAGCCATCCTCAGCAAGACCAAAACAGAAAGTAGTGCCTAGAGTTCCTGCTCTATAGTACCATCCTTTGTAGACCATAGGTGGCTACTAAGCAGTCACCCAGGTAGCTTAGCTTGTTCCCAGCTGCTGTATAGCTTCAGGCTACTCCCTGGAGGGTGTGTGTGTGGCTTGCTCAGCCATAGGCTACCTGGCTGCTGAGGCTGCAAGGTCACTTGAACATATCTGAGAATGCTTCACCAGGTTGTGGTGGGGAGGGAAGGGAAACTTACTCCTGGAGCCATGTCCATGTGGCTACTAAAACCACAGGTCCCATGGAGAGGACAGGTCAGTGCAGCATCTGAATGCAGGTCTCAAGCAGCAAGCAATGTGCAAGAGACAGTTTCTTTGTTTCCTTGGGCCTATATCCATTTTAGGTGTGGGATGAATCAAGTGCTTATCCAAAATGACCATTGAACTTCACAAACTTTCACTCGCTTTGGGTGGGTCCACCTCCCAACCAATCCCTTCTTTCTCTAGGCTAGACTGACAGGCCTCTCTGGCCCAGTACCCACCTGCTGTGTCTTGGCTTCTATGGGGCATGTGACTACCTGCCCTTGGTCCCACTCCCAATCTGGTACCAGAGGATGGGGGCAAGAGCATTTCCCCTTAGCCAATTATCTTGCTAGCTTTTCACATGCTCAGTGTTAGAACCTACCCCTATTGCAATCATGGCCAATGGGGGAGACTCCTGTGGGGCTGGGTCAGCTCTGGACCAGCCATGCCCTAGTCCCCCCATGCAGTGAACTGCCGGCAGTTGGGGCCCACGAGCAGAGAAAGGAACTCTGGAAATCCTGCATGGTGTCTCAGGCAGCACCTAGGGCAGCCTCAGCAGGAAGAGGACATCTGCAGCCAAGGGCAGGGTGTTGGTGCTGGGGCAGGTGTATGCAAGGCACGTGCAGGGTTACTCAAGCAATGGGGCCTCACAGTTGCATGAAAGAACAGTCTGGCATTGTCGCAAAACTCAGTGTTCTTGCCATGGCCCCGGGCAGTTTACGGAAGCATTGATCGGCTGCACGCCTTGAGTATTTGAACCTTTGACCTCCGTCCCAGAGGAGTGTGGCTCAGCGCACAAGCAGCTCCCAGGTCCCCTTCCCCGCGGCCCAGCTCCATCTCTGCCTGCAGATCCTCCAGTTCCCCACCCTCAGCCGCTTCCCGCGGCTTGGATGTGCTGTCTATCAGTGTCACCCTTGGCGGCCAAATCTGGAATAATTTAACCATTAAAATAAATATTTTACCAATGGATCATAATCATTGGAATAAAATAGAAATCCACAAGTGTACATTGATATAAATTAATAAGTAGCTCTACCTTTTAATATAATGTCAATTAATAAAAAGATCAATACTATTAGTTCAATTCTACAGCTAAAAAAACTGAAGCAATTGAGGCTTGGAGAGGTTAATCAACTTTCTTTCTCCTTGTCACAGAACTAGTAAGTGTTATATTTGGGACATAAACCCAAATTTACCTGACTCTAGAGTTCAAATTCTTAACCAGTAACATTTAGTTTTCCATTTCTGATCTTACAACTTTCAGACCAAATCTGGACCTCTGGGCCTGATTTCTGGCTTTTTCTGAAGACTTGGCAACCAGCGCAGTAATTATGATCGCATACTGGACTTGTGAGTCCAGTAGCTACCATTATAAACTAGACTCACCTTTCCTGTTTTCTCAGAACTTTCCTTAGCCTCCTACTCTTTGCACAACTTCTCCAACTTCTGACACAAGTGCTGTGAGTGAACATTCATACCCATAAAATTTTCCTGGTTTGGTTTTTGTTTTTAACAGTTGAAACTACTATTGGTGTGATTTAAAAAAAAAAAAACAACTCAGCCAAACAAAACCTTTTTTTGAGAGTCTCAGCAGAGAGCAAATCCATGCCCTCCCCTCCCTTGGCATAGAAAGAGCAGAACCAGCCGGCAACTCAGACGACAGACCACATTTTGCAGTAGACCTTCAGCTAGCTTTGCAGAAGACACCAGATGCCAGCCAAGCGCAGCCTCTCTGCATGTCTCTCATGCTAGAACTTTCCTTTCTAATTACTGTAAAAGGTTTGCAGGCATAGAAAAATTAAAAATAAAATCAGACTTGTTCAAAACAGGTTCACTCCTGAAATAGGGCAAATTAGATGTAGTCTGGGTTTTTAATGCCATTTGACTGGCTGGCTAGCTAATACTTGGCTCCCACACAACACAACACACTGACATGTAAGAAAAGGTCTCTCAGGTGGACTACATGATCCTATAAACACCAGCTGACACACAGCCACATGCCCTTCTCCACACCACAACTTGGCAATAGCTTGCCTTTTATGCTCTGAAATATTGAAATTCTAAGCCCGATACATGAGAGAATGTTATGGACTTTGTTTCTCTTCGACCTTATATGTTAAAGGTGAATCTACAAATGTTAATAGTCACAATTACCAGTTTTGACGCACAACACGAGTAATGCAGTATCGTATGCCTCATTTCACAACATTACAAGGTCGAGTTCTTAGCCAAAGCCCACTAAGACTGGATGGACCACCTGTGGGATGCTGGGCACTTAGGAATTTACCAGTGTTCCTTTCCCCCACCCCTCTTTTCAGCTACATAAAGATCTCTGTAAGAGAGAGAAATGTTTGTTACTCACAGGGAAAAACTAAAATAACTACAATGCAAGTGTGAACCACGACTCAAATATGATGCTTCCACAGAAGGCCCCATCTGAACGTAACTGATGCGTGAATCAGAATGTAAAGTTTTTTATGGGTGAAATAGAAACATTTGGCCTTTCATCTGCACTTGAATACCAGAAAGTAGCTATCTTAAATAAGTGTGACTTGTAAATTAAGGTAATATTCTTCCTTCAGACCTGATGGGGTATTTGGAGATAAAGAGACTTACTGATGATTTCTATCTCTTTGTTTGTTTATCTTCTGAGAGGATACTTTCATATGCCCAGTAGGAATCCTTTCCTTATCTCTAAGGAGAGCAATGCTCTTGCTTAATTAGGTGTTTCAGCCCCATTTCTATCCCAGCTGCCACCACCACCACCATCTTCATCATTATTAGTGATTAATATTGACTGCTCACTGAATGAAAAATACTAAGTTAAACCAAAGCATTGCACACATGAAGAAAAAGACAACAAAATATCTCAGAAAATCAGAGAATTGTACATCTTTAAGACCAAGGAAAAAAAAAAAGACTAAATCATGTAGTCCAATTCGTTTCTGCTACAATTTGCTCGTGTCTTCATCTAGACTTTATGTAAGTCTAACACTGGTCTGCTATCTCTGAGGATTGTTTTTCTTTTTATTTTATCTGAAATTATAGTTGACATTCAATGTTGTATTAGTTTCAGGTGTACATCTTTGTGGGTGCACATTTATGTAACTTCAGTGAAATATCACCCCATGCCTGTCAGAGTGGCTGTCACCCACAAGTCCACAAACAGCACGTGTTGGCGAGAATGTGGAGAGAAGGGAACGCTCCTGCGCTGTCGGTGGGGCTGCGAATTGGTGCGGCCAGTAGGGAAAACAGTTTCAAGGTTCCTCAAAGAATTAAAAATTAAAAATAGAACTATCTCTGAGGACTCTTGATGGAGAAGGGTCTTATGTCTTCTAGTTTTCTCTGGCTCAGCTTTCCTGCTTCCACTGGACTGTTGCCAATGGCCCTGTCTCTCCTCACTTCTGTATTTCCTGTCCCTGTATTGTCACGTTGCACCTTGGTAGACCCTGCTCCAAGCCCAGTCCTTTACTCCCTGCCCACCCCCAAAAATTTACCTAAAGATCAAAACAAGTTTTTACTAACAGTACACATTCGATATGTGTGTGTTCAGAGAGAGGCTCAGCACATCCAGCCAGCAACAAAACAAATTAAAATTATATATTGTTAGGCTTCCAAATTCTTAAGCATCTCTTGACAGTACCTTTAAGTAGGAATAAATACCTTGTGGACTCCCCTTTCTCTGATAGCGGCCGCTGGCTATCTTCTGTTTTCTCTTCCTTTCTCCCCTCCTCTCATTTCTCTGGCTTCTTACCATTTGCCCAAACTACCTTTTCCATCTCAGGCTGCCAAACACTCGTGATTTGTATTTTGTCGTAGAATAATTTATTGTTTTGTTATTCTCCTTTACCTTCCAGACTATCCACTTTGACATATTTTTCCAACTTCTTACTGTGATAAAATACACATAACACAAAATTTACTACCTTAACCTTTTTAAGTGTGCAATTTATGATATTAAGTGCAGTCCTATTGTTGTGCAACCACCTCCAATATTCCTTATAACCAAATGACCAAGAGGTGGTGATTCTGCTAAGTAAAAACTATTCACTTTAAGAGAGAATTTTAACATGATGTTCCAACATAATGATTATATCTGTGTGTATGTGTGAAGACATGTGTGCATGAACGTATACACACGCACACCCACAAACTGCCCTCCACACAGTCACAAACATATTTCCTTTCCAAGTGCAGCAGGACCTATTTAGATTGGCCTCCCTGTCACTTAGGGACAACTGGTAAGTTTAACAGATTGTGATATTCGCCCCCCCCCCGACAAAAAAAAATTCATTATTAAATCAAGACCAATGACCAGTAATGTACATTTTAAAAAACACGGTCTCGTGGACAAATAGGGCAGGAAGTTTGTTTTGCATGTCACACTCCATACTTGCCTTCAGATCATCTGAATACCTTCTTTTCCCCCTTCAGCATTTGAGTTCCAGTCGCAGCCAATACCTCCTCTCTGGTTCCTTCTTATGCATGCTCTTTTCTCTCTGTCTTACTTTCCCTTCAGGTTCTCTCCCCTTTTCTGGTGTCTATATCGGCTCTTTTTTTCTTTCCATACCCAAGATCTGATGTTCTTTTTCAAGCCTTGGCATCTGTTTTCTGCTGCTCAAATTCATGTGTTTCAGGTTCCTTCCCTTGAGGCACCACCCAGCTCAGTGTTTAGCATAACAAAGGGCCTTTATTTTCCAAAGTTAGTGGCAAGGAATCAGACATTCTGATAATATTTTTTAGACTTACTAACATTTATAAAGTGAGAATGCATCAAAATTTCAAAATTCCAGAACATATGTCCTAGCCATTACCTTAGGAATTTAAATATACTTGCATACATGATGTATGTAAAAAGGTGTTTATTGCAGCATCATTTTTAATAAATAAAGATGGGGGAAACATCATAGCTCACGATAAAGGGGCAGTTTAATAATGCACACTGGTGCACTGGAATACCATGCAGGTATCATAAAACTCCAGGAAAAAATTGAAGAGAAAGTACTGAAATGATAAAATTTCTAAGACTTACTATTAAGTGAGAAATCAAGACATAGAAGGATTTACATAGTATGCTATCATTTGAAAATATATTTATATACATATACATTTTGCCTTCTATACATACAAATATTCTCTGGAATAGTAACTAAGAAATTAGTAACAATACGTTAGATAGAAAAGCTTGCTGAATCATTTGCTGTGGGCCAGATTTAAATACACTGAACTTTGTGCCCTAAGAGAAAAAACATTTTATTTTTCTCTAATACCCATGAAAAAAGTGACTATGGGATAGCATTTAAGAAAAGTAAGAATTAATGCATCTGAACTGTTTGTATGGAACAAATATATGACATCAAATCCTTAACATGCATAAAAGTATCGTGCAGATCAATCTCCCCAATGAATATTGAAGTTTATCTTAAATAACACATTATTAGAGAGAATCTAACAGTTTATGAAAAGATTACATCCCTCTGACAAAGTGGGGTTTATCCAAGGGGTGCAGCACTCCTGCTCCATGTTAATAGGTTAAAAGGGGGAAAAGCATCTCTATTGGTGCTGACAAGGCATCTGACAAAATTTTATGGCATCTCTTGATTAAGAAATGAACCTGGGATAAAAGAAGAGATACACAGTAACTTAAATAGGAAAGATTAATGCTTTCTAACAAAGTTGACACATATGTATTTCAACTCTAAGGTCAATGTCATGCTTAATGGAAAAGGTACTTGATGCATTCATTACCAGTAAAATCCAGAACAACGGCAAGATGTCAAGTATCACCACTATTATATACCATTGTTCTGGTAGTAATAGCCATTGTAATGAGGGAGGAACAATGATTTAAATTGGAAAATAAAAAGTAAAATTATCATTTTTTCAAGTTATGACTCAATTGAATGATATATTCCAAACAAAAAGGTAATACAGAAATGTGAATGAGTATAAAATATTCTAAATCCAGGACCTTCCTATTTAGAAACAGCAACAAATTACAAGATATTATGGAAGAAAAGATTGCTATTACAATAGTAAAGTAGTAACACTAAAAGATACAAGGAAAAAAAACCAAAATAAATAGAATCTATAATCTTGTAATCTAGAAGAAGAAAAAATTTAAAATAACACTGACAAGCAAAAGGAATTCTTTAACAATTGTAAAAGATGGATTCATTTAATAATTTATGTTAAGGGTACTGAAAATCATTTGAAGATATTGGATTCTAAGTTATACCATAGCCCAAAATAAATGACAAGTGGATTAAATATTTTATCATAAAAATGAAGAGAAGGGCAATAAAAACAAAATATGGAAGATCTAAAAATATGGTAAAAGTATCTAAAATATGTATCATAGGCAATATGGTAAATTCTTATTAATATATAGAGCTCCCATGATTTAACAGGAAAAAAATAAACCAATAGAAAACTGGGCAAGGTGCATACACTGTTAGTTCTGAACAAAGAAGAAACAAATGACTTTTAAAATATGTGAGTTAACTTTATTCATAATAACAGAAACATAACATGAAACCATAGGATGCCATTTTTTTTCATCAACAAGTTTGACAAAAATCATTATACACTATGTTGGTTTGGTAAAAGGGGCGTTCTCATACAATGTTGGTGGAAGTACATATTAATAACAACTTTGACAGAAGACAATCTGTCAATATCTATCAAAATTTATAATGTTTGTTTCCACTCTGGAATTTGGTTTCTAAGGATTTATGCTGCAGATATACTCATGAAATCAGTAATGATGTATCTATAAGAAGGATTGATTCTACATTGTTATTAACAAAAATAGAAAAACCAAAAAATAAAAACCAACCAAAATCTCCATTAATAGAAAATTATAGTTTAAATAACTTATGGCAAATTTAAATGATATAAAACTATTCAAGTATAAGAAGGAATGAGTCAACTAACTATATGCACTGAAATGGAAGGGCTTTTTAGATAGAGTATTAAATGATAAAAACAAGCTACAAAAATTGAATATATTTATCATTTGTGTAGCTAATACATAACGTTGTATAAAAGTGTACATGTGTGTAAGCTGACAGAAATATATTAGAGATACATAAGAAATTGGTAAGAGTGGTTGCCACTAGGACAGGAAACCAGGAAATTTACTTTTCACTATTTGAAAACATTTACATGTCTTACCTAACCATAAATATAATTTTTAAAAAGTTTGCTACTGTCAAAGCAAAACAGTGAGTCAATAGGTCTTGGAAGTAACCTGTTCATACCATTGTTGCCTCAGTTGAGGTATTTTGTATTGGGAACATTTAACTGTTGCTTTAAATATATTCAAAAATATTACACTATAATCCAATAATGAAAGGAAATGTGATTATATCAACAGAACAAAAATAGGCATACACCAGTTAAGACAATTAACATCAGTAGAAATTGCCAAATCCATTGATGTAGAACTAAGATTTTCCATGGTAGAGTTTGGCACAACTGATAGATTTCATGAAGGACAATCATTTATGCTCTGAACACTGCCTGAAAGATGCCAACACATTCAAACCTCCCTGAGTGAGGTCGGAGGAGCAGGTTGTTACCACGTGCACCTACAGACACCGGTGATCAAAAGGGGTGTTGAAGATTGTGAAGAAGGCTTAGACACCAATTAAAATCACACTACTGAAAAATTAGTTTGTAATTCTTTGGAAAATACCTGCTATTGTGGAGAAAGTTCAAGTTTTGTGAGCCCTTTTGGCCAGCTGGATACAGATTCCTGTATTCTTGCATACTCTCTGATCTCCTGCACCTTTGGGAGAAAAAATGGTCTAATATTGTCTTTTTAAGTAGGCATTTGCCTTCTGCACTTTCCCAATCATTACATAACTCCTCCTTCTCCTTGCATTTTCTTTCTTTTTTTAAAAAAAAGATTTTATTTATTTATTTTAGAGAGAGGGGAAGCGAAGGAGAAAGAGATGGAGAGGAACAGCAATGTATGGTTGCCTCTCATGCACCCCCAACTAGGGACCTGGCCCAAAACCCAGGCATGTACCCTGACTGGGAATTGAACCAGCAACCCTTTGGTTCTCAGGCCAGCACTCAGTCAATCCACTGAACCACAGCAGCCAGGGCTCCTTGTATTTTCTTATCAGATCCTTGACTCACAACATCCTCTGGCCCAGACCACCTTGGAGGTAGAGAATAGGCTTCAAAATGTTTTATTAAGTCAAGTCTTCAGACAACCAGACAGAGCACATTGATGAACACTATGAATAAAATGAAAAGGCATCAGTTATCGTGTTACACAGACCAAGAGAGGGCCAACAAGGAACAAAAATAAATATGGAGAGAAAAATAATTGTGAAATACACAAGAACACACAGAGAGGAACTTCCTCTCAATCATATCTCCTTAGATGCTAATTATTTACCACCCAAAATAATCTACTATTGGGTATTATCTTCTGTTTTAATTCTTCCAGAATTCCTTAAACCCATTCTCAATTCCTAGCAAAATCACCCAGGGAACTGGTGTAGATCAGTGGATTGAGCATGGTCTGTGAATCAAAGGTTTGTTTGTTCAATTCCCAGTCAGGGCGCATGCCTGGGTTGCAGGCCAGGTCCCCAGTAGTGGGTGCGTGAGGAGCAAACACACATTGATGTTTCTCTCCCTCTCTTTCTCCCTACCTTCCCCTCTTTCTAAAAATAAATAAATAAAATCTAAAAAAAAAAAAAAAAGGAATCACCCAGGAAAGAGACATGAGCTTGAATCAGCTTTCCTTTATCCAATCACTTCCTGAATTTCTTCCTGAATTAAGTTTTACTGTTTTGCGACATCAAAAAAGTCCAGTGTTTACAACAAGGTTGTTTCTGTTCCCATTGACCCCAAAGGCCTCACAGTCCCTATAAAGATGACTTCCTTTTTAATGGCACTCTAGTGTCCAAAGCTAAAAAACCTTTATTTAAGTACACAAATTAATGCAACAGTGTCTCACATTATTATAAATGAAGGAGCATTTATTCCCTATTTATATTGCCACACACTGGAGGAAAAACTTTTTAAAAATACTACTAAGCCTAGGGATTTCCTAATATCTCAACATTTGATATGATATAGAAAAAAACCAGAAACAATTGTCTGACACTTTTCATTCCGTTTGACCCCATTTTTAAAATCCAGATGCTTCAAATCCGTCTCTTGAAGATAGACAGATGATATTATTAGTAATTTCTACTATGCAGCAAGTTCAGTCAGTGAGAAGGAGAATTAGAATCTCTTTCCTGATCTCCAGACCTGCGTGGCCACTGTCTGCAGTCATTTTCACCTGGTTGGCCCTTAGGGGTTGTGACTCCACAGGTCTTCCTCAGAGACCAGCACCTGCTTCTCTCATATTCTGCTCAGGATCGACATCCATCTTATAACTCAGGCCAGAAATTCTGATCTAATTTTTTACTCTTTCCTGTCTTTCTTTTTTTAATTTTTAATCATTGCTTTTTTATTGTTTTTCCATTACCATTTATTCCTCTTATAACCCCCCTCCCCAAATCACCACCCTGTTGTCCATGTCCATGAGTCCTTTTTCTCTTCTCTTTTTTGAGAAATCTAGTAAATCATTAGTCTTGTGAGAAAAATTGTACAAGCACATGCACACACACACACACACACACACCCCTCTGTATCTTTCTAATGAGATACAGTATTCATAGTCAGATCATTAGGTTCCATTTTAATTAGTCATTTAATGTCCCTCTCAAATTCCAGTCATGTCCTACTTGCAATGTAGAGAATACTACAGCCATCTTTCTTTCTGAATACATGCCTATAGTAAGTAAAATGAATAAGTAAATTGGTAACTTTTCTATATTTAAAATCTGATCATGTAACTCCCTTACTTAAAATCTCTCATTCAATACATTGTTCTAAGAGTAAGTGAAGTTCTGGGACCTCCAAGGCTGTCCATGAACAGCCCCTGCTTTCGTGTCTAGCCTCATCTTTTATCCCTCTGAATTCCAGCCACACTGAGCTACTTTAAGACCCTTTTAATATTCCAAATACTCTCTTCTGCCTCTAACTCTTTGCATATGCAGCTACATCTATTTAACTGTTATTCAGCATTCAGGTCTCTGCTTGGGTTTCATATCTTCCCAAAGCTTTGCCAGACCCTCCCCAGTCCTGCACCTCTGTCAACACTAGGTCAATGGGTTAATGCACCACCTATATGCCCTATGTTTACCTATGTTATTTAAAGTGTTACCTGAATTACAAATTTCCTCTTCCTTACCATGAATCACTCAATAAATAGTGAGCAACTTGAAAATAGAGAATAACCACAAGCCCAACAGGATTCTTAGCATATAGTAGGCACTCAAGAAGAATCTGTTGATGTTTGTTGAATGATTAATTGAGTGAGTGAATGAACAAATCTCAGTGCTCCATACCCTCAAGTTGAAATCAGTATCCCAAAACAGGCTCATGTCCCAACCAAAGGATCTGAATGCCACAGGCAGTTGGAAACTTCGAGGAATAACCATCTCCTTTTTCACTGACAACCATAATCTTGATAGGCACCTTATTGAAGAAAATAACTGTTTACTGATGCCAAACAGGTGTGTGAACAGTAAAATTCCAGGACTCCTAAGCCCTGTACTAATATGTTCCTTGAACATCTACAGAAATGCAGCAGCACAGGTCTGTGTGGAATGAAAAGAAGGCAATCAGTGCGTCTCGCTGTCAGAAGGACTCTCTCCAATAAGGAAGAGAAAGCATGAATGAGTATTTGTCCCTTCCCTCCCTCCCTGCCTCCCTCCTCCCTTCCTTCCTTCTTCCCTTTCTCCTGCCTTTTCATACTTCCTTCTATCTTTCCTTCCTTTCTTCTTGGAATGAGAGTTGAAGCACACACACATTCACAAACTACCATTTCCAGCCTGTGTTCACAGAGGAGTAGGACAAGCACACAGGCAGCGTTTCACAGGCATCTGAGGTGAATTTCACTTGCATTAAATCTTTACCAGCCAATGTCTGTCTATGGAGTACTTAGGTATACTTGATTTTTTAGAGTGTTATTTTCTGCCTGGAATTAAAATGGTGGTCTTAGCCAAAGGTAAAAAGCATTTATAAGGCAGATGTAGATAGCACAGCATCCTCGAAGTACCTATCTTTAACTCACCCTATTGATAGTAAGAGTAGAAAGGTGCCCCTAAGCTCAGGAACATTCTCAGCATCTAGCTGTTTTATTTTGCATCAGGGAAAAGAAAAAGCTAGGATAGGAAGAGGTGGTTAAGTGTAGCATGAATTATTTGGTCCTTAGGGCTGGTTCACCCCTAAAGAAAAAGGAATTAGCCTCAGGCCGGTTGGGCTAGGGGAACTTCAAGTTTATTGACACTGCTCACGGAGGAAGGACTGGGAAGGACCTGAGAGAAGGTCTGCTTCCTCACTTTCCTGGGGCATCTGAAGCCCCTGATGTGGCACTGATAATAAGATGATATACTTTCAGTCAATGATGTGTGTGGTTTCCCTCTCCTCCCCCCAGCTATTAAAGCTGTATTCAGTGGGAGACACATAGTAATTTGTTGAAAATCATGATTTGCTAAGAAACTCTCACAAAACCCCAAGAGCCCATTAGATTAACAGAAGTGACAAGAAAATAAATGTTTTTGACAAGGGAGTGCTCCTATCCGGAGAAGATGGCTACAATGTCGGTGATTATTCAGCGAATCAAACTTATTTAAACACACTGTCTCTGATACTTAATAAATGTTATAGTATGGCTTTTTGTGGCTAATAAAACTTGGTTTACATTCCACCCCGTGTCTTCTGTGATTCGCCTCCCTGGGCTCACTTAAAGTGCATTAAAAGGCAGCAAGCAAGATCAGGATGATTTGCCACAAACTTAAATAATTCATTCATGCACCACTGCTTTCAGACTGTGTTTTTACAAATGCTGTAATGAGACAAGCTGTGAAATATTTTACATGGGGAAAAGGCAGGGAAGTCACTGAAAGAACCCTCCCCTCCACCCTGTTCATGCCTTCTCTCCCTGAGGTTCAGGACAGAAACAAGGAAAGCATGTCTTACAAAAACATTCACACTATTTACCTATGCCCCGTACCTTCAGCATCAGCTAGAGTCTGTGTACACTTTTTCATTAACTAAGAATTAAAGTCACATTATATTTGAGAGATTTAATAGCCTACTTAATTGATAAAATTGCCATAAATCTAATCAAGTTTCCACAAGGATATTTGGGGGAAATTTCACCACGAAATTATTGTAAAGTTTATCTGAAGAAATGAGAGGTCAAAAATATCCAATAAATATTGTAAAATAAAAATGATATGTACTTGATCTGTGGGATAATAAAGCAAATTATAGAGCAATGGTATTTTAAAAAGTGTGGCACCAACCATGAATAAATAGGCAATCAATGAAATAGTCTAAAGAGAACTGGGTGAAACAGTCCAGCAACAAGTGAGGAATATCTATATTTTCAATATACAATAAAAGCAGAACTGCAAAGTAGTGAGAAAAGAACATATAATTCCTCTAAAAGTTTGAACAATGCTTAGTTACTTATTGGAAAAATAAATTGTATTCAAAGGACTCACCAATTGAAATAACAGACACAGTGATGACTTAAATATCACAAGTGAGATCTAAAAGATGTATAAAAATGTTTAAAGGAGCTAGAAAAAATTTAACTGAACATTTATATAATTTTGGAGAGGGGAGATTATTCTAAGCATAGCACAGAGATAACCTACAAATAAAAAGCTTGTTATATTATATTACTGGGAAGTATAAAAATGGACATTTGTGTATAAAAACACTATTAAAAAGATAAATAACAAATTAGAAAGACATATTATATGTGTGTAGGGTTAATATTTTTATTGCATAGATTCTTACATATCAAAAGAACCATTTTTTGAAAATGAGTATAGGATATGACTAGACAAGGCAGAAAATGTAAGATATAAAATAATAAGACACTTTTTGTTTTTGTGTCTTCTTTTCTTGTCACAGTAGCAAGGATGAAAGACTTCGCTCCTAATGCTGTTGAGGGTATGGGGAGAAGCCACCCTCCTCAACATCATGAAAGAGTTAGCTCAATATTTCCTTGAGGGAATATTCTCAAATCACGGTGTGGTTCAAAATATTTTTCTGGAAGGAGATATCTTCTCCAATTTTTGCTCATTGTATTTTAAAATATATATTCATATTTAAACCATATATACCCTTTAAATCACTTTCCCTTTATTTTCTGTAGGACTTTGATATTTTCAACCAAGGGTTTCTTGATGGAATGAATGAATAAATGACTTTCCTTTATTCAGATCTGCTTGATTGTCCCATAGTAACAAATTATCTCTCATGTCATATAAATCCCGCATATTTGCTGTATTCCTAGACATTTTGTAATTTGTGGTTAGTATTATAAACGAACTATTCACCCCCTCCTCATGATTCCATTACATGTCCAACTGGCTACTATTGGTATCACTGATATGTAAATACAGCTCAATCGCCACAAGGCAGGTCTCTGCAGTGCCACTTGGAGCAGAACACAGGGGTGATATTCAAAAACATTGAAAAACAATTAAAATCTTTCCCGTGGTTTCACAGAATTGTGCAAGGAGAGCATTATATAGCATGGCACACAGAAAAACATGCTAAATTCCTCTTTACCTATTTTATCCATCATGCCACCAGCTCTGCTTCCCTCTCCTCGCTCTCCCAGATCCATTCTTGGGTAGCTCCTGGCTCTTTTAATGTCACCCAAACTAGTATTTCTAGGTCTATTTCAACTCTCTATCCATTAGTCTGATCACCACCCAGTTGAGATCTTTGGTCACTTGAGTGACAAAGAATCTTGTGTTATTTTTCTATTGCTGTATCACAAATAACCCAAATGTAGCATCTTAAAACATGTATTATCTCTCTCACAGTGTCTGTGGATCAGGAATGGGGGCGCTCAGCTGGGAAGTTCTGGTTCAGGCACTCTCGTGAGGATGCAGTCCAGCTGTTGGCTGCGGCTGTGGTCGCCCTTACTGTGGCTGTGGGCATCTCAAGATCCTACTGTGGTGGGGAGAGCTGCAAAATACATCTTTTGAACCAGAAATTTCTCTTCTAGGAATTATATAAGAAAACAATCAAAGAAATTTACAAAGATGTAATATAAAGAAGATCATCACAAGGTTATTTTTAATAGTAAAAAGTTGCGGAAAACAAAATATTCTCAAAGCAAGTACTTAAATGTTATGGAATACTATGTAGCTCTTAAAAATGATTCTGGAAAGGCATTTCTTTAATGAAATATTCATGACATTTTTGAAGTAAAAAGACAGGCAAAACACATGTAAAGTATGCTACTAATTTGTTCACATGTAAACATACATGTGAATACACATACATAAGACTGAGATCAAATATATCAGGACATAGAATGAAAGTAAAATAAAAGAAAGTTATGCCAGAGGCCTACTAACCAAAATAAATTATATACATTTGTATTAACATCAGGCAAATTAACCTTTAAAGGAAAAGCATCACTACAGAATAAAATTAAAAAAAAAAAAACCCAAAACAGTCACTACATCTAGCTCATGCCCAAGTCACCAAGAAGCTAAAATAATTCTTGTATGTACTTAAGAACAAAACTCAAAAACCTGGTGAAAGGTTTGTAAGAGATGAATTTTGGTGATTGATATACAAAGAGACAAAAAATTAAATGCACAGAATTTTTCAGAATATAAATAACAAGCTTATTCTAATAGACATAAATAGAACCCCTCCCCCAACTGCCCCTGACCAGAGAAGTATATGAACCTGAACACACTGTGCCGTTTATGAAAATCAATCACTTTATTGGCTTTAAAGCAAGTCTAAATAATTTTTAAACAGCAAGTTATCATAGATAACACATTCCCTGCAGACAACGTCATTTATTTGTATGTCAATAAAAATATCACATTAGAATATCTATATACTTATAAACTAAGAAAAATATTCTTACATAAATTATGAGTAAAAAATATTACAGTGGGAGTCATAAGTACTCATAACTGAATAGTAAGAAAATACTACTTATGCAAACTAATAAATGCAGCTAAAACAATATTTAGAGGGAAATGTCTAACCTTAAATGAATACAATAGAAAAGAAGAAAGGCTGGAAATATAGGAGCTTAGCATAAAACTTTACAGTTAGAATTCAAACAGAATGTACTCACAGGAAATATAAAAGTGACAAAAAATGTAGACAGAAATGAATAAAATAGAAAACAAAGATAACAAATGTTAAAAAATTAAATTTATTTAACAAATATAATAAATTTAAGCAATTGTAGGAAAGAATGATTAGAAAAAATATGTAACAGATAACAAAAGATAGTAAAGAAATATTAATAGCTTTATGCCAGTAAATTTTAAAATTTAGTCAAAATTAACAAATTTGGAAAAAAACTTGAACAGACACTTCTCTAAGAAGGACATACAGAGGGCCCAGAGACATATGAAAAGATGCTCAGCATCACTAGCCATCAGAGAGATGCAAATTAAAACCACAATGAGTTACCATCTCACACCGGTCAGAGTGGCCAACATAAACAAATCAACAAACAAATGTTGGAGAGGATGCGGAGAAAAAGGAACCCTAGTGCACTGTTGGTGGGAATGCAGACTGGTGCAGCCACTGTGGAAAACAATATGGAATTTCCTCAGAAAACTAAAAATGGAACTGCCTTTTGACCCAGCAATTCCACTGCTGGGATTATGCCCTAAGAATCCTGAATCACCAATCCAAAAGAACCTATGCACCCCAATGTTCATAGCAGCACAATTTACAATAGCCAAGTGCTAGAAGCAACCTAAGTGCCCATCAGTAAATGAGTGGATCAAAAACCATGGTACATTTACACAATGGAATTCTATGCAGCAGAGAGAAAGAAAGAGCTCCTACTCTTTGTGACAACATGGATGGAACTGGAGAGGGTTATGCTAAGTGAAATAAGCCAGGCAGTGAGGGAGAAATACCATATGATCTCACCTCTAACTGGAACATAATCAACAAAAGAAAAAAGCAAACAAAATAGAACCAGAGACATTGAAATTAAGAACAATCTAACAATAGCCAGAGGGGAGGGGGGAGGGGACAGTGGGGGGAAGGGTTTTCAGGAACTACTATAAAGGACACATGGACAAAACCAAGGGGGAGGGTGGAAGCAAGGGAGGGAGATGGGATTGGCTGGGGTGAGGGGCAGTGGTGGGGGGTAATACACACAACTGTTAATTGAACAACAATAAAGTAATTAAAATATTTTAAATATAAAAAAATAAAGCATTCAAGGTAAAAAAAAAGAAAACAATCATCATTTATAGGTAATAATGTTGTCATTTGAAATCCCAAACAATCTGTAGGAAAACTATTAGAATTAACAACTGATTATATTAAGGTTGCCAAGTTTAAAATCAAAACATATAATTTAATTGTATTTCAATATACTACTAACCATACACTTTTAGAAAAATTAATTTGAAGAATGTATACCATATATAAACACAAATAATAAAGAACCTAGAAATAATATTTAAACGATGTGTAAGATCTTTATGAATAAAATTTATAAATCTTTATTTAAAGATAATAAAGAAAAACTAAATTGATGTAAAAATACCATACTTATGGATAGAAATATTCGATGTTGTAAAGATATCAACTCTCTGCAGATCATGTAAAGATTTGATATAATTTTTACCAAAATTTAAATACTTACATGTAGTGTGTGTGTGTGTACTTTGACAAGATAATTCCAGAGCCAGTGTAAAGAAGGAGAATTTAGACACTGCTGAACGAAGTGAAACAGGCTGTGGGGTCAGGGAGAGGAGGACTTCACTTACCAAATGTCAAGACATTTAAAAGAAAGTAGCAGCAAGAAACAGTTTCACTTGGAAAAGGCAACTTGACGCAGAGCTGAGACTGCAGAAGAGTGGAAAATGCAAGAACTGGTCAATAATTCACACAATATATTGAAATGATCTACATGGATTAAAGACATAAAAATAAAAGATAAAAGTTAAACTATTAGAAGAAACGTATAGGAGAATATCCTTAAGATCTTATAGTGAGGAAGAGTTTTTTGAAGAAGACCAAAAAAAAAAAAAGGAAAACAGTAAAATTTAAAAAATTTGACTATGTTAGAAGAAAGACTTTTGCTCATTAAAGAGGGAACTACGAAAGGGGTAAAAGACTAACATTAATTGGAAGAGAATATTTACTATACATGTGTACATTTGTCAAAGGCTTTTTGCCTCGGATATAAAGGAGCTTGAGGAGGAGGAGGAGAGGGAGGAGAAGGAGAGGGAGTATGGAAGGGAAAGAAAGGCAAGAGGGGAGGAGAAGAGGTGAAGGAAAGAAGGAGTAGGAAATAACAACTAGAAGGTTAATGGTGGGAAGTCATGAGCAGGCATTTCACACACACACACACACACACACAAAACCAACAAATAAAGAACACCCATTAATTAAAGAATAACTAAAAATTTACTTTATTAATCAGGGAAAATAAAATTCAAATAAAAGGTTCACATTTCAAACCTACTAGATTAGCAAGTATGTAAATGTATGATAGTACTAAGTGTTGGTGACAATGTGAAATTGTAGGAACTCTCAAACGCCGTTGTTCTAAGCACCTCCACTTTGACTCCTGACAAGTTATATGTAAAATAGTGGGCATAGTACCATTGTTCATAATAACACAAATGAAAAATGACTCCGTGTCCAACCACAGTAAAGCAGCCAAACGAGGTTGTGCTCGTATGAAAAGAAACACCACGCAGTGTAAGAGCGAAAGCACCTGGCCCCACGATACATCGATACATTGTGGGAGTCCTGAAACTGTCAATCTCAAGCAGACAAAAGGAAGTCAAAAAAGATTACACGGAATGTCTATATCTAAAGAAAGTTAAAACAAGAGGCAAAAGTTAACAATATATTGCTTAAGTACATGTGCGTAGATGATAAAATACAAAGAAAAGTTATCGAATGGTGAACACAAAATTCAGCAGACTGCTTCCTGGGGTTGGGAAGCTTGGTGTGGCCAGGCAGGAGCAGCTGGGGCTCTGCAAACCCAGGCCAAACTCTGCGAAGCTGGGCAGATGTGTTTTACCCTGCACCGGCTCCTACGCCTGCATGATTCATTTCATAACTTTGTAATTAAGAAAAACTTTTGAGACATAATGGTGAGCTTAAAGGTGATTTTAAAGATTTTGCCATTTACCTTATTTGAATTTTCTAATTGTGTTAACAATAAACATCACATCCTTGTGTCATAAATTCTGTGAAATGAGACATAGTTTTTGTAAAGTCTGCCTTACTGCACCCGTCCAGGCAGCTCGGCGACTTTCCAACCTCATTTACCTCACATGAAAAGGGCCATCTGTGGGATGACCGCCAGCTGGTACATGGGCCAGGGAACTCTGCAACAGCTTTATCCACTGGCAGGCCTGGAGACAGAAATGGTAATGTTTGCAAAGAACTTACAAAAAGTATCATTTTTATCTAAAGGGTGAAAAATTCCAGAAATGTTACTTATATATCAAAGACCAGTTTTAAAAGTCTGGTACTTTTTAAAAGATATATTAAATTTAAATAGTTGTTTTTTAGATCTGTCTGCATAGCAATATAGCTACAAAGAATATTTAAAAAAACAGATAAGGAAAAAAACGCCATTCTTGATTCTCCCGTCCTGAGACGGCCCCAGCCAGTAGGTGGGTGTTTTCCCTTCACGCTATTTCCCTGAGCACAGACACTTCCCCCGAAGTTTTAGTTCTAGTGAAGATGCATGTTTTTATTCTGATTTTTGAAAACTTAATAGTATATCAAAAGCCTTTATTGATATTGCTTTTTAAAAATAGCAAAAAATATTATAAAAGATGCATAATATTCCATGTAGTGGGCTTATCATTGTTTACCTAACCATGTTCCTGTCATCCTTTTGCTTCAACTTCCAAGGAGGTTCATAAACCTAGTTTTGACCACAATTCTGATAATTACCGATATTTCCACAGTGTCCAAGTGCTAGAAATCCTGCCTGGCCTAAAGCTTCCTCTATCCTTGTTACATCTTGATCCCGGACAGCGGGAGCCCTCGGAGCTGTGATGCGGGGCCCCAGGAGCTTACTATTAGCAGCGGGGTCCTTGATTCTGTCTGCACACTGAGTCCCAGAAACCCAACACCACTCCTTCTTAACCAACTGTCTTTATTCAGCGTTTTTCCGAAAGCCGAGTGTGAGACAAGGACTCGGTATGGGGGAGTGAGGAACGTGAAACAGGGAATGTTGCCTTATCAGTGCCACAGCTGTGGGCTGTAGAAACTCGACTGGGCCCTGGACCTCTGAGAAGATTAGAGGATGACTCCAGAACCGTCCAGAATCAGAGGGACCGGAGGCCAGGCCACTTATCCCCCGGCTTCCATCTGTTCTTACAGAGATAAATGCTTAAAACGCTTCTGTTTTCTTTCAAACCAGGATGGAAATATTTGCGAGGAAAGTGGAAAAACTTTGGCTTGATAGCCCTGCAGATCCTAAATCCATAGCTATAAATGAACTTTAAGATAGGGCCAGACTTGCATTTTGTAAACAAGAAACAGTTCTCAGAAAACAACCAAACAAAAACAAACAAAAACCCTTTTATTTGGCTCTAAAATTAAATTTCATAGAATTGGATAAATCACATTCTTCTCCACATTCTTTTTTTTTTTTTCTACTCCAGGATATCTGGTTTTCTCTGCTTATCTATGTTGCCTCTGACTAGACTGTTACATTAAACATTTTTATACATCACTTCACCTATGTTACCTCTCTCTCTCAAGCCCCTAGGTTGTACCTTCTACACTCTACATAACAACAGATTGGAATGTGATTTTCTGGGTTTGCTCCTCTGACGAAGGAATCAAGTCTGGCTGAACTGGATCCATTTTTGCTGGGGCCTATATCCTTTTGCTTGGGCTGTCATAATGAAAGACTGTGGATGGGGTGGCCTAAACATCAGAAATTTATTTCTCACACTTATGGAGGCTGAAGGTCCATGATCAAGGTCCAGCAGAGCTGGTTTCTGGTGAGAGCTGTCTTCTGGCTTGCAGACAGCTGCCCTCCAGCTGTGTTCTCACATGACACCAGGAAAGGGAAGGAAGGGGAAAGAAGGAGGCAGAGAGAGAGAGATAATGGGCTCTCAAGCTTCTCTTCTTATAATGACTCCAATCCTATCAGTTCAGGGCCCTACCTTTATGACCTTGTTTAGCCTAATTAGCTCTTAAAGGTACCCCCTCCAAATACAATCAAATTGGGGGTTAGGGTTTTAACATATGAAGTTGGGATGGGGGCACAATTCAACCCATAACTCAGCATATCTTGCTAAAATAGTTCAAAAGGTAGAATAGTCCAGAGCCAGTGGCTCTGGGTCTTGAGTACCTGTTCAAGCTGTTAAAAGGATTCTAGAGACTCTCACGAGGACTGAAGATTGCTGGCTGAGGGCTTGTTTGTTCATTTTTGTGCATTTTGTGCATTTATAAAAGCCAGCCTTTATAAACACTTTCAAATTACAATACCTCATTATTTTTCATGTGAATGTGAATAAACACTTCTTATTTACCAATATAAATGATTAATTTGTGCTATAAGTTGTGTAGGACTGAACATGTCTTAATCATGTTGAACTCTAAATAATAACATGGAACCTTGTAAGTCATATCTAGGTGGAAATTATGTAAAAGTAACAGCTATAAAATCGCTTGAAAATTGGACGTGTCGGAGTGTGGAGGATTACCTGGGCAGGCTCTTGGAGCTTATGGCTCATCCCCAGACAAGATCTCAGAAAGCTAACAACTCCCTGGGCACCCTGCTGTTGGGAAAGTGGAGGCCATTGGACTGTGGTGGGAGGTTCTGTGAATCATCTCTTGCCTTCCAAAGTTTAACTTTGATTTTTACCTTAGTGCACTTGGAAGTTTATGTTAGGGTAAGGAGAAGTTCTTACATATATTGGAGACGGGTCAACGAAGGAGGAGCCTGAGTCACAAGGTTTTGTGCCACAGTCCTAACACTGCGCTCTCACCTTCTCCACCCCAAAGGGACAATACACTTTCATGCATATAAAGCCTTGACCAAGCCTTCCAGGTCAAGAATGAGTTTGATTTCTAGTGTGGGAAAATGAGTGAACACTATGGGTTCTTCTTGAGCATGGGAGGGAAATACAGTAGATGATAAACCTGCAGACATCACTCAGTGTGCCAGTCCAAAAACGGTCACGATTGGAGCCCAGGCTGAAAGCTGCCTCAGCTGCTTTACCTCAACTTTTTGCCCTTTTCCCAACATGCACATATTTATAACCTGGGTTTCCCAAACACATTACTCTGTATTTCCGCCATCTGGTTTATGCATTTTTTTTCTTTCTTTTTTTTTTTGTAACATGCTACTGGCTGCCAAACGGTAAAGCTAGTATGATTCTTGTTTGAGGGAAAGCAAGTCTGGCAGCGTGTTGTAAAATAACAGTACATTAGCTACTTGGAAGCAGTAGCACAGCTCCAGAGACTTCCAGAACACTGAGAGACTTTGAGAGGGTTTAACGAGGATGCAACTGAACTGCGTACATGTTTGGCAGAGTATGAAACTGTTCTGTTCCACGAGCACAGGGAGAATTTTACCAAAGAGTAAAAGGTGAAATGTTTTAATTTTGCCTTCATTTTCTGCCTGTGTATCCTCTGTAGAAAAACGGTGTGGATTCATTTATCCTGAGACCCAGCTATTGTGTTTCTGTGGCTTCCATTTCTGTTATGAAATAGAATCAAGACCATTTTAAAATGGACTTCCTTGTTCAATGGAAGGTCCCATAAAGTTCATGTCACAGAAACATTTTTGTTAAGTGAATCCTATTACACCGTCCAATTCCATTATAAATGTCAGAGATTCAGTCCACAGGAAAACCAGCTGGCCCTGAATAAAATGAAATCGCGGGTCAGAATGTGGAAAATGTCCTCAAAACACTTATTGAAAGAAAGAAATTATACCTGTTGGGAAAATATTATCTTTAAAGATATGAGTAAAATTATTCTGCACTCAAATAATAACATAAAGAATAAAAATATGAGGATAGGAAATTCTGGCAGCATTCTCATCTGTTTCTACCTGATTTACACATTTTAACTAAGGTTAAGAAAGTAATTCGTATTGATTAGAACATTTGGCTAAGGGTACTCTAAAAATTTTATTGAATTTATCGGGGTGACATTGGTTCATAGTTATATAAGTTTCAGGTGTACAATTCTATAATGCATCCTCTGTGTATTCTATTATGCGTTTACCACCCCAGGTCTAGTCTCCTTCCATCACCATTTATCCCCCTGTATCCTCTTCAACCTCCGCCACGCTCCTTCCCCTCTGGTGATCACCACACTGTTGTCTGTGTCTATGAGTTTTTTTCCTTTGCTTAATCCCTCACCTTTTTTATCCAGTCCCTCAACCCCTCTTCTCTGACAGCTGCCAGTCTATTCTCTGTTTTAGTCAGTTTCAATTACTTTAAAGTTTCTAACTTATATTCTAGGTAATTCGATGGGGGTGGAGGATACAGGAGGATGATGTGTGCTGCACTTTTTTTCTTAGAGTTTTATGTTAATCTCTCCAGATATCTTTATCTGTATCCTTATACTAGGGGAACAAAGAGGGCAGTGTAAAATGCAATACCAAAAGTTTGCTTTTGTTGTTCCACTGGGGAGTTCTGCTCGGGTCTTAGTAGGAACAGGTGTTATTTAGCAAATGACTTTGTAGCTTTTATAGGGCAATGGTTGTTTGTACATTTTGTTCCGGTGTTGATTCAAAATTTGCTTCATTTAACTAATAGTGTTTGGGTTTTTTTTCATTTGGGGCTGTTGACACATCAATTGGTATTTTTTGAGTTTAGAAAAATTGTGAACACTAACTAGATGGATTTATTTATTTACTCATTCATTTACTCATTAATACAGAGATGAGATACAAGGTAACTGCCCTAAAGATACCCGTAGTGCCAGGAAAAAATTGTGTCTCTAAAATATTTAGCACAATATGTACAATCTATTATGTATAGTCGCCATGAAATATAGGAATTCTTAAAATACAGGAATTATTTCCCCACCTTAGGAATGTGTACCCTGAGGTTCATAGGGAGTATGTACTTGGCCCAAGGTTATACTAGTATTAAGTGACAGAGTACAGATTTAAACTGGGAGTTCTCTGATGCCAAAACCTTCTCACTTCCACTATTACACCCTGTTGTTTTAGAATGTTTAGCAGTTTAAGAATGAGGTAACCAAATTATCATGATGAAAGGGATTCATAAAGTTTATAACCTTAGGACATGCTGTTCTCAGCATGAGTATCTGTGTTAATTCATGAATTCCTTAAGGTTAGGAGCCTGAGAGGCAACTGTTCTATAATGGAGAGGAATACCTATGCTATTTAAAATAAATTCCCAGAAATTCCAAGCAACCCTTTGGTAACATATTTACTGATAGTTGGAAATCTTGTTGACGTTAGTATTATGGGATAAAATCTACCTAGTGGGGTAATCAAGTCACCTCCCTCTGGAGAGGAAAGGAAACACGGGGGTGGGCAGTTGGCCTGTCTCAGACAGCAGGTGAAGGGGGAGTGGGCATGAAACCTTTCAGGGTTTCTTCTTCTCTTTTTTCTCACTCTGTACCAATTCCTACTTCCATACATCAGAGGAGCTGGGAAGGAAATATTCAGCATGCAGAGCAAAAGAGAAGGGAAAGGTTAGCAGTGAGAAACAGGGTAGGAAAACTTACAGAAAATGTTTTCTATTGTGCTCTGAAATAGTGACATGAAATGAAGTCCTCAAAACATCTGGAATACTATTTCATATTTCTTCAGTGAATTTTAAAGTCTGAGACGAAGAAAACTTCTTCCCTAATGGGAGTAACACAGGCACAGAATTATTTAAAATCTGATGGTGTCCGGTGAGTCAAATGTGCTGTACTCAAGATAGCCTCGGGCGTAATTGGAATCAACAGTTTTATGGGGCCCTGACATCAGCTCTGTTAGCCTGGATAACTCTGGCTGAACCTCAGGGGGTTCCTTCAGAGAGCACCTCAGTTCCTGGCTGGGTCTGTGGTTTCTACAGAATAAATGAAGGGGCCCAGATAAATTGCTTTATTTTGGAAACCTATCATACCTTCTCCCTCTTCTCAGTCATGGACTCTAATTTTACCTCTGCCATACTGACAAAAGGCAGAGTGAGCAAAGCAGAGAATATGTGAGAACTTTTATAAGCAAACTTAATACAAGTTTAGCAAACTATGAGTAAATTTCCAAAAATATTGTGCATATGTCTCTATTATGATGGCAATTTTTGCTGAAGGAGAGTGAATGATTTTTAAGCTGGGGGTGGGGAAGTACTGAGTTGACATGATAAGGCTTATAGAGAAGGGCACTAATGTGTAGTGAGGATAGGAAAAGACTAAAGGCCAATTTAATATTTCTGAAATGATGGACAATCATCAGGAAGATGTTGCTTTTCTGTTTCAATTCAATTAATGTAGTCACCTGTTTTAAGGGTCAATAAAGATTGAAGCAGAGTACCAGGCATCAGTGGAGAGAGAAGTATATCAGTCAGTTCCTCCTTTTCTATTTCTTGTCTTCAACTGAGTCTTAACTTTGTGCCCAAAACTAATACACAGATAAGCGTTAGGAGAGCACTGGGAGGCACAGGGAAGCAAGGTATACGATAACCACAGGAAAACTTTCTATAAAGCAAGGAACATGTATCACTAGTACTGGGATGGCCACTGTTCACCAAAATGCACGTTCTTGTTTCTGAACACACAGCCACAGCCTGCGCTCCAGCCTCCCTTGCCGCTAGATTCACCTTGGATGGAATTCGAGGCAATGGCATGTGAACGGAAGGGATAGAAAACGCTTTCAGGCATAGCTGTGAAAATCCCCCACATGTGCTTTTCCAAGCTCTTCCGTACGACTTTGGAGAACTTGTCTTAAAAATGACAGTGGTTTGGTCAGCCTGGGTTATTGAGTCACCACGTAGTTCCTCAGATGCAGGAAATTCACTACCATGAACAAAGAACAGCTGTCTTATCTGTTATGTATCTATCATTTCTTAGCATGAAAGAATCTTCTAGTGCATTGTAGTCATTCTACATTTCAGGTTCTGTTTGTTTTAGCAGCTGTTTCCCTACCAGTCACTAAAGACAATGTCATGGGAGAATATACATGTGTAATATGTAATTGCATTTTATAATTAAAAAAACAAACAAATGATCTGTTAAAAGCCCCTTTTCTGCAGGTCTCTAACTTTATTTCCTGGGTCTGGACTTGTGGAGAGGAGGCCTTGCACAAGAGAGGAGCGGGTGCACAGACTTTTCCCATACGCCCCAATTCCATGATCCCATGACAGTTTGGGGCCATAGCATAAATTGTTTAGATTTCTAAAATGGATCTGGAGAATTTATGCCTTTCCTGTTGGCAAAATTCTCTTGATTTATGATCATCATATTTATGTGTACTAAATCACACTGAAATATATTAAATATTTTGTTTTTTAATTTTAGTTGAGCAGGGTGCTGGTCATCCAAATTAATGACTGTTCATGGCTGGTATAAATTCCTAGAGGCATTTGCAGTGGGTGTGTGTTATTCGAATGGCAGAGGCAGATTGATGGTGTCTGTATCCCACGTGAGTGTCAGGCAGTCCAGCAACTGCTCAGTGTACTCACTCTACGACCATAAACTTGAGTTGTTATGATTGTTGGTAACAGTTGTACTTTAAGCCATGAAGAAGAGTTATTTTAAAATGATGATCCATGTTATTCCCTAATCACTATTTTTAAAGGCCTTGATGCTTTTACGATGTCACTGTTAGAGCCAGCACCTGCCGACATAACTGATGGAAATGCTTCGATGCCACGTTAATATCTATCTGCATAACCATCAGAGTAAATTCATTTATTATTTGAATAGTTTTGCTGTCAACTACTTAAAACTGTTAATTTTTGTTTTTGAAAAATATTATTCCAAGCTTGCCATTATATTGTTTTCACAGGAGGAAGAGGCCCTCTGCCATCAATCATTTATCAATTAAAGTACTTTTTAATCTATTAACAGATTTTACTTCACTCTCAGGACAATGTTAGTTACCAGAAATGTGGGGAACAGAGAAGAGATATGTGACATGATTTCCACAGTTTTAGGAGAGACATATTTCACATAATAAGAAATATTTACAGAGGCAAAACTACACACTAGAATTGCTCAAGAGAACCTGGATTTGAATCGTGTCCCTGGTACTTTCTAGCTGTGTCACACTGAACAAGTCATTTAGCCCTGGGAGCTCAGTTTTCCCATCTGCAAAACAATTAAGATGCTATCTACACTGTATGTCAGATTAAGGAATAGAGCACCTCATATGATCTTAACACCATTGGGAAAATAAGAAAGTGTCTCATAATTATCAGCCAATTGAGCCAGAAGGGAGTGAGGGATCCTCACAGGCAAAGAAAGGTTGAAAGAGCAGCATACTATCAAAGAAGAATCCTAAGAGGAAACAGATAAAAACTCCGCACCTGCAAGTGTAGTTGAGGGCCATCCGGGTCTAAGGAAGCAGGAGTAAGAAACCAGAAGTGTGACGATTTGAACATGATCCTGTAGTTCATTCTGTGTCTATCATGTCTGTGTCTTATATATCAGCTGTGGCCTTAAGACAAGAGAGGTGTTCTCCTCACCCCAGGTTTAGGAGGAAACTTGATAACTTGCCACTGACAGCTAGTTCTTGTGAATTAAGTTACAGTGTTCAGATCACTAGATTTGACAAAGCACTTATTAGCACTTGATTTCCCTATTTGTTTATTGTGTATCATCTTCCCCTCTGGGATGTAAGCTCTGCGAGAATGGAAGCATATTGTTTTTCCACTGATAATTTTTTTCACTGATAAATCATTAGTGCTGAGAAGTGGAAATATATAGGCTTTACTTGTTATACATCATAAGTAAATTAATCAAATAAGTAATTGGTATTCACATGAGAAAATCATAGTGTTTGGGCCTGAGGCACCTACAAAAGATGATTAAGACAAGTCTCTGACATCAAGAGATGGGCTCTGTTGGGGCTAAGCCAATTATCTAAAGTTTTTGGTTGCAATTGAAAGAGATGGGCTAAATTAGGCAAAATTGGCCATGAAAACAAATTAATCAGTCTTCCATAAGCTTTTCGAGGAAGAAAATTTTGAGTTCGGAAAAGAAATCCAAACCTTCCTCTCTCCCTCCCTCCCTGTCTTTGGCCTTCCCTCTCTCTCATTCTCTCTGTCTGTTGTCTGTTTGTCTGTCTGTCTCTCTCCTTAGCTCTGGGTGCCCACTGTCATCTTGACACCTCAAGACAAAACTAGCAGCACAGGCAGCAGGGTGGAGCTGAGAGAATGACAGAGATGATGGTAGGCATGTCACCCCATTCTCAACTCTTTTTCTGGAGTCCCAGTTCTCTGAGTCCTTGAGAGTCTTCACTATTCAGGCACTGAGAGCTGTTTTTCATTACTTCATCCAAAGCATCACACTTGCTACCACCTGTTAAAGTTTTTTCCAGAGAGTTGAATAAAAAATATATGTGGTCATGAAGAACCTGCTAAGTAGTCACTCCTAATCTTTCAAAATACTCTTCACCAGGAGACATTATACAGTGCTTCCCCAGATAGAAGACAGTAGCAAAGCCCAGAATGATTGAATTAAGACTAGAATCTAGCCTTGGCTGAGTGGCTCAGTTGGTTGGAGTGTTGTCTTATACACTGAGAGTTTGCGGGTTCGATCCTCAGTCTGGGCACATAAATATCCTTGGGTGAGGATTAAAAAAAAAGACTAGAACCTAACTCTTCTACTTTTGCTGAGAAGTTAAGAAAACACAAAATGAAACTATTGTACAGAAAAGAGAGTAGGAGTGTTCTGTATTATTTGAGATCTTAGTAACTGATATGTACATGGTAGTAGTAATATTTTCATCTATGCCCAGTTATCTATTTTATCTTTCAGAGATGCTGTGATGGGTTTTGAAAAAGGCTGAGCTGATCATCCAACAGCATAGTCTTGGTTTTCCTGGTCTGTTCACCATTCCACAGCTCTGTCCATGCACAGGTTGAAAAGGACACAGCAAAGAGTGAAATTCAAATGGATCTTTTCCACTTCTAGTTATTATTATGGCTCAAAGGTGTTATGAGGGAGAAATTTAAAACTATTGGCTACTATGAAGTATTTAAAATTTAGATAACATGTACCCCCCTCCCATCCCACACTCATGCCAGCACACTCCAGACCCCTTCCCTGCTTATTTCTTCATGGCATTTATTGTCTTGAACATATGTTTTCTTATTTTGTTGTTATTGTCTGTACCCACCCGCACTAAATTGTTGGCTCCACAGGTCAGGTATTGCTCTGTTTCCTAGTTCACTGCTGATTGCCTGCATCTAGAAGAGCATCTGATATATAATAGCTAAATAATCAATTATTATCACAGGAGTGAGTGAATGAAATTTTCATTGGTATAAGCATAAACAATTGAGAAGGTTTTAATAAACTCAGTTTGAAATTACAAATTCGTGCTTGAAAAGACATATTTTCTGGTGTCTTCTTTTGGCTAATAAACAGTATTTGGACACAAATGTACATTTTTTAAAACTTGGATCCACTCAAAACATATTTAACTCAGGGGAGAGCATATTAAGAAAAATGTACATTCACTCAATCAGGGAGCAAGAGGAGAATTCGGAGACTTTTAAAGTACTGATTCACTTTACAGATCTTAAATGATACAGACGTATTATTTTCTTACACACTTTTAACTACAAAGGAACCATCCTCTATTGAAACTAGGATTACATATAAATTAATTTGAAAATGCTAAAAAAAAAAGTTAGTATTTTCAAACTTTTGCATGGAAGAAACATGGACAGAAATATTCCAACTCTTAGGTTACATTGTGGTGGATGGAAAGTTTGCACTAATTTTTTGTTCTTCTTCCCCAGGTGGTTCTGTCCTTGCCTGGGAGGGTTGTGTTCCCTTCCCTAGGCTGCAGCAGCCTCCTTGGTTCCCCAGCCCTTTAATTCCCCTTCCCTCATCCTCCCCCTTTCCCTATTATTTGAGAAGATGTTGCGGTCCAGTGATCTGCAGAAAGTTAACAAGTGCCGAACAAGTGTGGAATCCATATGATCCCTTCAGACCTTTAGTTCCCCTAGAGTTAAATATCCAGTGTCTTTCAACAAGCACCATCCACTCCTTATTTGAGGCGATGCTCATGGGTAAAATTCACCACTGCCCGGCTCACAATCAAAGGGGGGCTTATTAAATGGGTCATCAGAGGGCTTCCCAACTCTAGGTGGCTGGAGCACTGGGTTTCCTCCACAGAAGCAGGTAGTCAGCCAGGGTGTTTATGCACTGAAGGTCAGGCTTTCTTATTACGAAACTTCTAGCAGAGGTGATAAGCAGTAAATTGCAGATCTATCACTTTTTTTCACCCCAGAAAGTGCTTGTATATGAAATCAGCAGAATACTGCCTCTCTGTGATTTATGGCCACTTTTGACTACCTCTTATCAGGTTCCCACAAGCCCTTTTCTGATGCAGCCCATGTCTGAATGACAATAGACAAACCAGCACCATTATGCACCAAAACCTCTCTTGCATTCTAGACACCAAGATTACATCTAGGGTATTGATTTATTGCTGCCTTTCCCCCCACAGGGACCAGTTTGTTCAGCCTGTACAGGATCCACTATTATTAAACAGAGCCAACAACTCTATGTGAACTTGGTGAAGAAATAATCATTTGCTCCCACCTTTCTAACAACCTGGGCATGTAAGGAAATGCTTGTGTTTAAATATTTAGACTGTTTATTTGTCTCTGCTTGTCCCTTCTTTAAGCATGCAAAAGAAGATAAAAAAGGCCTTTGGAAGAAGGGAACCTTTGTCATTTCTTGAAAGTTGAAACACAATGTGCTTCTTTTTATGAACCACACTGAAATGATTACAAATCTCTGTTTTGGTGTGTATTTCTGAAACACCTACTGTATCTACAGCAATGAGGTTTTATGACAGCTTTAACAGTTTCTGCAAAATTTATATGTTCTACTAGTAGATCATTTTGGGGAGTGATATAAATTTTACAGCACATCAGAGTTTCATATCGCCCACAAACGCCTGATGTAGGATTCACATTAAGCAAGCCCTACATCCACCCACAGTTTTCTATTCTTCCTGGTATTTATGTTTGCCAGGCAAAAGGGCCGGTCAACACTTTTCTCTTTACAAATGATCATTCGTCCTCCGCTGTTACCTCTCAGTTGAACATCATTTGGTCTGACTATTTGTCTATGGGAGATTCACCCCTTCCCCATCAATTTGCATAGCAGACAATTCAGCACCAACCCTGCTCTCTGACTCCAGTGTAGGGGACAGGCTGGTGTTTCTGGGGTTCCCGGAGCCCCTAAGGGTTTGAGTGAGCTAAATGAAAACCAAAGAAGGAAATCTCTCGGTCTCTTACTTCCTGAACCCCAGTTGGTTTCTATGTGATGCTAGTGAACTTACAAGTGGTCCTGGCCCAGAGTGTTTACAACCATAACTGCCTGAAGAAACTTGGGCATGTTATTGCTAAGTCCATGGGAAATTCTGGGACCATGATCCTAAAAATTTAGATACATTGAAATTGGAAAAGAACATAATCAAATTCAGAATCAAAGTTGGAGTCAGTCCTTTTGTTGAGGTTCCTGCCAGAAATTCACTCGGAGAACAATTTCTGCAGCTTCTGTTTCCTGGATCAGGAACATTTGTGTTTATTATTTCCCATTCATATGAATCCTTTTGTTGATGCTCAAATACTGAAAGTTTGTCATGTTGATATTTAATTGCAATGGATGGAAAGTATGCGGGTTAAGAGGCACAATGGGCACATATAGGTTGTCTGATCCATTGGGAAACCATTCTTTTCCCCAATGTCCCAACTTAGCATTTCCCCTTTTGCTCCCCCCCTTCCAAAAAAAAAAAAAAAGCCCTGCTGAATCCTGCATTTGAGTAGTCATGGACCTAGAACTTCAAGGTGGTAGGTTGCAACTCAGGCCTAGCCAATCAGAAAGTGTCTCTTTGTGTTTATGGAATTATGATCAAGGCTGCCAGTGGCCATCTAGGAGCTACATGGAGAACACTTGTCTGAGGCTGACGTGATACAGATGGCAGCCAAGCTTGAAGATGGAGACAAAGCGCTAAGATTTCCACTGAACTTCTCAACCCAGTTCTGTTAGAGCCTATTCCCCCATTTGGACTATTTCATCCCCCATTTTGACTTAAGCTAATACAAGGGCAAGGGTAGTCACCAACATAACAAGGAATCAATTCAGAAAAAACATGTTATACTTTGGATACCTCACAACCTATGCTTTTTACACAACAAACAAGATCATTTATCTCTTATGTCCTGGGGGAGGGTCACATAGTAGTATAGTCATGGAGATGAACGCATTCATTCATGGAAAACACACATGTAGAGCCAAGGGAAGAGGAAAGACAGATCCCCAGGAGCCACCATCATTCAAGGGTGGATTCAGCCTGAAGAGCCAGGGGAGGAGCCTAAGCAGAACAGTCAGAAGTGAGGCAGGAGAACCAGGAGAGAACAAGTCCTGGGGCTTAAAACAGAGAGTATTTAGATAAAGAGGGAATTAGTCTATAATCGCCTAATTTACAAATGTGAGGATGTTGCTGGAATTATCAATTCACTTGTAAATGGGTTGAAAATGTCACTTACTAAAGAGTTCTAATGGGAAATGGCATTGCCTCAGCACTAGCTTTTTATTTATTTATTTATTTGTTTATTCATTGAGGGGAAAAGTCCCTGCTCAGTAATGGAGCAGAGTTAAGAGATTATTAAACATCCGCCAGAGCAATATCTCATACCATTCCCATTTTAGAATGTCCTTTTTCCTTCCCATCCAAATGTGATCAGCACTACAAACTATGTTCTACTTCTGATCACACAATACCTCTTATTTTTCGTGTACACATACAGATGTCCTCTCTGGGCATAACATCCGAGGCACATAACATCCCCAGATATTTATGCAGACACTCATTACATGCATAGGTATTGATTTATTTAATCCTCCCCCAAACTCTATGACATAGATACTATCACTTCCATTTTATGCCTGAGAGCACTGAGATATGGAGACATTAAGTAACTTTTCCAAGTTTATACAACTTGGAAATGCCAGAGTCAGGATTTGAACCTGGGATATTTGGCTTTAGTATATGTTGATCATACACCTGTGTTCTGTTTTATGCACGTGTGTATAAATGTATCTGTGTATGTTTTGTTGTTTTGGTGTGTTACATAGTGACTTTGCAAATAGCTTGCAAGCCTTTTGATGACATTGCCAAGATCTTACACTTATTTGAATTCTTCTTTGACTTCAGTAAGAAAAACTAATGCTTATTAAGCACTTAGTAGGTTCCCAGCTCTGTGCTCAGTACATGCATTTTATTTATTCATCCATACCTAATGATGTGGATGAGGCTATTATTATTTTTTATTTACAATTGAGGAACTCAAAGCTTGAAGAGATTAAATAACTTGCTTAAGGTCACTCAGTTAGTTGATGAAATGCTAGGATTTAACCTCACATGAACACCAACCTCTAGATTGTTTATGTCTTCACTGCAGTTGTTTATACAAGTAACCACAGTAACTGGAGGACTCACTGATCCACGGTCATCATCCATGAGACTGCAGGGGTGGAAACTCCCTCTACTCATGCAGCCCTGCTTGCTGGTCATATCTCAGTTCCCATCTATTTTCCATCTGAGGGAAACCTGAGCAGGGCTACCATTGAGTGCTAGGCTCAACACTATATTGGAAGCTCAATTATCTGAACAAATCAGAGTTCAAAAGTGTTCAAGCATGGGGTGAGTTTGACTAATACAGTTTGAAGATTAAAAAAAGGGACAATTGGGAAATTTTTCAATTTCAGCATGTCAGGACATAAAAGGTAAAGGAAATTGGCTTTAGGGAGTCATTTGAATAATGGGGCAGTTCAAATAAAGGATGTTCAGATTACTGAGTTTGCACTGTACTTAATCTACCATAGAGAGGTGTCCTCCAGGGCCTTTGCTTCAGCATGAGGCACCTCTCAAAATTCAGTTCAGCCATACTCCCCCTCCAGCTAACTATATCTTGTATTTAGCACTTGAAAAGTCTTAAATATTTTTAATCACGTTTTAGGTGAGAAAACACAACAAATTATATATTTTTTGTAACATGTTGAGTTACACAATGGCCAAAAATAAAATTCTTCCCACACTGTCATCTTCTTTCAACAGAAGCCCTAAGAATGGTATCAGCAAGAATAGTTGAAGTTTGCCTTCAAGACTCCTCTCAAAGCCTTTGTGTCCCATTAGATGACATGCCCGGAGCACAGTCCAGACACTTGGCATGACCCAGGTCTATCAAGGGGTGATGAGAAGGGGTGGGGAAAGAAGTGCTCTGGCCTTCCCGATGAAAATCCAGGGTCTGATTTATCCTGCCATGTGTTGCCGCATTTCCAGGGCACGGCATATACCAAACTTATGGAATTTGATCAGTTCTTTGTTAGAGGACTATATAGATTATGTAGACATTCTTGTAGCCTAAAGTCATTTGTCAGGATGAAGTGTTGGATTGTCCTGTGAATATTCCAGCTGCAAGATCTGGAGAGTATCCCCCTACCATCCAAATGAAATAGAATGACTGCAGCTTAGGAGAAGAACAGACCTTGGAAAATAAAAAAAAAAGGGAAAGAAAAAATGTTCTAAGTAACGTAACCAACCAGCCATAGGATGGCTGGTGGGGTGAGGGGTCCAAAGAAAAGAGAATTGTTCTCTCCTGACCTCAGCAATATTGGCTGAAAGAGTTTTTCTGAACAACTTAAGTCATTGAAGCCACCTACACATATTTAGACGTAGAGGGGTCAGTTGAAGAAAAGGGGCCATTTTCATTCCTTCACCTCTATCCTACTTCTGGTAGACTCCATAACTTAGAAGACATGACAAAGAGAAGGAAAGGAGAGGGAAGGGAAGGGAAGGGAAGGGAAGGGAAGGGAAGGGAAGGGGAGGGAAGGGGAGGGAAGGGGAGGGGAGGGGAGGGGAGGGGAGGGGAGGGGAGGGGAGAGGAGGGGAGGGGAGGGGAGGAAAATATTGACCTTGGAGTTTGCTTTGCACAAAGATAAATTGCATTTTCTCTTCCATTTACAGAGATTGTTCAAAATTTGTTCTAAGATATTGAAGGTCCCTAAAGAAAAAAAAAATGTAATTTCAAGGCTTCTCCTGATTCTTTGTGTTACTAAAGGTGAGATTTTGAGCAGAGACTGCTCTTTTATTTAGGAAAGCATATTAGTAGTCCTTTTAGTTATGATGGACTGTGTACAACAAATAAATAGGAATTAGAGAATTCTCTCTGAAGAGCACTAGAGAAATGGAGTGGGGTCCTCTTGTCTTCAGGAAGTGTGAAGAGATGAATAAGACATGTGAGCAGCCTCACCTTTGCAATGGTTCCTAAGAGAATGCCAGCCATGGGAAAACAGTTGATTAACTTCAGGAATAGTGATGTGTAGTGTTGTCTCTAGTGCCATGAAATAAGCTCCCTTTGTCATCTCCTACCTCTTACTGAAAATTTGTTCCTTACAAGGGCCTGTGTTAGTGACAGTGTGGGGAGATAATGGGTGTGAAGTGCTCACTCTTGAGCTGGGACAGCGCAGGGAATTGTGGCTTCTACATAACATACCTGCTTTGAAGTTAGCAAGTTGCCAGCAGCATCACTTTTAGGAAAAGTCCTGCATTTCTGAGGGATGCTCAGCAGTTTAATTCTTTGAAACCCAAGGCAACCTGGCAGGGACCATTGGGAGGCAATGAGAACAGAGCAGCAGGTCCTGTGTGAACTGACTTGACAAGGGGATGCATGATAAACTCTCCTTTCCCTAAACCCAAAGGCAGATGGGACGATGGAATGGGAGAGCAGTAGGCTAGATCCTGTTAATATGTGGCTTTGGACAAACCAGATGGCAGATAATTGAGTTATAATTCATTCAATAAGTGTTTATTGAGCACCTGTTACGTGGCAGGCACTGTGCCAGGTGCTAAGGATATAAAATCCAATTACACAGACAGTATCCTCAAGAAGTATACAACTAGAGAAGAATACATGCATGTGGGTCGACAATTACCCAGCAGTGAAATGAATAGGATGATGACTACAACACTGATAACAGCTATCACTCACCTGGTATTTACTCTGTGCTTGGCATTGGAGCTAAGTGCCTTTCATGTTCTACAACATTTACCCTCCCCAACAACTCAATGTGGAAAATCTTTAGTAGCCCCATCTTACAGACAAAGAAGTTGATATGTAGAGAATCTAACTTTTTTGGTCCAAGTTCATATTGAATATATATTTCCTAGTTTGGGTGTGAAATCTCATGGTCTAATCGCAGAGCCTGGGGGAGGAGCAGTCATGAAGGCTTTAGAGAAAGAGAAGAGATCATATTTGATTTGACATTATAATAAAAATAGAAGCTTCATGAAGACGTTGGGGATGGGGATGGGAGAAGGATGTGTGTGTGAACTGCAAACAGGGGGAGTGGTATGTGCAGCTTCATGGAGATGTGAATCATCGTGTCACGCTGACAATGCTTTAGTTTGCTGGGAGTAAAGGGGTGAAGGTAGACGTGGGGTGAGAAGGGAAGGGGGACCCGTGGGACACGAGCCTAGAGAGGTAGGTAATTTCTAGTC
Source organism: Desmodus rotundus (assembly GCF_022682495.2). Lineage (NCBI taxonomy): Eukaryota > Metazoa > Chordata > Mammalia > Chiroptera > Phyllostomidae > Desmodus > Desmodus rotundus. Next base: position 141,171,258 of record NC_071391.1, on the reverse strand, counting down.
ATAGAGGGTATGGTGGGCCACATCAAGGAATTTGGAATATATTATAAAGACAAGAAATCCGTGGAAGTGTCTCCAGGAGTAGGATGAGCTATCGTGCAGTGATGGCAGAGGTCACTCAGCAGCGCTGGGAGGGATGGGTGGGTGGGGAGGGAAGAGTGAGGGGGTCTGGTTAAGAAGGTGACATTCCTATCGGTTTGACTCATGTGAAATGAGACTGAAATGAGAGAAATGAGACAGAAGAATATTTAAGAGAAAATGAAAAAATAAATCTAAAAGAACAGTTGTTATAGAAAGTGATTCACAGAGAATCCCACCATCCATATGTGCCTTCATACCCTCCCTTCACCACTCCCAGGACCAGACAAGCAAGGTCCCAGGAAATTGTAAAGTTGGACATCATTCTTGAAGCACACCTTGGAACCTGGCTTACCTCCTAGCACGTCTCCTCATTGTGCTAACAGGCCCAACTATGAGGCAGAGAAGGAAATGGAGCCCAGGAGCTGCAGTGCAGAGGTTACAAGCTCATGTTCTAGGGTCGAATTTCCTGCATTTAAATCCTGTCCCTGCTCCTTGTGATCTCTGTACTCCCGGACAAGCTTATAAATCTGTTGTGTTTCAGTGTTCTTATCTATAAAATGAGATTTTATTAATAATTAACAATAATAATAATAACCTTCACATATTAAAGTGGACGAGGATTTTATAAAATAATAAATACCAAGCACATAGAATACTGCTTAGTGGATGGAAAAAGTTAGCAATTATTTTCCAGATAACCACAGGCCTGATTTCTGGGGGTTCTCCTTTCCCTGCCAAGCAGGAAAGTGGCTGTCTGAGTCTGAAGCCAAGGCCTTTTGGCTTGGGGAAACATTTTCCAAGAGTTCTTTTAGGCTCTCTAGCTCTCTTACAAAGGCCCCTGAACTCTCCCTGTAGAAGAAGAACAGGAAGCTGTCCTTTGGCCCCAGTGTGCTCAGTATTGAGGATGATTTCTCACCACCGATGAATCCTAGGCTCCTGGACCAACTTCACAGAGCCTTCTTTTTCCATGAAGCTTAACAGTCAGCCTAAATACAAGCAATTCTGTTTTTTTTTTTTTTTTCCAAAAGACAAATGGAAGCCTGACTTCTAGATGTGTCTTGGGCACATCTAGAAGAATGTGAAGAATTGAAGAATTGTATGTGCCATGAAATTCCCTACTACCTTGCTTTAGCTAATAAAATCAAAGATAACCTCTAACCTGAAGTATCCATCCTGTCTTGTGACTTAATCTACCTGACAGCTCAGGGTTTGCCTACTTCCAGTGTTCAGGAAGTCTTGGATTGTAGGGGTCAAACAAAGAGATGAATTTGAAACCTTGGAGGAGAGAATTTGAGGACTTGAATAGCCATAGAGTCTCCAGGTACAGGCAAGGAATCCAGACACCTGGAAGGGAAATGCCTCAGTATAATTAAAGCTATCCAGGGATTCTTGGAGTCCTCAAGGCCTACTGTTTCTCTGCACCAATTAGCAATCTTTTCAGGGCTATATGTCAAATCCAAACCTATGGCTGGGACATCCTAACCCTTGAAGGTTCAGGCCTACCCTGAACCTTCTCCAACTCAGTTTTATATCCTCCAGATCTCCAATGCTACTATGGGTCATTATTTCCCTAGAAGATTTTGACAGGGACCACTCAGCTCTGTACCTACTTCCCCAAGAACCAGGGTCTACCAGAAATCAATGACATTATTTGTCATTTACAAATAGCCAGTGCAGTTTGGATGACAAAAATTAAGGTTTGGGGTCAATGCTTCACAGAAGCCAACTCACCCGAGAAGATAAGCTGCACACTACAGCCTGGAGTAGCTGACAGAATTAGAAGCCAAGCACACAACAGATGAGGCAAACTATGCACTTGAAAGCCTACCACTTCCATTATCTGGAATAAGGCTTTCTACAAGATCTGTCTGTACCTGAGGCAGCAGCAGAACCAGAGGGGAGACAGGCTGACACAGGCTGGCAGAGGTGGCCCCACTTGAGTTTCCAAAAACTTCAACATCAACACATGACAGCTGGAGCTAACTACACTGAACTCGAATGAGCAGCAGACAGATGTCTGCTTTCAGCAGTGTCTAAGTTCCAGAACACTGAGGGGACACACTCATTGTACCAAAGTGACTCTATGCCCCAGCAAAGAGAGACCTGCACCACATTGCAACTCACTCCAGCTGCCCACTTCAGTCCATTCAAGTTTCAGTGTGTTCTTCCAGATCTCTGTGTGTGTCAAACGTCACCACTCACCTTTAACATCTGCTTCCAGAAGATGGATTAGCCCAGAAGCCATGGTGTCACTGCTTCTCACTTCAGTGACACCATCACCACTATATGGTCATGTTCCTTTCCTCGGTCACAGCCCCATGCATGTGGGAAGGGACAAATAAAAGTTGTATATGTTTAAGGTGTACAATGTGTCTGATACACAAATACATTGTGAAATAATTACTACTGTCCGGCCAATTAACATATCATCACCTCGCAGTCATTATTATTTTTAGAGACAACAGTTAGGATCTACTCTCAGCAAATCTCCATACAGTAGTATTACCTGTAGTTACAACACAACTGTAGCTGTCCGTTAGCTCTCTAGACCTTGTTTGCCTTGTATAACTAACACTGTGCACCCTTGGCATCACCTCTCTATTTCCCACACCCCCAAGGTCCTGATAACCACCATTCTACCCTCTGCTTCTAGGAGTTCAGATTTTTAGATTCCATATACAGCATTTGTCTTTCTGTGTCTGGCTTATTTTACTTCACATAAAGCCCTCTATATTCATTATTGCAAATGTGTTATTGCAAATGACAGGATTTCTTTATTTTTGCCAATGATACCTCAGACAAGGGCCTGATCTCCAAAATATATAAAGAACTCACACGACTCTACTCCAGGAAGACAAACAACCCAATTAAAAAATGGGCAAAGGACTTGAACAGACACTTCTCCAAGGAAGACATATAGAGGGCCCAGAGACATATGAAAAGATGTTCAGCATCACTAGCCATCAGAGAGATGCAAATTAAAACCACAATGAGGTACCATCTCACACCAGTTAGAATGGCCAACATAAACAAATCAACAAACAAATGTTGGAGAGGATGCGGAGAAAAGGGAACCTTAGTGCACTGTTGGTGGAAATGCAGACTGGTGAGGCCACTGTGGAAAACAGTATGGAATTTCCTCAGAAAACTAAAAATGGAACTGCCCTTTGACCCAGCAATTCCACTGCTGGGATTATACCCTAAGAACCCTGAAACACCAATCCAAAAGAACCTATGCACCCCAATGTTCATAGCAGCACAATTTACAATAGCCAAGTACTGGAAGCTACCTAAGTGTCCATCAGCAAATGAGTGGATCCAAAAACTATGGTACATTTACACAATGGAATTCTATTCAGCAGAGAGAAAGAAGGAGCTTATACCCTTGGCAACAGCATGGATGGAACTGGAGAGCATTATGCTAAGTGAAATAAGCCAGGCAGTGAGGGAGAAATACCATATGATCTCACCTTTAACTGGAACATAATCAACAGAAGAAAAAGCAAACAAAATATAACCAGAGACATTGAAGTTAAGAACAATCTAACAATAGTCAGGGGGGAGTGGGGAGGGGACAGTGAGGAGAGGGGATTACAGGAACTACTATAAAGGACACATGGACAAAATCAAGGGGGAGGGTGGAGATGGGGGAGGGAGGTGGGTTCAGCTGGGGTTGGGTGGAGGGATGGGGAGAAAAGGCATACAACTGTAATTGAATAACAATAAAAATTTTAAAAAAAGAATAGTAAAGGAAAAAAAGACTGAGTAATATTGCATTGTGTGCAATAAATAAAAATATTGGAATTTTTATTTATCTATTCATCTGCTGCTGTATACGTAGGTTGTTACCATATCTTGGCTATAGTGAATAATGTTATAATAGATGTAGAAAAATACAGATATTTCTTTTAGGTACTGCTTTTGTTTTCTTTGCATATATATCCAGAAGTGAGAAGCACTATGACTATTAAGATTAATTAAAAGTATATAAAAATCCATGGAAGTGTAGAGCTTAAAATAACTACAGCATATTATTATTATTGTTATTATTTTAACAAATATTCATGGATGCTCCAGGATCTGGTTTGAAAGGACATCACCCATCATCTTGGGAATCTCAACAATCTTACTAGAAAGACACAACACAGAACTCTCCTCAATCCATTGTGATAGCAACTTAATGAAAAAACAGATGAAGCTGTGAAATATTCTGCACTCACATAGAGGAGTCAGAGGGAGAATCACGTGCAAGCAGATGGTCACTAAATAGTTAAGGGCACTCCAGGAATACAGAATGGCAGAAACAAAGATATGGAGGCTGGAAAGAGGAAGGTATATATTAGTTAGGTTGTAAAGCTAGGCTGTTGTGATAAAGAGACAAATAATAGCATGACTCAAACAAGAGAGCAGTGTATTTATTTCTCTGTCCAGATGCAGGCGGGCTGTCCAGAGCTAGTAGACAGCTCTGCTCCATGAGGTCAGCAGGGTTTCGGATTCCTTCTCTTCTTTGTTTGCTGTTTGCCAGCCATCCCCAGCACTAGTGCTTTGTTCCAGCCCATGGGAAAGGAGAAAGAGATGCGGAACATAGGAATTTCCTCTTCACATGCCATAACCTAGAAGTTGTGCATATCACATCCTATTTGCTACACTTAACATCAAGTTTCAAGGAAGCCTGGGACATGTAGTTTCTAACACAGCCCATATACCCACACAGCCTCCTAAAACTTAAGGGATTTTCTTGGAAGGAAGGAGGAAACCATGTCTTGTAAGGAATAATCACTAGCATCAGCTGCACTGTTTGAGTAATCCTATATAACTCTTGACTAATGTATGGAGTAGTAGCAGGAAATGAAGTTGTCCAGAATGTCAGGTCTTAGGTAAGGAAAACATAGTCCATAATCTAAGCAGAAGGAATGAAGTATATGCAAAAAAGACAGAAATTTACAGCCTAGAAATGGATACAACAGCCTATTGGTGGTATTATTAGGTCAGTATTATATAGACTTCAGCTGCAATAGCTTCATGGCCTCTAAGAAATTTTCATGCTGAGGACCAAACCAAGGTTATGTTTTAAATACTACTGGCCGAGAGAGATTGCCAGCTCTCTGCTCTTTCATTATATTCTATTAAAGTAAGTGGTCACAAAAGAGGTCAGATTAGAATGGTGTATGTAAATTCCTGTGAGGTGAAGGGAAGCTCCATCTCCATCCAAAAGAAACAAGGAATGCCTTGTGCGATGTGTTTCACGATGTGTGTTGCTCATTAACAGATTGCAAGACATCTTATTACTTATAGCACATAAATTCTGTGTTTTGCTACAATCATCAATCAGGTCAAATTGGGCTGGGATAACTACATTATGAAGTTGTAGGAGAGAAACCCAAACGCAGGAGGAGATGGTGAGGAGAATGAGATGTGAAATATATACTGGATGTTCTATATAAAGTAACTTTCAGTGTTCTGGAGCAAACATTGATCTCATACTTATGCCATATTACTGTACATTAAGATTTAAGTTACTTATTTAAGCCTAGAAAATCCAACTCCTTTTAAAGGACCACAATTACAGTCTACAAAGCAAATCATCACTTTGAAGACCTCCAGGTTTCACATTTGACAAAAGCCTCACCTCTGGAGTTGCTCTAGCAATTAGCAGATTAATCCTCATAAGAGAGAAGGTAGCTGAGGAAGTCCCATTGATGCTGATGGTGATCACCATGCAGGTGCGTCTCCAGCGTCAAAGTAGCAGCCGTCTTGGTGGCCAAAGACATCTTCTGGACGTTGTGATGCTCAGGAGGGATGTACAAACTTTCTTATTCCTCTCCTTCTTGTTAAGTTAGGACCTACCGTAACATTAGTTAGCAGGTGACAATCGGGAAATGCTAGCGACAGATTTTTAGCTTCATATCCACAAGACCAGCTGCTCCATGGTGACCCCTCTTTGGCAAGCTCCACTGGCAGCTGGTTAAATGTGTTGCTCTGGGCAAGTACCCACCAGCTGTTCCCACCTGTGGTCCTATGCAGGATCTGTCAATTATGCTTATTAGATCTGTAAATCTGGGGGATAATCCAACCTGTTACAAACGGCCTCACGCATGGTGTATGAGTACCAAATTCACTGAATCTCCTTTAGTCAGTGATGGTTTTTCATTCTCTTTCTCTCATACCCACACAACTGCACAGTGCTTGATCAAGAAACTAATGAATTGGGAAGTCACCCTGCTGTAGAATAACCAATACATAAGACATCAGAGTTATCAGAGCTTGATCCGCCACCAAGGATGTGCCCCTTCCCTGCTCAAACCCATTAATTCAAGAACCTATTACTTTCACTCCCTCACTTCATACCTTCTGCTTCCGCGTGGCACTTTAAGCCATGTAATCTGCCATCCGAAAGAGTTACATAAGGCACAGAGCATGAAATACTCTGAGAAGCCAGCCTATTAATTAGACTCTCACATCACAGGATCATAAAAATTAGAAGCGCAGAGGATCTGCAGCCTGAGGTCGATTTTTGCCCACCTTCCTCTTTTCTGCCTTCTGCCCAAATGGGATTGTGTCCTATTGTATTTACTAGTGCTGTGTCCACTTAAGCAGGAAATAGATTAAATATGGCGTTTTCTCAGTGGTCCATCCAGTATTATCACAAAAGGTCCCAAAGTAATTGACACTCCCTCCCTTAAACCTGTGTGATGAATCCTCACTCAGTGGCCTTTTCGCTATAAATATAGGGCCTGTCCCGGCTGACATGCTTGTATTATTGGACAGACTTTAATCTCAGCATTATACAGGCCCACATTTTTTCTCCGCCAAACACTATTTGCAGTTCCGTCCCAGATGTAACAACCTAATCAAAACAGAATTTCATAGAGCATTACACAGAGGATTGGTTTCTAGGGTACTGTGCAACAGGTATGTGTATGTTTACTGCCTTCTTTTATGAAACTTGATACAATGCATTTGGCAGATTGCACGTTGAATACTGGGACTCAACTTACAAGAAATGAATTGTAAATAATGAGGTTTAGCAGCAGCCAAAAACATTTTCAAATACTCATAATGCCAGCATTCTCAACTATAATATTATTGATGTCAAATAAACACAGCACAATTCTACCTTTCCTTCATTGTCTTTCTCTGGGACCTATATTATCAGCTGAATTGCATCCTTGACTATAACTGCTGGTATGCTTAGAGTGAAAAACGGAAATCTTTCAATGACGACAGAAACAGGAAAGGCTTTCAGAGCACTCTGTCCCAGAAATGGACAAAGGACAAAAGAATCAAGTAGGAATATGGAAGTTTTGAGCTGAAAGAGCTTTTGGAAACCACCTACTTAGAAAGCATGCATTTGGATCATGCTTTTCAATGAGAAAAACAACGTTGGCTGAAACTTAGAAAACACCACTAGCAGTATGAATGCATAGAAATGTCTTGACTCTTCTGAGCCTCATTATCCTCATTTGTCCAACTGGGGTTTACAAGACACACCTTCAACCCCTCTACCTTTTAGGTTTCCTTTTTAAACCATCAAATTAAATACTGCAGCTGAGAGAACTTTTTAAATAATAAAAAACTAAATAAATACAAGGTGTTATTAAAATTCCTACTAGGATCTGCATCTAATCCAACTTCATATTATGTCTACATGTGGAAACTGAGGCTCAAGGTTACTAGAAAATTTATTCAAGGCACCAGATGGTACACACTAACGCTAACCCAGTGACCAGAGTCTGTCATTGCCTGCTGGGTGCACTTCCTTTTCCATAACATAAGTGCAAAGTGCAAAGTGCAAAGCCAAAGTGTGATATACTCTTCAAAAAAAACAAAACAAAACAACAACCTTGCTTTCATACCCTGCCGCCTCCCCCGTTTCAGTACTTCTATAATATAAATTGCAAACTGGGATATAACAATTAGTTAATTGAATCTTTGTAGCAGATGGTGAAAGTTTATGAATTGAATCAATTAATGAATAAATAAAATTAAACCGTTGCTCTCATTAGCATCCCTAAAAATATGTAAATAGCATACATTTATTTTCATAGTTCACAGATGGAGATTCTGAGGCCCATTGAGGTTCCATTTGCTCCTGGGCAGGTGAGTAATAGATAAATACTCTGTCTAAAAGGAAGTTTCACCAGGCTATCATTATTTTTTTGTCTCTTTTATCTAGAACAGAACTTAGCTCAGGCTGTTTACAGTCTTTTCTTATCTACCATTTCATAATCCAATCTGGCCTTGGCAAAAGACAACTAGTTATACAACCGTTACCAGCCTGGATATTAGTCAAACCTTTGTCCTTTTCCTTCTGAAAGGTCTCACACTCACAGGCCAGAGACAAGAAAAACTGGAGGCCTTGGAACAAGTGCCTGAGAGGGGATGGTGGAATCTTCCATCCTGTGAATCATTAGTAATAGCCTGGATGCTCCCATTACTGGAAGAGTTTCTGCGTAGAAAGATAAAAAGGGAGATTGTTGAGTTGTTCATAGCTTGGCATGTCTAACAATCTTACCGTCTGGAGGGGCTTTGCTTCTGTCCAAAAGTAGCCCTAGAAATATTTCCACAGTCCCAGAAACACCCCCACCACCCTTAGGCATCTTGGTGGTACTGATATAGCGTCAGAACTTCCAAAACACTTTGTGAGGCAGCCTTGTGCTATGCAGCATTTCACTGATGGTTAGCACCACATTAAAATGGCATTTCAGGCAATTAATATTTTATTTATAAACACTTAGAAATATTTATTATAAGTGACTATTTAAATAGCAGCTCATGAGAAAAAATGTTATGTTTGTATTAAAACATCTTCAGATGCTTAATTATAACAACATGTAGACAAGCCATTAAAAATTCAACGCCAACTTTCACGAAAAGTCTGAGAAAAACCAGTTAGACTTCCCCAGAGAGCTGAAGGGGCAAATTTGATAGGAATAACAAAAAAAGGGGGAAAGAAATTTATTTTCATTTCCCCTTTTTAGTAGCTGAACAGTCTGCCTTCATGCCAAGGAAGCCAAAGGCACCTTTTCTTTTAGGCAAAATCTTCTCTTAAAAGTTGTTGGAGAAGATGGTCTCATTCTGAACAAATGTCCTAGGCATACTTGGAATCGAAACATGTGTTTAAGTGTATCTGATTAAACATCTTCAACTTCTTCAGCTATTTTAATCAGTTCTCAAACATGCAATCATCAGTCCTATATATCAACAAGAAAAATGGTTAGTGCCCCCCATTGATCTGTTATAAAGTACATTGCCTGGCCCTACTCAGTTCTGAAAATATAATTAAAGCATTCTATTTTGATGCTGGTGATTCACCAAACTATAAGAATCTAGGTGGACATTTTCCTTTTTTATTGCTATTAAGTTTAGTATGGAAAAAAGTGAATGAGACTGAATTGCCTTAAATGGCTATAATGGATTCCTTTCTGTTGACGTGCATTGCAGTTTCCATATATCACTTATTTTCACCTCAATTAGTACAATATTTAATTGGACTTTATTTAACTTCCTTCACATGTTTGCATTGTAGCTATTGCACGACCAGCCAATAAGATTTGCATACATTTGGAGCTTTAAAAGTACAATGACTGATTTGATAGGGAAGTTGTTGTTCCTCCATATATTTCCGAAAATTGCTCTTTGGAACGTTCTGTTGTTGTTACAACATCTTTCAATTATGCTTCCTTTAATTGCTCTTGGCTTTGGTATAAGACAAGTTCACTCTAATACATTACTAAGTGATTTGAAATAGCATCGTAATCCATGGGGTCATCTTATGAATGTTAAGACCATCCAACCCCTTTAACTGTTTTTAATGATCTGAAATATATGTTTGAGAACTAGTGTTATGATTTGCAGTATAGAATATAATACAACATAAAATATGGACTGGATATTTTGTGTAATCAAATCAAGACCCAGATGGGCAAGCATTGCGGAACAGAAATGAGAAATCTGGAAAGACATGCTGGATGGCAGTATCTGATGGACACAGCTTTGAAATAAAATCCTAAAACCTGAGGAAATCATTTTAAAGACTTCAGGAAAACTGAGACACAGTAGAACAGCTAATTCTTTGCTTGGCTTTTTTTCCCCAAAGCCACAGTAAACAATCTTGAGTGCACTTACAATGTTGACAACATTGTTTTTGAAATATCTTCCATAAGGTGATATCCCAGAGTGAATTGTCCCCTGGAAGTGAATGATATGACATTATTAAAAAGCACAACTTTCACATGCCTAATTCCACTGAACCATTTCTAACCTGGTTACAATACAAATTTACATCACTGGTCTAGTTTTCTTTCTTACAAGAAAATCCCCATCTAGTATTGTTGTGTTTTACTCCAACATAAACTGCTGTACGACTCAGGCAATAAGCCCTATCAACCTATTCCAAAAACATCTAGCTGTCATTTCCTGACAATTGGGATGTTTTGTTTATTTGTTTTGAGAGGGAGGGTGTGCTCTTTTATTCCGGAAGCAGTGGCTATTTTTGGAATTCAACTTTGTACTCTCCCTTTAATCACGCCCAGAATGCCACGATTGCAGTCCTTACCAATGTGTCACCTACCCTCTATTTATTACATCGTATGCTTTAAATATCACCTCTGACAAACAAAAGAAAAGCAAATGTCCCTAAATTTCCTGAAGGGCTGAAACATCAAGCCCGGATTATTATTGTTTATGTCTCAGCTTTAGCAGCTCCAGTGTCTCCATGGTCTGCTGTGTGCCGGGCTGGCAATGATGGATGGCCATTACGGCAGCTTATTGGAAATGGCTTGATTTATAACCTGTTCTCTTGCCTCAGTCTAATGGCTTCATTTCTTTCCTTCAGTGCGTGATGCCACAGCCAAGGTCATTGCGCCAATGGCCTTTTGTTGTTAGTCTGCTGATGACCAGTGTGCCCAGGAGTCAACGTGGGGAGGGGTGAAGGTGGATAGGAAATGGAGGGGGGAGGGGAGTAAGGAGGTGGGGAAGCTCCAACCTTTACATTTTAATTTTTTTTTTCATCTCAGTCCCTGATAACTGCAGTAGAACAGTAGATTAAATGCTGTCTTCTATTTGCTTCCCATGCTTGCCAGACAAGGAGCTGCTTTATGATCCTCAGTGGGGAAGTCTATTACTCACCTCTACTTTAAATGACCAACATCAAATATATACAGCTCCCATTAAAGCTGAGATCAATAAAAATGCCATTAAGATAGTAAAAGTTGCTGATATTAGTGAAGCCCCCAAACAAAATATTTGATTTTCTTTCAGGTTGTTAGTGAGATGGAATACGAACATATAAGTGAAAGGAGAACTGGCCATGCCGATGGTCAATAATTTATCTCAGAGATTCATTCAGCCTCTCACCCAATATTTCCCTCCTGTCTATTGATTCCTCATCATTATTTGTCATAAGCTGTCCTAACTCAAGGAGAAAATATGCCCTGCCGGTCCAAGGGGAGTCATACCTGGAGAAATAGAAAGGAATTTCATTAAAAGCAAGAAAGAACTGCTGTGGCTTTGAGAAACTCCAACAGCAAGTTGCCAAGACTTTTGTTAGAGTCCTAAAGCAAGTTGTCAGAAGCTCAGCAGCCTTGCCCATGGACTTCAGGAAACCTGGACTGAGGTTGCTCCGATTGTGGTTCAAAGAAAATTAAGGGCCTTCCTTGTTTATGATTATAGCTTCCAAAAATCGTGTATGTATGTATACACATATGTGCATACATAGACACACATCTAAAATACATGCATGTGTCTGAGTGTGTGTATGTTTTTCCTTTCATAGTTTCCCTTTCACTAGAATGTTCTAAGTTGATTTTACCAGCTAGGTTCTTATGAGTACTAGAGGAAAGTCAATGGTTTTAGAAACGTTAGTAAAGAGTATCCTGGATTATGCCATTGTCATTAAGCCAAACTGAAACCCCAAAGGGAAAAGCATGACTTTAGAAATAGGATTAATTGTTTTAAGGCACGACCATTTGTCTAAAGGTAATTTTATTTTTTAAATATATTTTATTGATTATGCTATTACAGTTGTCCCATTTTTCTCCCCTTTATTCCCCTCCACCTTGCACCCTCCTCCCACCAGCATGCCCCCTCCCATTAGTGCATGTCCATGGGTTGCACATTTAAGTTCTTTGGCACCTCCATTTCCTACACTATTCTTAACCTCCCCCTGCCTATTTTGTACCTACCATTTATGCTTCTTATTCCCTGTACCTTTTTTCCCATTCTCCCCTGTCCCCCTCACTGCTGATAACCCTCCATGTGATCTCCATTTCTGTGATTCTGTTCCTGTTCTAGTTGTTTAGTTTGTTTTCATTTTTGTTTTTGTTTTTAGGTTCAATTGTTGATAGTTGTGACTTTGTTGTCATTTTACTATTCATATTTTTATCTTCTTTTTCTTAGATAAGTCCCTTAACCTTTCATATAATAAGGGCTTGGTGATGATGAACTCCTTTAATTTGACCTTATCTGGGAAGCACTTTATCTGCCCTTCCATTCTACATGCAAGCTTTGCTGGATACAGTAATCTTGGATGTAGGTCCTTGCCTTTTCTGACTTCAAATATGTCTTCCCAGCCCCTTCTTGCCTGTAAGTTTTCTTTTAAGAAATCAGCTGATAGTCTTATGGGAACTCTTTTGTAGGTAACGGTCTCCTTTTCTCTTGCTGCTTTTAAGATTCTTTCCTTATCTTTAATCTTAGGTAGTGTAATTATGGTGTGCCTTGGTGTGTGCTTTCTTGAATCCAGCTTCTTTGGGACTCTTTGAGCTCTGTGGACTTCCTGGAAGTCTACTTCCTTTGCCAGATTGGGGACAAAGGAAGTCTCCATTATTTGTTCAAAGAAGTTTTCAATTTCTTGCTCTTCCTCTTCTACTTTGGGCACCCCTATGATTCGGATGTGGGAATGTTTACAGTTGTCCTGGAGGTTCCTAAGACTTTCCTCATTTTTTCTGAATTCTTGTTTCTTCATTCTTTTCTGGTTGAATGTTTATTTCTTCCTTCTGGTCCAAATCATTGATTTGAGTTCTGGTTTCCTTCCCGTCACTGTTGCTTCCCTGTATGTTTTCCTTTATTTCACTTTGCATAGCCTTCACTTTTTCCTCTATTTTGTGACCATACTCAACTATTTCTGTGAGCATCCTGATTACCAGTGTTTAGAACTCTGCATCTGATAGGTTGGCTATCTCTTCATTGCTTAATTCTATTTTTTGAACTTTGATCTGTTCCTTTATTTGGGCCATGTATATATATTTTTTATCTCGGCACACTTGTTACATTTAAGTGGCAGAGCCTTAGGTATTGGCCAGGGTGGGGCAACCCACATGGCTGCATTGTGTCACTGAGGGAGGTGTCAGAGAGGGAACAATGCCACTCGTTTGGCTCTCAGCTAGTTTTCAGTCACTTTCCCCGCTACCCACAAGCAAATTGTGCCCTTCTGGTGCCGATTCCTGGGTGGGTTGGCTTGTGTACATTCTAGGACCCTGTGGGTCTCTCCAACAAACTCTTCTGTGAGGCTGCAAGTTCCTCCTGCCACTGCAACCCCCACAGGTTTTTTTACATCCAGAGGTTTTGAGGCTTTATTTTCCTGCACTGGAACTCTGGGTTATGTGGTCTGTCTCGCTCCCCAGTTGTTCTTCCTGGTTTAAACGCATGTAAATGTGGGACTTCCGGGTCCTCCAGCTGCTGTCTTGCCATGTGTCCTCTCTGCCCTAGCTATCTGTCTCTGCCCCTCCTACCAGTCTGAGTGAATGTTTCTTCATTAACTCCTTGACTGTTGGACTTCCATACAGTTCAATTCTCTGACAGTTCTGGTTATTTTTTGTTTTTAAACATGTCGTTTTCCTTCTTTTGGTTGTGTGAGGAGACAAAGTGTATCTACCTATGCCTCCATCTTGGCCAGAAGTCTAAAGATAGTTTTTAATAAGTGGACTATATTTTATTTAGTTGAATACATGCTTGTGATGTGGCCTTTAATGGTAAATTTGAAATTGGTTTTAACAATGGCTTGAAAGCTTGCTTTTGCATCTCCAAAAGTCCATTTACTTTTTTTGTAAGTTAAATATGCATGGAGTTGGCTAATTCCTCCAACAGGTGATCTTATTTAAGTTTTTTCAGATCTTAATTCAGTTTAATCTGTAACATACATTCATAGCATTTTAGAACGGAAAGGGACCTACAGGAGTACCTACTCTCATTCCTTTATTTGATAATAACCAGAATGCTACTGTTACTACTAATAAATAATGTTAATCTATAGCCTACTCTGTGCCAGGTATGTTACTGTGAAACTTATACCCACATCACACCTTTATGGATTGAACAACATCATCATTTTACAGAAGCATAAACAGGTTAGGGAACCTCCCCAAGATCACACAGCTTATAGTGGTAGAGTCAAGATGCACACCCAGCTCTGTTAGGTTTTACAACCAATCATAATTGAAATATTTAAAATCAACTAGAAGAGCCTGACCACTCACCCAAACTCAATAATAGAGTGCCTTAAAATGGAGAATACAAAGATGACAATTTAGAGGTAATCTTGACAGTATTTTTATTGAGAAATTCAATAGAGGATTTTGCTCTGGATTATCCTTAAAAATGAAAAACAGAGAGTCACATATTTCCAGTTCTAGAAGTATCTTCCTTTTATGTCCTTATAGTAAAAGAAAAATATTAATACCCATACTCTAAATGTTGAGTACACAGTATGCCTAGGTACATGAAGTGCTAGTGTAGAGATGATTACAATTTCCTTGTATATTTGTTAATGTCTACGTTTGATTTATTATGTTAGTTAATAAATGAGAAATTATATATGATGTCTATTGCTTTCAATTATTTAATTTGCAGCCCACAAGCCTATATCTTTTTCACTTTTTGGCTTTAGACACAAAGTTTGAATAAACTTTTCAAATCCCCCTTTAAGTTCTTGAGCAAAACTTACTTTCTGTGATGTAAAAGTAAACATGGGCTTGTTTGAATTCATATCATCAAGAAATGGGTTTATGTTAGGGGAAAGAGGAGGAAAGGCTCAGGCCATATAACAGAACCACTTTCACCATTGTAAGTAAATTATGAGTTGTTAATTGTCTGCTACCCAGTTAGTTAGAAGGTATTTACCTAAATTTAGAGGGAAAGAATCATTAGTGATTTCTCAATTTAGCTCTATGGTCCACGTGACTCTGTTGAGTAGTTAACAAACAATTATCAAGTGTCTGTGCTGTGCCAGCAGGACTGAGAGTCCATGTGAGGAAAACCACATGTCCAGACCTCATTTGATATGACATTTAACTCCTGGCACAAGTCTGTGTCCATTGTGATAGTGTATAGGTAGGAAGGCCAGTTTGAGGATGACTGCCATTCAGTTCAAACAAAGTCTGTGGAGGAGAAGATAAAAGGACAGAGATAAAGCAGGAAGGAAAGGATAAGGGAAAGAATCAAAAGATGAAGAAAGGAAAAAAGGAAGGAAAGAAGGGAGGGAGTAGTGGGGGAGGGAGAGAAGAAGGAAGGAAGGGAGGAAGGAAGGAAGGAAGGAAGGAAGGAAGAGTGTTCATGGACGGAACTTCTGCTGGTCTTTATATATAGTCCTGCAGTGCCTGTCCTCCTCTGTTGTAAGGGAACCACTGATACCTATGATTCCCTTTACTTTACCCCAGCTGTAATCAAAAACATTTGGTCTGGGCAGTGGCCGTTGCTTCTGCCATGATTTCTGGATGGTGCTGCCCTGAAGGAGTTCCTTTCCCAGCTGTTGGGAAGGTTGTCCATTGGCAGGTTCTCCACTGGCAACCATCTTCTAGAACGGCCTTTGCTAAAGATCAGAGCCACCCAGTGAAGGCACACCCCTTCCCAGGGGCACCCTCATTCAGTGGCTGTGGACGGGCAGGTCAGGCAGTGCAATGGAAAGGCAGGCTCTGGATCCCAAGTTCATCTTGACCCCTACTAAACTTCCTGTACCATCTTCGTCACAGAGTTTGCTTTGAGGGAACAAACCTGGAGAACTTCCTGAATGAGGCTCTGCACACAAGCCTGCACAGCTCAAAGACATCATGAGCCAGCGCCAAAGTCAGTAGCTTCTGTTCTCCTGACTTTATCACCCCAGCTAGATACCTTGCTCTCCTATAGATTCTGAGATGGCTTAACTCCTAAAATTGGTCTCTCCTATTTTTTTTTTTACCATCTTAACCATTTTTAAATGTACAGTTTAGAAGTGGTAAGTATATTTACATTGTTGTTCAACAGATCTCCAGAATTTTTTGTCTTGCACATCTGAAACTCTATGCCCATTAAACAATGCCATAATCTCTCCTTTTCCCAGCCCGTGGTACCCTTCATCCCACTTTCTATCCCCGTGAATTTCACTGCTCTAAGTGCCTCATGTAAGTAGAATCATATAATACTTGTCTTTTTGTGATTGTTTATTTCACTTACATAAGGTCCTCAACATTCCCCCATATTGCAGCATGTGACAAAATTTCCTTCCTATTAAGGCTGAATAATATTTTATATTATGTATATACCACATTTTTGTTCATCCATCCATCTATCAATGGACATTTGGGTTATTTCTACCTCTTGGCTATTGTGAGTAATGATGACATGAACACTACTATGCAAATATCTCTCCCAGAAACTGCCTTCAGTTATTTTGTATACATGCCCAGAAGTGGGATGGCTAGATCATATGGAAGTTCTATTTTTAATTTTTTGAGAAACAGCCGTACTGTTTTTCAAAGGGTTTGCATCATTTTACAGTCCCTCCAACAGTGCACAAAGACTTGAATTTCTCCACGTCCTCATCAGCAATTGCTATTTTTTCTTTATAGTAGGCATCCTAATGGGTATAAGGTTGTGTCTTATAGTTTTCACTGCATTTTTATAATGATTAGTGATTTTGAGCTTCTTTTCATGTTTGTTGGCTAGTTGTATATATTCTTTGTAGAAATGTCTATTCAAATCCTTTTAACCTGGTTATTATAATTTTGTTAAGTGGTAGAAATTCTTTATATATTCTATATATTAACTCCTTATCAGATTATCAAATATATAATTTGTAACTCTGTATTTGCCACACTGTTCTCTTGTTCCATAGGTTGTCTTTTTACTCTGTTGATGTCTTCCTTTGACACACAGAATGTCTTTGGTTTGATGTGAATTCATTTGTCTAACTTTGCTTTAATTGTTTGTGCTTTTGAAGTCATTCCCATATCCAAAGCCATAAAGCTTTTCTCCTATGTTTTCTTCTAGGAGTTTCAGTTTTGAGACTCATGTTTAGGTCTTTAATCCTTTCTGAGTTGATATTTTACATGGTGTAAGAGAAGGATCTAACTCTTTTGCATGTGGATATCTAGTTTTCTCAGCACCATTTGTAGAAGACATTGTCCTCTCATGTTGATGCCACTGTGAATGACCCTTATTTCCTCACACCACTTGGCCTTATTTTTCTTAAAAGCTAACAAACAAACAAAAATGCTTGTTTTTGTCTTGCACTGAAGACTGTGTCCTAGATTGCATCATTCCAGATTATCAGTTTCCTCTGTAATTAAGTAGACTATGCCAATAAGTGTCTTCAGTGATACTTTGAATTTGCTTTATATAAAAAAAGAATAGGCAGGTGAACTATTACTAATAGATTAGTCATAACATTTCAATAAAATTCAAAATAAACTAACAAAATAAAAACAAACTCACAGACTCAGAGAACAGACTGACAGCCATCAGAGAAAAGGGAGGTTGGGGACTGGGCGAAAAAGGTAAAGGGGTTAAAAAACAACAACAACAAAAACAACCAGACACAGGCTGGTATGGTAACTGCCAGAGGGAATAGTGGGTAGGAAGAGAGAGAAGATGGTAAAGAGGGGGATAAATGGTGATGGAAAGAGACTTGACTTGGGGTGGTGAATGCACAATGCAATATATAGATGATATAGTATAGAGTTGTATGCTTGAAACCTATATAATTTTATCAACCAATGTCACCTCAATAAACTGAATAAAAATTACAAAGTAAACTATTTTCTTTTCCTATTTTATAAAAAATAACAGAACAAAGAAACTCAAATGTGTAAGACATCACATATTTCTTTCCTTTAAATTACTGAATATTTGATTTACTCTTATTTGAAGGATTGCTGGCAAATTCAAATTCAGGATTATGTAGGGTAGGGGACTGCTTCCTGGAAGCTAATATGGGGCCCAGAAAAATGGGGGAAAGGTTGTCTTCTCTTCAGCCCAACGTGGTAGCCATAGTATTTTTGCTGTCCAAGAACACGAGGGCCACTGAAGACAAGAGCTTTTGCTGATTTTGTGCCAAACTTGTCCATGGGGACTATCATTAGCTTTGAAATGAATAATAGTTAATATTTATGGAGGGCTCACTATACACCAGGCATTGTTCTACCTATTGAACAATTGGTTCTACCTACCAATGAATTGACTCATTTAACCCTCACATGCAATCTATGAGATTATTTTATCACTATTGCTATTTTACTGATGAGTAAACCGGGTCACAGAGAACTAAGTAGACCAAGGCCCAGTGGTTTCAAGAGATGAGCTGGGATTTTAACAAAGACATACTGGCTCCAGAGTTTGTGGTGTTAATCAGAGCATTTTATTCCATCATCACCTCATTTTCTCCCAAGGAAGAAAGTCTACAGGCCTAGCTACCTAGGGGTGACACTACTGGAGAATGAAGCCAAAGTCCCCGTTCTTACAACGTTACCTTAGACAGGAGCAGAAACATCTTTATCTCATTCTTCTGATCTTTAGCTCCCTCTTTCTGCTGCATAGTAGTCACAGGTACTTCTGGCAGGGTAGAAAACCAAAGATGGGGAGGGATTTTTCTTGAACCAACATCTGCTCTCTGCCAGCAACACAAATCCCCTCAAGTGAACCAAGTAGAATGGCCAGGCTACCTACTGAAAATAGGAATAAAGGAGAATATATAGAGACAAGAGTCAAACTAACAGTTCTATGTATTTTCCTGTCAGTTTATTATACATCCTTCCCACTGAGGGCCTTTGCTGATATTCCATCCAACCTGGGACTGACCCCTTATTAAGTTTGTTTATCCATAAAAAGCAATATGTAACTCTCTTCGGTTGGAGACTTGTCCTTGAAGCAGTCCATGGAATGGGCAGCACTGGAGTTTTCCCATGGTTTATAAGTCACTAATGAGAGGAGCAGTCCTGATCGACCAAGGTAGAGAATAAAGATTCCACTCCAACTGTGGGAGGTTGCCATCAGGGCGCTGGTCATCAGAATGCAGTGATTCACCTGCTGAGCTTAGCAGGTGATTTTTCCTGGCTCTTGTGAAAACCAGACACCTGTGGATTGAAGGCCCCAAATGACTTCATGGAGTCAAGAGATGAATGTCTGGATAGTTGAGAAACAGGGTTGTCAAGGCCAAAACAAGCTTGGTATCTGTTTTCCCTGCTTCTGTCCCCACATTCCTCACCAGTAATCATCCACACATTCATCAAACTGATTAAAAATACCTCCAGAAAATTTAAACCAAATTCTTAACCCTAAAGAGTTAACATTTATTAAATAAACATAACTATGTTTCAAACAGAAGTCACTGGTCAGTGTTAGTTGACTGGAGGGAATTCAATAAAATCACTTAGCCTTGCTATTGAGGCTGTCACTTTATATGTGGGATAAGAAGGATTTTAACAGGAAATGCAGGGCATGGATCTGTGATCTGGAGGGTTTTTGTAAGTCTCCACTTGCCAGCTTATCAATGACAATGACATATCTTGCCAGCTTATGATAAAGACTAGTTTGATGAGGTAATGCACACATTTAATTAATGAGTCTAAAATGAATAAGGCATTGGCAATGCTAAGCTGACGGGAAAAGGGGATTGAAACAAGTACAACCCGTTTACTGAGCTGGGATTATGAGAATTAGAGAGAGCATGTTTCTGGAGCACAAATGCAATACCAATGATGCAATTACCCAGAAAAATGAAGCTAAACAAAAGCCTGTTCTGAGAGGCTCAGAATCCCAAAGAGACAGCAATCCATCTAGTAAAATTCATAAAGTTTTAAACAAAGAACAGGTGACTGCTGTCATTTTGGATTCAATCTCCGTGTGTACTTTCTCCCTCTTACCTAGAGCACCACACAGTTGAGGAGTAAGGGTGGTATTTGATAGCACCTTCCAAAGCCAAAACTCCTTGCTTTTTACATGCTGGCTTTGATTGAGTTTTTGCTACTAGTTTTATGTTTCTTCTGGTCAGCAAATGAATGAAAAGCCTGTAGAAGAATAATGTGTGCAAGCTCTTCAGGCACTTGACAAATGCCAACTCCTTGATCCTTACAACACCTGTAGCATAAAAAGCATTTAACGCCTTAGGGAGTGAGTCATCAAGCATTAAACGGGGCTGGCAAATTTAGTTCAGTGACCTCGTTAAGCACAGATGACAGCAAAGCCATCCCCTCTCACTTAGGTTATTAAAAATGTTCTCTGTGTGTGACAAAGTTAAGCTTCCCCCCATTTCTGGGTTGAAACAACATTCAAGAGATTGTCAAGTTCTTAGCCTCTCAAAAGGAAGGATAGACATGCATGACTGATGTTTAAGTCTTCCAGTGATCTTGGCCCTGAAAATGCAAAATCTACCTGCCCTTGAGCATCAAAAGACTATGAGGCTGCTGGAAGTATCTTAAGAGGCTTGATAGGACTGCAGATGTTAAAAGAGATAATCACTTAGTGACATTTAGAGTGGTGGTTTGGAGTTCAGACTCTACAGACAGGATTTAAATCCCAAGTCTCATTTTTGATAGCTGCCCAAACTTGGACAAATTCTTAATCACGTTAATCTTCAGTTTCCTCATCAGTAGAAAGGGCCTGGCGGGTATGCCTTCCTCCCGGGACAGTGGTTCCCACTGAGGCACTTTTGTTCTCCAAGGGCCATTTGGCAATGTCTGGAGACATTTCTGGTACTCACAACTGGGGTGGGGGACGTTGCTGGCATTTAGTAGGTAGAGGAGCCCTACAACGCACGAGACGCTCCCACCAGAAATAGTGATCAGGCCTAAAACGTCAGTAGTGCTAAGGCTAAAAAAGTCTGCCAAAGGGTTATTGTGAGAATTAGATTCAATCCCTCAGGTAGAAGTGCTTAAAAGAATACCAGTATCATAGTAAGTCTTCTATTATTATTGTAGGTTTACTTTCCTAAGACATTACATAGTCTATATATAGGTAGATAAATTAACTGTTTATATATACATATATATATTTGTATATATATATAAGTTGTTTATATATATAAACAGTTAATGTATATATGCACACACACACACATAAACAGTATGTGTATACACACACATATCCAAATGATATATATGCATGTATATAGCATTTGTTAATAAATATAAATAATTTGCACTCTAAGTCATGACTTATGCATGCATTAATATCAGGATGCTGCTCTGAGGAGCAAAATGCTACTCCGCCTGAGGTTACTGAGCCCTAACAGTGGTAGTGCTGGGGTTACTGAGCAGAATTCCAAGGCTGTATCCCATACTGGGGCTTACTGTAGAAATAAATGATGAAGGAAGCAGTAGCTACGACAGCAGCACAATAAGCTATCCATCCTGTCTTCTGGGTGTTTCACCAGGAAGAGAGAGTGCCTCTGTCTCTAGGCCTCAGCTTAACTGGCCTATTTCATGGCTGGACAAACACCAGCTCCTCAGCCTCTTTTATATCCTTGACTGAACTGTAAGTGTCCAACAGTGTGACATAAAGCAAAGCTGGAATGCCACTGCAAGTGCTGTGCTTAAAAAGAGGATTACCTCCCAGCAAGAGTGGCCTCAGCCCCTGGTGAAACGGACAGGGGAGCAGCAAGCCTGCTCAGGCCCAGAGAGAGCTGTTGCAGATGGGGTACTTCTATTGATCTGTGGTCTCCCAGACTTCATTCTCTGCACTTGGTGAGGTCTGATGTCAGGTTCTGTGGGCATTGCTCCTGAGAGGGTAATTTCTGTGGAGCCCACGTGCCCCAAATGCCCTTTCCAGTCATTGACAAAACCTACAGTCCTACAAATCTGCTCAGGTTCACAGAGTGCTGCTATTACGTGAACCATTGGCATGGAGCTGCTGCCTTCCAAGTACCTTCCCAGCCTTTGGTGACGCTTAAAGTCGAGCAACTGGTCTCCAAAAGTCTTTGAAGACTTAAGGTCTCTAACGGGAGCACTTCCACTGTGGGGTGCATCTCTATGGTGCCACTGCCTCCCCGATGTACTGCTTCATCCCTGGTGTGAAATAGATGTTGGTAAATCACCTCAGGTCCAGACAGTGCTGCCATCACAGGGTTATTTCAATGGAGACACTGCCTCCATGGGTCCTTTTCAGTCTCTCATGAGGTTTATAGGACATAAAATCTCAGGGTGAGAAAGCTCTGATCTTGAGAGGTGGATTTATGGGGATTCTGCCTCCACATTATTCTTCCAAACCTTTGTTGAGGCCTAAAGTCAAGCACCATGTTTTCTCAGGCTCGGAGAACACTGCTGATGAAGGGATATCTCAGAAGCTGCTGTCTATTCCGAGCCCTTCCAGTCCTTGGGGAGGCCTGCAGACAAGCAAGACATTTTCTTGGGTTCAGAGAGTGTTGATAAGAAGTGGAGCAGTTCCAGGGAGCAGTTGCCCTCAAGACGCTTTTCTGAGGCCATGAGAAAGCCTGAACAGCAGCCTGACCACCAGCTAGAAATCTCATCAATCTCAGAGATCTCTCCTGAAGGGTAGAGGGATTCTGAAGAGCAGCTGCCTCCCAGACGCCATTCCCAGGCCTCGAGAAATCCCGAAAACCAGCTATAGGTCCCCTCAGCTTTCGTGAGGCTGCTGCTGAGCAGAGCATGTTTGAGGGCAATCGTGGCAGCTGGTCTCCTCCAGGAGGCCCAGTGTCTCTCAACAAGCCCAGAAATCCTGCCCAGGCTGAGGCTCATGAAGAGTATCCCAACCCTTGCTACCAAACCTGTGACGTTTACCATTCCTACTGCCTGGCAAAGATCCATTTCTAAGGTCTCTAACTCTAAAGGGCTGCTCAGCAGGAGAAATTGCCCAGTACTCATAAAACCCAGAATTTTTGATAGAGTGAACAAAGAGAAAGATATAGAAGACAGTAGTCTGAATGCACCCAGTCCAAAAACCCTGAGAGGCTTTTGAGAGTGGTGATGGCAATAATAATGGCTATTTAAGCTCACCAACCAATGGGCCTGTTGTTGAAAATCCTTTTGGAAAAGGTTTGACTGAGAAGAATAGCTTCCTAGAAGGAGCACAGAAAAGACAAACAAAATGCTTTTACTGAGCTGTCTTCACTCCTCTTCCACCTAATTTGATCACTCTCTAGTTAGAGAAGGGTGAGTCAGCAGAATGGCTGTCCAGGGGGCCCCTTGGTACCCCAGTGAAGCTCACCATAAAATTTGATTTGGCACAGAAGCAACTGGTCTGAGTCAAATTGGAAGGTGTAGCCAAGAAGCAATATGCTTGCAAGAAAACACTCCAAACCTGCAGACAAATGATGCCATCCGAAGTCAGGACGAGCACAGTGAGGCAATCCTCCCTTTGAATTTTCCTGAGCCAGGCCAGGCTCCTCCTAATGCCTTCCCTGCCTTTGGGAGGGTAAGGTTACAGCTGATAGGGAGTGGCGGTCTCACTTCTTTTACCCTATTCTAATTTTACCAAATATATCTCGAGTTCTTTCTCCAAGGACACTTCCCAGTTGTTTAAGTCAGTGGTTCTTAATCTTTTAACTTGTATCAGACCACCCAGAGGGCTTGTTAAAAGGCAGACTGCTGGACCACACCCTTGGAGTTTCTGATTTAGGTCTGGAATAGGGCCAAGAATGTGAGCATTTCTAGTAAATTCCCAGTGAATGCTATACTTCTGTTTTAGGGACCACACTTTGAGAATCGCCGTGTTAAGCAGCTAGGACTCACCACTCCCTGGCTAATAATTGCGATTATCATGAGTTAACTACTCTTAGTACGTGGTCTGTGGACCACCTGCATCAGAATCATATGCACACTTTTTAAAAAACCAATTTGTGTTCCTCACTTAAGACCTATTGAATCAAATTCCTGGTAAGGGATACAGCCCAAGATGTGAATTTTTAGCAGGCTTTCCTAAGTGATTCTGATGCACTTTAAAATGTGATAATTACTAATATATGCCTTAAATGTTAGTTCAAAATATATTGTTTTATATTGTTATTCCATGAGTTATATTACTTGGTCAATTACTTATAACTGCCTTAAAAACTGCTCTGTATAAGGCACTGTATTTGAAAATATTTTTAAATTCTAAATTAATGAACTGATATTATTATTAGTAGTAATAGTAACATATTTACCCAAAGAAAAGATAATCACATTGAAGCCCATTTCTCTCTATATTTTGATCACTATAAGACCTAACAGAAAGCAGAGCAAAAATTCAACACACTTGTTTACTAGAAATAAAAAAATACATGTATGAGGTCCGTCCGGAAAAAATCCACCACTGTTAATATAACGAAAATGGTTTGTGTGACATCACTGTAAACTGGCAGTCAAGGAGAGTGCACTGGAATGCGTACATGTGAACAATGATGACTTCACTGTACTAGTCAGTGGGGGTGGTAGACGCTATCGAGTGAGCATGTGTATTATGTGGCTGTTACATTCAAAATGACTGAGTGAGTCTGCATCTGATTTTGCATTAAGCTTGACCATTCCTCCACAGAAACTATTCAGATGATTCGAAAGGCCACAGCTATGGGCAACTGGTGACTGGCAGCTTCATCATGACAATGTGCCCACTCATGCATCATGTCTTGTGCAGAGTTTTTTGGCAAAACATCAAATCACCCAGGTGACAGTCTCCCTACAGTCCAGACTTGGAGCCCTGTGACTTCTGCCTTTTCCCAAAACTAAAGTCACCTTTGAAAGGGAAGAGATTTTAGACTGTCAATGAAATTCAGGAAAATACAATGGGGCAGCTGATGGCCAGTGGGAGAACTGTGTGAGGTACCAAGGTGTTACTTTGAAGGGGACTGAGGCATCATTGTCCTAGGTACAATGTTTTTTTTTTAATTTTTTGTTGTTATTCAATTACAGTTGTGTGCCTTTTCTCCCCATCCCGCCACCCCAGTACAATGTTTCTTGTATCTCATATCTTCTTCAACAAATGTCTCTTTTTTATAACATGTGGCTGGATACATTCCGGACAGACCTCGTGTATACATGTATGTGTGATGTAGAAAAATTACTTTGGAAAGAAGCTAAATTGAGAAGCAGTTCATGGAGATAAGCTGGATTTGCATGGGCCTGTGAGAAGCAGTGTGGATAGGCAAGGCAAGAAGCAGTTTTCTTTGTAGTTTCCTAGGGAAAAATCCCATTCAGAAAGTCTTGTAGGAAATGCTAAAGCCTTGTGCTCAAAGCCTTTTCACAGGAGACAAATGGTTCACTGTTTAGGAAGTCAATTGTTTGAGGAGAAAGGAGTCTTCTTCCCTGAAATTCTAGTCAAAAGCATGTTGTAAAGTGTAGTAGTTTTGTAGAGATCCAAGGGAAACTAAACACTGTTCAGTCTGACTCTTTTCTCTGGAGTCTGGAGGTTTGTATCACAGAGAAAGCTTTGGGTTCCAAGTAATAGACCAAGAGTGCTTACACCGAAAAAGGAGTTAGTGCCCTGACCGGTGTGGCTCAGTTGGTTGGGCATCATCATGCAAAGTGATGATTCCCAGTTGGGGTACATCACATGCCTCAGTCTCCAGTTGGGGTGCATCCAAGTGGCAATTAATTGATGTTTTTCTCTCACATTGATGTTTCTCTCCCTTTTTTTCTCCCTACCTTCACCTTTCTCTGAAAACAAATAAATAAAAAATTTAAAAATATTAGAAAAAAGGAAAAGGAATTATTTATTTCACAAGATAAGAAGTCTGGAATCAGGATGGTTAGGACACTCAGTGGCTCAACAATCCCTAAAGATAAAGATGTTTTCCCTGTTTCCACTCCGCCATCTTCAGACTTGGAGATGTTCCTATTTTTGCACAAGTTGACTGCAGTAGCACCAAGAATTATGTTTAGACAATGTCATATCCAGAAGAGAAAAGCATTGTCCTCATGTACATAGTTTTATTAGCAAGAAGAATCTTTTCCAGAATTCCCTTAGCATACTTCCCTTCCAGTCCCATTGACCAGGAAGGGGTCACTTATCAATGCCTCAACATCTAACAGTTCATTACTTGGCCTAGGGAGGAAAGCATTTTCCTGCACACACATGTAGCTGGACAGAGGCACCTCTAAAACTGGGGCGTTCCCTCAAGGAGGAAATGAGGCAGTGGGAATGGCAATTGGGTCAGGGACCAGTAGTGCCTACCACATTGGTCTTCAAAGGACCTAAGTCTAAAATATTGAATTTACACATTGAATTCGATATTTGAAGGAGAGTCTCAGAAACTGTCTGTTCAAAATTTAGCAGTGCTGTCACTAAGTCAATGTGAGCAATTCACTTCTCTCTGTGCCTTTGTGTTCTCACCTATTAGATGACAATACAAACAAGAGCGGCAACCCCAACAACACTCACTGACACTTAGTAACACAAAATGAGCTCATACTATGTGCCGGGACTTGTGTGTCTGTCATTTGGTCCTTACAATAGGGATGTGAGACAGGAGCTGATGACACCCTCATTTTACAGAGGAAGAAACTGTCCTTTAGAGAGGTTATAAACCACGACTCAGTGCTTCAGAGGAGTCTCACAGTCATCTCTGGCCCTTGACAGGTTTGGACACACCGGGAAAATGGGTTGTGATATGTCTAGCAGAAATCTGAAATGACCGGGTTAAGGTAGAATCAAAGAATCATGGAATTAGGAGATAAACAGACAAAATGTAGATTTTTGTGATATGATTAGGCTTGCCAGATAAAAATACAGGACACCCAGTGAAATTTCAATATCAGATAAACAACAAATTATGTTTTAGTAAAACTATGTCCTAAATGTAGCCTGGGATGACTTAATACTAAAAAATGATTTGTGATTATCTGAAATTTGAATCTCACTGGGTGTGCTACATTTTTGTTTGTTAAATCTGGAAATCTTGGACAGATTACGGCTGAGGGACTGGGTAGGCAGATGGATGGGTGTAAACCAGATGCATGGGCAGGGGATAGAACTCTTAGGAATAAGATGTAAGGGGGTATGTGCCCATGTGTATGGGCGGGTGATTGTGGGTGTGACTGTGGATATTTTGCCCACTTGCCCTTATCTTCCTTGGAAATAGACCAGCAAGGGGAGGCAGGGACATATGATCAAAGGTTAGAGGATAATAGTCCCGGTAGGAAACAAAACATTTGCTGCCAAGGAGATAGGGACCCGAACATTTGCTTTGTGACTACACCAGTGACTCACTGTGTGATCTTCGATAAATCACACAGCCTCTCTGTTATGCAAAGGTCCACATTAATATAGATGAGATAACAATATTGGTTTTATTTCTACCACACATGAGAACAAAGTCACTTAAGTATTGCTTATAAATTCCAGGATTGAAAGGGGGGCAAGGGATGAGTATTTTTGTTTTATTGCTTCAAGGAGAAGGAAGAATACAGAAGCTTGGGTAGGACTGGGATTCTTTTCTAACTTCTTTGGGAAATATTCACTAAATAATGATTCCAGCCTAATATAAAATGTGCTGATTACAACTTTGTTTCCAAGCCTTAATTCACCTACCTGAATGTTTCCCTCGTTAGCTGTGTGCATCACCCTGTAATTGAATCAGCGAAAATTAGCAAATTCAGACATCAGCTGTTTCTTTCCTGTGTTTAACGGGAAGCCTATTGCAACCCAGTGATTCCCCAGGATTTATTTTTTCACAAGTGCTAAAGCAGCAAAACACCAGCAGGATCTGAGCTGGGAGTATGTACCTATAAAAGCTGTTTTTTGTTTATTTGTTTGTGTGTTTTGCCATCACATTTGTATTGAATTGGCAAATAAATGGGTCTCCAATTATCTTTGGAGGTAGAAGTCTATTACATTTCACCGGGCTTGTGTTATTTTTCTAGTAAAACTAATACAGCCCAAGAAACAAGAACAGACAAAAATGTAGGTGGGGCAGCAAGGTGAGTGCTTCCGTGATATCCCCAGAGGTCTCTGAATTGGCCTTGTGCAAGTGACCAAGTGGCCAGGGCCAAAGGCGAAGTAGGGTGCGGGGTGTGAGAGCAGGGGAACTGCCACAGAGTTCACAAGTGGAGAAGTCCCCAGCCAGGTGGCGAAAGAGGGTGGGAGAGGTGTGAACCCGTGACCCAGATGGAAGGCAGAGCACCCCATGTCACCTTCTCATGCAGGGCAGCTTTGTAATCAGTGAAATGCAAATTGAAATATTCATGCCTTTTTGTCATTTGCAAAGGACTTCCACACACAGTAGCTCATTTCATCCTTATTGAATCCTTGGGGAAATGGAAGCTCATAAAGGTAAAATGACTTACTCTAATCTAATGCATATCAGAGGCAATATTCAAACTCAGGTCCAGTGAAAGCACCAGACCAGGACTTTCTCTGCCAGACCCAGCAGTATTTTCCAGGTGGGGTAAATAAATACCTGCCAAAATGTGGCCTTGGTCCTCTTGCCTGCAGCTGTTGACATTCCCATTTGGGGTTAGGGTGGAAAACAAACACAGTATTGTATAACCCAGGTTATGCGGTGACAGAGAAAGCAACTAGAGACTAGTTCTTTCTGGTATTTTGTCCTGCTTGTCATCTTGGAAAACCATATTGGAAAACATGATTTATTGGCATTCGTGCATTCATTCATTTATTCATTCACTCATTCATTAAAAAAGAGTAAATTAAACTGCTATATGTCAGACACTGCATAAGTACTTTGTTTTCAGTGCTGAATAAGAGAGATGGTACTTACCCCTATGGGGCTAATGGCATGGTGAAAGAGACAGACATTAAACAAATAAACAAAAGCTTAAGTATCTAGTTATCAATTATTATAACAGGGTGTTTTAAGGATAAAATACAGAGGTGGCTTCTTCACTGTAGAGTAAGCCACTCTAAGGGGTGACCTGACAAATGAAAAGGGACCCTCCAGGTGAAGAGCAGGAGGAGAGAACTTGGGTGGAGGCCCTGATGAGCAGAGGGCTCTGTCCTTCGCGGGAATGGGAAGCAGACCCTTGAAGTTGGAAAGAGGCGAGGGAGCATGAGAAGAAGGTGAGGATACAGTGGCAGGTGGGAATGAGAAGGACCAGCCTGGGCTACTCTGTGCAGCCTAAGGTGGGTCTGGATTCTGGGTTGAGAGAGGAACCCCCAGAATGTCAGGAGATACCAAAAGGGTTGTGGTAAACTTCAACTTTGTCCAGTTCCCAGGTGTGCAACTGTGGGTGCACATGGTGGGCCTGATGCTTCCCCAGGTAATTTACCCTCCACTTTGACGACTAATCTCCTCTCCATATCTACATTACAGTGAATGGCCTTCGGTTTCACGTGGGAATGGAGGAAAACAAACCTAAGTTGCCAATTAGGTTTGTCAAAAATATTTTTCCAAGCCCCAAATAGAGCCTGTGCCATAAACTGAACCCAAGTTGCAGCCGCCCAGGGAAGGCTGTTCTCTGGTGCCCGTCCCACTTTCTCCTGCTGTCTTGTTTGCTATTTGGGGCCCAGTAAATGCCCCATCTCGGTGCTGGGCAGCAGCTCATTAGGAGTAACTGATTAACAGCTGCTTCTGTGGACACTCTGGAGTTTTGTTTTCTGCAACCTAAAAGGGTGCCTGCTTTATGATTTTTTAATTGGAGTGCAAATAGCATAACCCCATAAACCTCTTGATTGATTGCTGACAGGTGTGAAAGTTTGCACTTGCTGAAAAGGGCCCCAAGTCTTCTCTTATCTCCACCCCTATTTTCTCAGGCTCTGCTGGCAGCTGGCTGCTGGGGGTGCTTTCTCTGGCTGGCCTGACCCACAAGGGCAGCAAACGTCAGAACTGCCAAAGGGACAGTACATCCTCTGATTTTCCCAGTATCTCCTTTGGGGCCTCCTTCTCCCTGTCACTGTTCCCCCATTCTTTCCGAAACCCTTGGGCGATCTCAGTCTGGTGAAGGACTCTCCACAAAGGCTCCCCTGTTCAGAGTCATGCTCCATGTTCAGATTTTCCTCGTCATACGTTCTATGGCCCCAGACCTTTCAACTGCCAAGAAACAGAAATTAATTTAAGAACTTACTCATGAATTCCTTCAGCCAAAAATATTACTGAGTGTGGCTACAGTAGGCACAATATTCCAGGTGTCAGAAAGATAGCATTGAGCACACTGAAGTCCTTGTCACAGAGCGCACATTCTAGAAGGAGATAGAAAGTGTGCCCATGGCCAAATAAGGCAAAAAGATAATTTCCAATGCTGATAAGAGCTGTGAAGATGATACACTCGGACACATGGAAGAGAGTAACTAGGAAGCTGCTTTGGCCAGAAGAGCAGGAGATTGGGTTATTCTGTCCATCTTTCCAGCACATGGCCCCTCACTTTCGTTTATTTCAGAAGACCACTTATATTCTTCTTGCTCTCACTCCATACTGGCTTCTTCGCCCACACAGCCATCCCATCTCTCTTTTCACACTGATTCAGTACAAACATTGAACAAGGACCAACCATCTTCCCTGGGTCCAGACTCCTAGAAATTAGGATCTAACTGGTCCAGGTTGGGTCAGGTCCATCATGATTAAAATCAGCCTTGCGTAATTTCCTGCATCACCTATGAGTGTGGCTGACACCCCCACTGCTATGGGCAGAGTGGCATTTCTTCTAGAGAAGAGGGAGCATGTGGGCAGTATTTTGTGTTAGAAGAGAAAGAATACATAGCATTTGGTTATTGTCTTCAAGGAGCTTACAGTCTTAAATATTAAAATATGCATACAAGAAAATACGGCTCTAATACAATGCAATAATATATGGTGCTTAATTTTAATGGACATCAAAGACGTCAGGTAGCGTCAGAGCTCAGAAAAGGGCATGGTGGTGAGTCAATGGATGAGTGAGGTGTCGGAAAGTCTTCCGAGGAAAAGTAGATTTTAAAAACTCAAGAATGAAGGGAAGGGCAAATAACCCAGAAACAGTTTTCTTGGAGGTGCTAAGAAGCCCGGAGGAAATTTGCAGTAGTTATCCGGAAGATAACCAGCTAATCTTGCTTACAAGACTGTTGCAATTTGTAGTTGTTGTTTTGGAGGCCTAGCCAATCTCACAAAGAGGCAGTAATCCAGGAAGGAAATGATGGGGTCTTACACTGCGGAGGTGGACTAGCCTTGTAAAGAAATGGCAGGGTTTTTAAGAACCAGCATGTTCTAAAAAGGTGAACTAAATAAAACAATTGTCATTGCAAGCTCAGAACGTGAAGCCTGGCCATCTAGACAAAATCCCTGAAATAAATTCCCACAGCTATTTAATGTACTCCAAAGTCCTCAAGGAAAGGAAGTAAACTTTTCAAAACGTGTTGAATTTTAACACTTCTCAATTTTTATACTCATGAATTGCTTCACGTTCAGGGCAACTGCTCTGCCATTTAGCAACAACACTTACCTGGATGGGGGTGTTTGACACCTGCGATGTAATATGAATTACATCAAACTGGCATCCAGTTTGGATGGTAAATTGAAGGCCATTACACTCCTATGACAAGTTATATGACAGAAATAATTTCTATTATTATTTTAAATATCAAAAAATAACATTAAAATGGTCTGAGGTAAACGTGTCCAGGTGACTTGGAATTTGAGATATTCAGTCACCCGAAAGTTTCTAGGTGATGTGGCACCTCCTTGTAAACTTCGAAGGCATTACTAAGCCCCTCATGCATTATAATGCTTTCTCTTATTCTGTCAGGCAAATGGCCCGATGTTAATTCTTCAGTTTATAATCCTATACAAAAAAGGGAATGAGAACGCATCATGACCTTTTTGTAGAATGACAGTTACTCCTATCTTTGGCCAGAAGGAACATATTTTTGATAGCAAACCAAAAGATTGAGCAGGGTATTATCAGCTTTTCAAACACTAGAGTGAAAAAATAAATGAGTAAAGGATTTGTGTGTCATTCAACAGAGTTTTAGTGTCAGCCATAACAGTTCTTAGTGGGAAAATGTTTAATTCCCTCTGTTTAATCAAAACCAAATTCCTCATAAATGACTATTTGATAAAAAGAAAGAAACGTCTATTAGTAACTTATCCTACAATGTAGAATTACACCCAACCCCAAAGAATGAAGAAAGCTGATTGAGAATATTCTAAGTACAGTATTAGGGTTTTTGATAAACACAATAAAATCTCAAATACCAAATTGCTCAGCCAGGAACACAATTGCATAACCTTGAACAAGTTGATCCCCACTGATTATTTTTCTCCAGAAGCTTAAAGTGTGAATAAAATGTTCTGGCATTTCACGCTCTCATCAGTTTTTACATACTGGGTTTTTCAAGTTATTCATATCCTTCTATTCTGTTATCCTCCTTTATCTTTCTTGGAGTCTGTTCCGGGAATTACTCATACATAAAGATTATGTGAGAGGCCTTCGTCTCTAGTGCTTTTTTCTAATTGTCAAATTTACAGTAAAAGGGCTAATAACTATTGAGTACTGATTGATCCAAGTTTTCATAAATGCTATTGCAATTTCTAGACACAAAGAGCAATTGTAACAGTTTACAGTGGGCTTCCTTGACAACCAGATACTTTCCAAATTTTTTCTAAAAAATAAAATCTAAATGTATGTAATTTTCTTAATTTTGATAATGGAGAGCAGGAAAAATGTGTTTCATTGAACATGCTAAGCTAGTCTTCAGTTGAGATCATTTCTTCATTCTCTTCATTGATTTAAGATTTGTCTTTTTTTTTTTTTTTTTTTGGTGCCGCAGGCCAGTCCAAAAGTTAGAGGTGATGGCATCGCTAAATGGTTAAGAGTGTATTAGTTAGAGTCACATTGTCAAGCTCTAAATCCTACTCTGCTACTTGGTAAGCAGGTAAATTTGGAAAGTTTTCTTAATTCCTCTTAGTCCTAATTTTTTTATGTATAAAATAGAATATCAATAGTAACTATCTCGGTGAGTTAAATCACATTAATCATAAGCATAGAGCCTGGCATAGAGTAGAACTTTAATCAAATGTTACCCTGTTACATGAAAAAAATAACTAAAAGTTAAACAAAGAGGTAATCAGCCTGCAGATAATCATAGACTATACATTTCTCCTCCAACAGATCTTAGTATCTGCTGACATCCTCTCTTTAATTCATGAGGCATACTCCAGCTACAGGCTTAAAGTTCTCTATCTTTTTGGCATAGACTGAACACTGTTCCCTGAGGAGGCTGCTAATTCATTCAGGCCAATCATTATAAGCAACTCAAAGTTCCCTTTGGACTTGCTCTGGGATAAAGATAAAACCCTTTCTTTATTATTTCCTAGAGAAAAGGTGACATCAACCCTGGTAACATATTAGGACTGACCCCCAAGTTAGGAGGAAGTATTTTCACTGAGTTACATTTCTGACCACTACAGTCATGTCCAGAAGATTTCAGACACAATTTTTTGTGGTTTTCTTTACCATGTCCTAACCAGACACCCTGGCTTATGGTACAATGGTTCTTCGAGTCTCACATTCCAGGGTTAGACTTTAGAAGGTATTCTTTTGATTCATTCAAGGGCATTTCCTAACTCACTTATATATAAGTAACCACTTTTATCTTCAATCAAGTAGCAAGGCACACAAATCTTAATCTATTTACACTGACATTCAATCTAGTAAGATCCTTCCCAATGTGGTACTGGCAGAGTTCTGGTTTTTACAAGCATTTCAAGTTTTCAGTCAGTTTTATATTTAG
Source organism: Desmodus rotundus (assembly GCF_022682495.2). Taxonomy (NCBI): domain Eukaryota; kingdom Metazoa; phylum Chordata; class Mammalia; order Chiroptera; family Phyllostomidae; genus Desmodus; species Desmodus rotundus. The sequence goes on along the minus strand of NC_071391.1, from coordinate 141,137,346 downwards.
AATTCTTAAAATTTTGCTCCTATTCCCAAGAACACCAGTCACTTTTCAGAGTGCCTACTCTTTCACAGATATAATAGCTACTTAAATCTAGGAGAAAGTCATGCTTATTTTAACTTACGGCATGACAGTGCTAAAACATGGGGAATTTGGGTAAATAGCATTTTCCTTCCCTTTAGCTTCCCAGAATGCTCCCTACTACAACTGTTCTTCTCGACAATCCCACCAAATGTCTCTCCAAACAAACAGGTCTCCAGGTTCCTCTTGGGAAAACCCAGTTTCATAGAAAACCCAGGTAAGGCCATAATGATAACTGCCCTCCACAAAACTGTGATGTGGTGAGGTGTCTGGTGTCCTCGTTCACAAAGGCTATCAAACTTCCTTCAAAAACATGGCTTTGTCCATTTTGTATAGTTTGTAAACAGCTTTCTTTTCTAAAGGATTCCCAAAGCAACTCTAGCTAATAAAAGCATGAATACTATTCTTCCCCTACCCTGTAGAGTCCCATTCAACTGAATCAAGACTTCAGGCTGGCACATGAATTAGCACGCCTAAAAGATTAGTTTCAAGATTCCTCAGTGAGTATCAGTCACACACTGGGATTATTCAGATAGTATGTAAGAAGGCACTGTTTTTAACATGTCTTTATTTCATAAAGAAAAGGAGAGGGCTATAAAGCGATCAAGTATTTCTATTACATTTTCAAGAAATCATTGGTAAAAAGAGACTGAAAATGTTAGATCAAATCTCTCAGGACACTCTAATTCTAAATTTTTTAAAGTTTTTAATTATATTTTTAAATCTTGCTGCTGTCTGCCAGAAAAGCCACTTGATAGGGTACTATTGCTACTACTAATGAGATTGGGCATGAGAAATCTCATTTTTGGCACCACACTAAAGAAGAAAGTAGAATAAGAAGAAATAAAAATCACCTTATTCAGATAGAAGTTTAGATGTATTAAAACAAAACTTTAATGGCACCAAAGTGAAGACCTGTATCGTGTCCAAACTTCTGGTGGGAAAGTTTCAGCAGCAATGAGCTATTTCCCAAGTGGGGTAATAATGAGCAGTGAAATATTTCACAATAGAAGCAATGTCATTTTGATAGACCCAGAAAAACATGGGAATATTTTTCACACTGACTCAAAGTGGTCAAGGCTTATATTTATTTGTTTGTTTTAATACTTAATATACTCCATCAACATGAGAATATTGTAGGAGGAAAATGATGCAGGATCTGAGGAGTTAGCTAAAAAAAAAAAAAGATTAGGTTGTTCCAGTCTCCTAAATTGAATTTATTGAAAGAAATAAATTTTCCTTTTGTTACCATGAAAAATAGTTTAATTTGTTTCTATGTATTACATTGAAATAAACCCAAAGCACTTGCTATTTATACTTTTTTCTCCCCATTCACTGGGCACATCCTTCAATTTCATTTTCAATACCCAACATTGGTTTGAATTTCCCCCATCAAGGCTATCAATTTCATCCATGTGGCCAAAAACAGTGGTTAATTTTCCCATTCTCATCCTAGTCTATGTCTCAGAGGTGCTCAACACATTGCTCATTTCTTCTCTCTGGAGACATGTGTCCTTTTGCCTTGTCTGACTCTGTTTTCTCCTGGTTTCCCTTCAATGTATAGGTTGCTCCAATTCAAGCTTCTTTTCTGGCCACCCCTCCTCGTCTACTCTCTTCTGAGTGTTCTCTGCCCCAGGATCAATCCTGGCCCTGATCTCTTCTTTTCCCACATTAAGTTTCTATATAAATTCATCCAATTCTATGACCTTACCTATACACAATTGACTCTCAACTTTAGTCTATAGCCCTGACCACTTCCTTGAGTGTCATGTACGAAACTGCCTTCTTGACATCTTGATTTCTTTGTTCCTACTCGCTCTTTCACATACATGCTCACTACCTGCTTCCCCAAATGTGTTTCTGTCCCCAGTCTTTCCCACCTCTGTGAAAACTGCGCCATTCACTCAGTGGCTCAAACCAAAGCCTTAGGAGTCATATTTAATTCCTACCATATCCTCCTCAAAAATTTGGTCCACCACAATCTTAATGCAAACCGTCATAATGTCTTTTCTCATCCTCTAATAGCCTATTAAATGTTTTTTTGTTTGTTTTAATCTTACTCTGCACATGGAATCCAAAATAACCTATTTTAATGTAACACAAATAATGTTACTCCTCTGCTTGAAATTCTGCTGTGCTTCTGATCATACTCAGAGTGAAATCTAAACAATTCATTGTGGCCTACAGAGCTTTGCGGGATCTAGTTCATGTCTAAGTCTCCTCCCTCATCTCGTGCTATATTCTGCACCACTTATTTTATGATAATCACTCCCTCTGTCACTGTTAGAATAGTGGTTGCCTCTGAGAAGATGAGGGCACTCACTGCCTAGAAAGATGAATGAGGAAATTTTTTTGGTGATGAGTTTGAGTCTCTAGGTTTGTACACTTGCCAAAATTCAGTGTAGATTGGTGCTTTTCATTGTATGTAAATTTAATTTAAAAAATGTAAATTAATATAGAACTCTAGTTAATTTTATGATGTTGCAGTGTATAGGCAGAAATGTATTGATGCCTGCAATTTACATAGAAATACTTAAAAATCTATGATATATTGCTAGATGGAAAATGTATAGATGAAGAAATGGGTGACAAAAGGAGTATAATACAATATTAATGGTAAAATCTAGATGGCGTATATATAGATGTTAACTGTTAAATGTATCTTATATGCTTGAAATGTTATAAAATCTTGAAACAATATTTTTTAAGGTCTGAAGAGAATCAACTAAAATGATTGGATCTGAAAAGATAGCTCAAAAGGTGGCTAGATAAAACATAAATATACCATAAAATATGACTTTCCTATATTCCAGAAAAGCTAACTAGAAAATGTAATGGAACATTAAGACTCAATTCATAATAACAGCAGAGCTATAAAACAAGTTGTAATAGCAACAAGATCTATGAGATTCAATTTATAATAGTAACAAAAGCTATGATGTACATGGGGTTACATTTGACAGTGTATGAGAGTAATATAAAGAATATTATAACACTTTCCTGAACTAGATAAAACCTGACCTGAAATTTCACACATCTCAGTATAAAATAAGTGATATCATATGCATTATAGGCTGTAAATGCTACTTACACTGCTATAAATTAAAATACTGTTGATTAACTAAATAGATTAATAGGACAAAATAGGGGGCCCAGAAAGAGACCCTTATAAATTGGGCAATTTAATATATTATAATGGAGTCATTTTAAATCAGGAGGCATAAGATTTAATCAACTTTTGACCCAAGTACATATATATCTTTAGAATACAATAATGTTCAATGTAAATCTAAATCTACAATACATTCTATGGATAAATTTCTAAGAAATATAGTACAAAATAATAAGCTTTCTAAGAAAATAAGGAGAGTTTATATTATTGTGGTAAATTTTATTTTCCTCAGAAAACCATGATGATCATAAACCATAAAACATAAAATTGACAAATTTGACTATGTACAAATAAAAATCTCTATAAATAGACATTATAAACAAAGAATAAAAATAGAGTGAAAGAATTATTGGTGACATAGTTATATAACATAAATAGGATATAAATAGATGAAGCAGAGGAATAGAGCTATTTGTTAAATCTATAGTCAGATTTAATCTATAATATTTTACAAGTTATTTACAAATAAATGATAAACAGGAAAAATGCTAAGTTTCATTACAGAATCAGAAAAATACACATAGAGACAACTGACTATCTCTCTTGATATTTTTAGTGTGTAAAGATGATGAAAATAAAATTTAGGTGCGATTTGATAACAGTATTAGGAAAGTATGGAGAAAAACTTTCATACATGGTAATAGGAGCATAAAAGAGTTCTGGGAGGATATTTTTGTAGATCTATCAAATTTTAAAATATTCTTTTAATTACATGCTCCAAGTTTAGTCATACATCTTTATGTATATACTTGCATAAAGATTAATGTGCAAGAATATTTATGGCAATGTCTTTAATAACACCTCAAACTGGAGAAAACCAATGTGTGCAACTGTTAGAAATGCTTAAACAAATGGGCCTTCCATAATACAAAGGACTAGGTACAGATTAAACATTTATGTACTGACTTGGAAAGAGATCCATTATTTGTTGTTGAGTGGAAAACAACTTTTAAAGCATTATGCATCTGACATTCATTTAAACATTACACACTTTTTAAATGTGTAAGAAATAGCAAAGAAATATAAAAACTAAGCTCTCAGCAGTGATTTCCTATAAGAAGGATGTGTACTGAAGGAGTGTAAAGGGAGGGGATACTTCCACTTTTTTGTTCCCTCTTTGGATTTTTATATACCGTCCTTCCCCACAGACATAAACTATTTTAAGAAATGGTGTGCTATATATTTCTTGAGAAATATATTTTAGAGAAATTGTAATAAAAAAAGGGAAGAAAGGAAAAGGGCAGGGAAGAAAAAAGAAGAAAAGGAACATGGATGAGGAGAAGGAAGAAAGTATATTGTGAGTAGAGAACTAATGGGAACAAGAAAGATTTAGAGAATGAAAGAAAGGCAAGCAAGACAGCTGAATAATGAGGTGTGAGGAGGACCAAACTTTCCTAGCCAGTATGCCTGGACCCTGGGGAAAGGCCGTACCCTGAGCTCCACACTGAACAGGGGCCAGCACATCACAAATACATGCATATAGAGTATGTTCGGGAAGTCACGGGCCTTCATTCCATCATGCAGGATCTGATGCCCAGTACTGGCCCAGCATGACCTTAGACATCCACATTGTAATCACACGCTTTTGCACCTCTATTCCTGAGGTCTTCCACACAAAGGCAGTACATCTGAATGCTGGAAAGGCTTGTGGGTTGTGCTCTTGCTGACTTCAGAGACAGTGTGTCAAATGTAAGCATTATTTAAGCAACTAAAGCATTTAGTGAGAGAGAAGACAAATTAACTTGTCAAATCCTTCCTGCATGAGAGCATGAATGCAATAGACTCTTGCATAACCAAGTATCATTTCCAAATATTCATTTTCTTGCTTGCACTTGTTTTCCAGTTTACAATTCCTCCAACTTACAGTTTTGAAAGAGGGAATATTTTTCAGCATTAAACAATTCACAATTTTTTAAAATGTGTGTGTACGAGAATGCACACCTACATGTAATGTGCCAGAAATATAATACAAAGTTCTTTTATTAGTGTATAAATCTAGATACTGTTTTAAGAGGTGATGATAATTGCAATATCAGTGTTAATAATCTATAAAAAGAAACTAAAATTATTTGCACTCATTTTTTTAATCATCACCTGAAGACATGTTTACTGCTATTAGAGCGGGAGAGAGAGAGATCAACGTGAGAGAAACATAAGCAGTTGCCTCTCATACACGCCCCAACAGGAGATTGAACCTGCAGCCTTTTGGTGTACACGATGATGCTCCAACCAACTGAGCCACTCGGCCAGGACTATAGTAATTTTTCATAATAATAATTTATCATAAACAATTGTTTAAATATTCAAACATGCTATAAAACATTCTTATTTAATTTCTAAATCTAAGTGTTGATATACGAATTTTATTGGCAATCAAAGATGCTCCTGCCACAGCAGAGTAAAATTTTCAAAACAAAAATTAATAAAACACTCTCTAATAACTGCAATGAGTAAGAAAGGTTGTCAAATTTGGCATTATTGTCAGTAGTGCCTAAATTATGCAAAATCTTGATTATAGCAAGTAACATAATTAGTGATTTGCTGAAATGAAAATAAGAAATATATTTTATGGAAAATTTATAATAATTTATAAACTATTTATGTCTTAGTATTATTACTCATCCAACATCATTGGACCATCAGCAGAATACTCAGATAATGCAATAATTGAGTACACTAGTCTTTCATATTTTGCCAATGTTCAATGGTCTAAAAATGGTTAGCTTTATATCTTTCTATTTCATTGTTGTAAATGAACATAAGTCAAGGTTTGAGAGGTTTGAGAAGGAAATATGGCTTATTTAACAGTCTATTAACTTGATTTAGACCCTTTAAATATTTAGTCATAAAATATATGGTTCTCAATTTGTACTCTTGCCCCAGGCTCTGCAAATTTTAGGCATGAACCTGTTGCTGGTTCCTTCACAGTGTAAGTCTTCTATCCAGCCTTGCTCTTTTCCCTGACAACCTACACTTGGGAAACATTGCAACATAGCCAGCCGACTTGTAAATCTACCAGTATAGAACTCCTCTTTTTCCTTCGCAAATCTGAGCCCTTGCTTTCTCTGTGTTTTAACCTTCCGACCCCCTTTTGATGGGAAAATCCCATGCAGATCCCATGCAGAGAACCTGGTCCTCTCTAGCACCTGTAAGATACCTAATGAATTTAAATATAGAAATAGACACAAGTTTCTATGTTTATCTAAATTACTTATATTTGTAGTGTATATGTAGTTTTATCAGGATTTTCTGTTTGATGAATTCATAGATGACAATCCTAAAATGAATAAAGAAATATTCATGTTCAAAATTTTAGATTGTGCTTTTCAAAAGTAATCATGATTTTCTACAACTTACTACTTAAAGTCAAAAAGAATTTATCCAAGATGAGACTAACTCTGTGTTTCTCCCTCAAAGTCCTTCCCTTATGTACATTGCTGGTCTCAAGAGAGTCCAAGCCTTCCAGCTTTCTTGCAAGCCTTCCAAATTCATTTTTAACAGATTGGTAGTCAGTCCTGAGAGTCTTGTTTCTCTGTTATCTTCATTCCTGCCTTTCACACCAGCTCTATTAAGTAAACTTTAGTTTTACAAAAAAATTGACGGAATGAAGCATGTAAGCAAATAACATGTTAGTCTCAGGGAGTCAGTGAGCCTTGTGTAAGGACAAAAATGGAAGAGGAATCCCAGGTTGGTGATGCTGAGAATGGGTGAGGCTTAAGAGTCCACACAGAGCATCTCAGCTACAGAATGAGCCTTTTGCTTCACTGGCTGAAAGCAGATCCTGGCACAGTTCGGTCTGGCTCTCTGCCTCCTGTCTGCCCCTCAATTTTTTCCAAACGCACAACTGACTGGGAGAAAATGGCTGAAACCCACAACAGGAAAAAAAGATAAAAAGAATGAGAGCGAGTTCATCATGCGGGAATGTACCTGAAGCTTGTCATTCAAGGATAATTAGACCGTGGTGAGAGGCATGAAAGGCAGTATCCTTATGGGACAGCTGTGTTTTTATTTTTTTCTCACTAGAATTTGGTTTAAGGGAGAAATGTGACCTCCTAAAACTAACATCAACCATGCTAGCATCTCTTTCAAATACATAAATTCCAAAACTAAGGGAAACGACCCCAGGGTAGAAAAATGCAGGCCATGCCATAAGGGATTATTTCCTCTTCACTTGTAAGAGGTCAGACATGATTAATATCTACCCTAACCCAAAAGGAATAATGGTAACATAAGGAAGGGCTCTCTGAATTCTCCGGGTCCTACCTGAGCTAAACAACTTCTCTGATGGACACTGATAATGCCGAAACACCAGTTCTCTGGAATGTGAACCATTTTTGCTCACAGCTAAAAAGTGTATGAAATACGGCATGAGTGGCAGGACAGTACATCCTTTAAGATGATGACAAGGTTAGGTTTGTGTCAGGGTCTCACACTCTTGCCTGAGGGGAGGAAAGGGAAGAGGGAGATGGTATGAGACATTTATCTGATTCCACTGAGTCCTTAACTAAAAATTCGATTCTTTAGATTTTTAATATGTGCTCCCTTTTGTTCTCTGGATATTGGAATGTGCTCAGCATTGCAGGAGCATTCTTTGGTGGTTAATGAAATCATGGTGACCTGGGACTGGTCCCATCTCAATTTATTTGCAAGGCTAGCACTGCACTTTATTGTAAAAATGTTCTCTTACTTTTATTATTCTCATGGCTATATTTATTTATGGAGTAGAGAACTTTATCCCCCCTCCCCATATTCACACATGCACACACACAGACACAGCTCTGGTAGGGTTTGTGAGGCATTCAAATAACTGTATGTGAAAGCAAAAGTCTTCAGAAAGAAGTATAGGGATGTAAACAGCAACACGATACAGCAATGAAAATAGTTAGAAAATGCAGACAGTTGTAATGGAATAACAATAATAAATAAATAAATAAACAAAACAAAAAATAAATCCTTTATATATAAAGAAAAGAAAATATTTTCGAATACAAGTGTTAACTCTCTTTTCCCTTGGTCCTTGTACAGATATGTCATCCTTGGTAGTGATTAGTACTAGTTTTCTCTAAATAACTTGTGCTCTCTACCAGGTTGCTGGGTTTCAATAGCTTAAAATGACTGAGCCAATTGGTCACTATGAAGAAGTCTCAGTTCAGGAGTGAACAATTTCTAGATGAGTATTATTTATCTAAAAGTAATGAAAACTCTTAAAAGTATAAGAGATTTATTTGCTTAATAACCTATTTTATCGTATACTACAACACACTATATATAATCAGACTGCAACCAGATGTAGTGTTTAAATCTCAGACGTGACTAGACATGTTACTAGATGAATAGGGCACGGTATTTAACTTCTCTGTGCCTCAGTGTTCTCACCTGAGAAATGGGGATAGTAATGATAGTACTAACCTCGTGGCTTTGTTATATAAATTAAAATAATTAATATGTGTTAGGCACTTAGAGCTGTGTCTGGCATATAGCAAGTGCTGTGTGTTTGTTAAATAAAAATCATATATACTGACTACAATTAAATATGTAAACTCTTTTAAAGTGCTAAGAACAGTGTCTGGCCTATAGCAACTACCATATGCATTCACCAATATTACACAAATTAGAAAACCCATCTTCCACGAACCACACACAGCATTGGTGTTGGGAGAGAAAGGGACACAAAAAATGAGTAAGGACAGAACATTGACCTTTATTTTGCACTTACTACGTTCCAGGTACCTCATTGTGCACCAACATTGATATTGCCTCTGGCAGTTTTTACTAGAACCAAATACAGTGCAACTAAAGCAATTTTACATAAGAGGAGATAAAACTCAGGAAGATGAACCGTAAGATGAATCACAAGAATGTGAAGCCAATGAAGCCTGGAGAAGTCTGGTTTGTGGAACTCTGAAATACAAATGTATTCTGCTAGATTTTATTGTCTTTCGTAGTTTAGATCCCCAAGGAGCTAACAGTTTAGTGGAGTAAATAAATAATTATGTACATATGGGATGGTCACAAACATTGGAACAAAAATATAAGGTGTATATGAGCACAGCAAAGGCAGAGGCATCTGATTGGAGAGAATGGAGGGGGGATTTAGAAAAAGACGACATTTGTTCTCAACACCTGGGAAGAGGGAAAGAGTATTCAATGATTACTGGCTACAGAGCATGCTCAGCTTTGAGCATTTAGTGCCCACAAAGGGCAGGATATAGTGATAAACATGGGAGGAGTAACACTGAACCTGGTCTTGGGGAGAGCAGGGTGAAGGGAAAAGCCTAGAATAAAAGCCTGAGGTCATCGCGGAAAATATCACCAACAAACATTTGCCCCTTGGAATCTGTAGCTATAAAATATATTTAAAGCCTTGGAAAATGTAATCTTATGTGCTTTCTCAGACTCAATTGCCTGTTTCTTTACAAAGATGCCCTTATCTCTTGGTCCACTGTGCCCTTGATGACTTTGCTGGGCTTCCAGAGCTGGCTGTAGTCTTGAGTTGAAGTCCCAGGACAGTGTGGCCTCTCACCCCTCGTGACAAGACCTGACAGTGCTGAGACACTTTGTCACTTCTAAACTTGGATGAAACACACATTGAGAGGCTTGGGGTTTGGCTGCCTGTGAAGCCGCCAAGAGGCTGAAGAGCATAACCCAGAAGTGCAGGGAGTTAGCTGTGCATGGAGTAAACTTTGACCAATGAGGGGTGAGTGTGGGGGAGAAGAGGTGGAAGGGAGTGAGTCAAGTAAGTTCCCTTTTATTTCTTCTTTCCATGGCTATTCTGAGGTGCACTTGAATCCTTGCCTCAGGCTCTGCTTTCTAGAGGATGAGGGCTAAGGTAAGAAAAACATATCTTTCTACATGTCTGTACTCTTGCCTATCCCCCATTCTCTAGCACTTCTTACATGCACAACCTCTGAAAATCCTGAAAAGTTTTATAAAGAGAGTTTATTACAATTCAACACTTTAGACCAAGCCACAGAGTTTTCTGGGGCTTTCATGCACTATTTGATTCAAAGATCTGGTTAAAGGCAGAGTTACATTTGAAGATGCTAGTGCCATTCTTGAGAAGGACCATAAAGTAACTCTCTGTTTTATTAGTGCTCCTAGTAGTTCCCTTTTGGGTGATACAAACAGATTCACAGATTTACTTACTTGTGCACCAATAATTTGCTAAATTCTTAGCAAGTACTAGAACTACCCTAAGTATTGAGATAGAGGTGTGTGTGTGTGTGTTCATGCTTATTCATATACCAACCCTGAAGAACTCACAATCAAACAAAGACTAAAAAAATAAGCTATCACATTGAGAATCTAAATATAGACCATGTGGAATCATCAATTTGTTGATCAGCCTTAGCTTTTATATCTACTGAAGAGTGACAAAAGCAGATACCAGTGACTTTTTCCACTTTTTTCTCCTTCTCCTTTTTGGAAACTAGAACTCAATTTCCTTGCTTTACCTGTCTTGATTGTCACTGGGTCTCTTCTGTAATTGATAAAATCAGATTCTTTGCTTTATTTTATTTTTTGGTATTGCTAGCTTCCTAGCTTTGTGTTGCCTGGGATACTCTGATAATACCATAGGTCAGGCTATTATTACATATACGGTGATTTTGCTAGAAGAGGAAAATGATGCTGTAAGAGGAACAGAAATAGAAAAAGCTACTCTGGGTTTTGGGGTTTTTTTGTCATTAAGGTGGCCTGAGTATCACTGGCCTAGCGCATTAGTCAACATCGTCTTTGTCACACTGAAGCAACAAGCAACCCTCATGTCTCAATGACTGAGCCTAACCCAACCATAATTTCTCAGCCATCTACTCATCACCAGTGTGTTGAAGGGTCTCAGCTTCAAAAGGACAAGTAGGGACTGGGCTGTTCAGTGACTCTCCTGGCTGTAGCTGAGCTTTCTGAAATACACGATCTCTTTATCTACCATGTCAGGAGAAGAGAGACAGCAACAACAAAGAAAACCCTATAAAGACTTGGCTACAGAAGTGACATACAGCACTTCCATTTATATTTCATTGGCAAGAACTAGCCACAGGCCTCACTGAATAGCAAGGGGAATGAAAATGGGGAAAGCAAAAAGAATGTTTGGGGAGCACCCGGATATCTGCCATATCATCCCAATCATGGCCCTAAAATTATGAATGCATCAATCATCACTTTAACTCCTTCATATATTTGACTTTGGCCCTCAACACTATTAGCAAAGTGTCTAAGTAATAGCCATTTCTAAATATTTTCCTTTTTTCTTTCCAACCTCAAATAGGTAGTGTAGCATTCTACAATTCTAAAAAAAACACATTGCTGTAAATAGCAAAGCTCATTATGTGTTAAAATTTGAATCAACACTAACACAAACCTGTTTTTTTGACGTAACTGAATTCCCAAAGAGGAAAAATCCTAGACCTCTTCCACAAGATTTTTCTGGGCCTCAGCTACATTGGGGAAGTCTCAAGGCTCAGAAGGGCAGCTTCGTTGCCAGTGGACTCATCTCCTCTAATATAGTTTGGATAGGCTTAGCATCACTGGGCAAGCCACCCGCCACCTCTGCCTTGTGCGGAATTTGCATTATCTAAAGATCACTCTGTAAGCTATGGTCCATTCGCCTTGGCAAATACTGTTTAAATATAGCATCCATAAATAAATGTTAAATAATTCATGAACATAATTTTGTAAATTCTGCTAGGCCACACCTCTCTGGGGGCATATTTATGAACATGCGTCAGCCTGGAATCAATGTGTCTGCCAAGCTTCTTGCCTCTGAGGCAGAATTCCCACATCTAGCCCAAAATGCTGCAAACGGCTCCGATTCCCCTTCAGTAGTCATCCATCATACTGTCACTTTAATTCAGATGCTGCTACTTGTTTTAATAACATACATCTTACACAAAGAATATTGCTAACACAAGAATCTTGGGGTAGATTTTTACAACCTCATAAAATGGTATTAACCCTCTGATCCCTGATGCTCTTTCCACGCAGCACGGGCTTCTGGATGCTTTCCCTGCCCCCTCCGCTCCCTCCGATCTTCCTGATGCTTATCAATAACATCCCTTCATGGGGGCTAGATAGCACCGGGCCCCATGTCATCAATCACTGCAGTAAAAATATTATTCCTCCAGCATTGCCCTGAAGAATTATGGAAAGAATAAAAGTGTTATTGCAGGAATTATTTAGCAAACAATAGATGGATAAAATGTATTACGGTAAGTGTTAAATTATATCACCTCATTATGGAGAGCTGACTTCAGATAGCGGGAAAGTGGCTTGCTGCCTTTTCTAAGTAGTTCAGAAGAACAATGGGAAAGACCACAAAAGATTCCAAAAGGAAGCACCAGTATGTCAAGACTAGGATATGCTTCACTAAGGAGAAATCTGTTTGGGGCAATGATTTGAAATAAAAATCTCCTCCTGGCCTGTTTTGAATATTAAGTTGAAATTTGCAACAGAGCAATGGGGGTTTATATCTAGTTGTTGAATATAAAATGCTATTCTAGAAAAAAGATTATTAAAAAAAGAAAATAGATGTGTGGCCATGCACCCCCTCCCTCTGCCCCCTGCACACTCCTCTGAGCAGGGGTGGGCAAACTGTTTTCATCGGTGAGGGAAATATACATCTTGCAACAGTTAAGTTTTAGTAGGTTCTAGAACAATATACCGCGCCAATATTTGTAGCCTCTGCCAATGCTGAAAAATAATGTTCCTGAAATGTCAGATTAAGCCAATTACTAAAATCAGGCTTGCATTTTAAATACTATTAAAGGTACCTAAACAAGGTTGGAAACCATGTTATTTTTTTAACCAAGTAGTCTTTTATCAGTTAATGCAGTTTTTTTTTTTTTTTGGCATAATGTTACACTGGGCTCCTGGGATTCATTTGATCAACATGATTAAATTATTTCCTTACTCAGCTAGAAGGAAATTACTAGTTACCAGACATTATGTGTCTGTTAATTATGTGCAATAAGGCTCTCTTCTATCACACCAGCTCCTGCATTCATGTTCTGTGAATTTGAAAGGCATTATCATTAAAAAAATTTAAATATTGAAAATGGACAGCTATAATTTTGTTTCATCTATTTAATAAATAAGTAATCTGTGAAATCAGTGGTAGAAAGTGTCTCTGCTCTTTGTGTCAGCGTCGACATTCTTAAGAACATACTGAAAGATCCTTTTGATTTCTCTCTCCACAAAAGAGTATTTCCCTGTCAGCTTTCCAGGATAATGGTCAGGCCCTCTAGTACGGAAGAGAGTGAATATGAGCATTGCCAAAAACGAAAAATCTATGATTGCGTGGCTCTCCAAAGCACAGTCTGCTTACCTGGTATGGGTGGAGGTGCCAAATTTGCATTTCCTCTTGTAGTTCAATCTACAATCTAAGGTTTCAAAAGATTTTTTTTTTCAAAAAAGAGAGACAGCATATGGTAGCTGAGAGGCCTTATTTTGTCTTCTAATGAAATGATGTGCTTCTGTTTCATATTAAAGTGTTAATCGGTCTGAAATTAGGTCTCGCAAAAAGAATAGTGCTTTTAAAATGCTTAATATGATTTATTTTCTGCAGTCAAAACCAGATGACTTTTATTTTTGTATCAAAAAGAGAAAGTGGAAAGCAAGCTCTTCCTCCCCCAAGCCCCCACACTTTCCCCATCTGCCCAGGCTTGGGACCCAGATCCAATAACAGGTTTATAGAACAGAAAGCTCTTTAGAGTCGGAGCTTGCACTGAAGCCTAGAAGGTTTTGTTTGAGTTTCAGAATCTTCATAGGTTCATGAAATCTCAACAAATATTTCAAAGAAGGAAGTTTCACATTTGAAGTTAGGTGATCCTATTAGGCGCTGAGAGACTGCGCCTTTGTTGTGGGCCCAGGCACCATTTCATGTAAGATAGAGCCGTGTCCCGCTAATATGCCAAGACATCACTTTCATGCCAGAAACAGATAGGGCTGAACTTGTTTCATGCACTTTGGCTTTCATTGTTAATAATGAATGAAGAAAGTTCAGAGGAGAGGAGCTAAGTGGATACTGGGCTTTAAAAGAATGAATTTTAACTAGCAACATGCCAAACTAGTGAGAAACCACTTGGATGGTCAGGAAAAAGAACACAAAGAAAGAACTCATCCCGGAGGTCCGTCCACAGCCATCACTTTGTGCGGAGCCCACGGCTGGGACATTTGTGAGTCTTCTCAGAGAAGATTCCAGCAGCTTCAGGGTCACGTGACATGTGTGCCACCCAGACCTGAGGGTTTTGAACCAGGAGGTGCAAACTACACCTGAATCTCTTATTATGGCCTCTGAGAAGAAGGAGACAGATAGAAACAGGAATAAGAGAGGTGATTAATATAATTTTAAACTTCAACAGATTATGAATTTGAGCTGTTCAAAGTCAAACCAATGCTTGAAACTGCAGAATATCTTTCAATTTCCCTCTTCTTCTTCTTTCTTAGCTTTTTCCTTCCTTCCTTCTTTTATATTCCTCTTTTTCCTCTCCTTTGCCTTCTTTCTCTTCTTTTCTTCCTTCCTTCCTTTCTTTGTTCCTTGATTTACCTTGTATTTGACTTTCTGGAGAAAGACCTCAATAACAAGGGAACACACTCCAAAGATCATATATATAGTATTCATTTTTAATTTAACCAACATTCATTGAGTGCTTCTTTCCTGCTAGATCTGGTAGTCACTCAGGAGAGAAGAGTGAACAAAACCCAGTCTCATGGAGCAAAGGACCTAGGAATCTTAGAATCTAAGCTACTGGGGTCAATACTTTTTTCAGCTCAGTTTCCTATGCCATCTATAGCACAACTTGTGAGGATGAGAACTGATCATCTGATCAGTTTGATTGTCAAAGATTTCGGTACTTTTAGTAGACTTGACATCTAAAACAAGAAAACAGGCATATTAGAAGCTGACCATTTAGAAAAAAATTCAACAGTAAGGAATAAAACCACATGATTCGGGAGTTTAAATGGAACTTCGATTGATCCAGAATGTCAGATTCTGTGAGCAACACAGTTGAGGTTTGCTTACCTGTGGGTAGCGAGTAGAAGGCCCTATACTGGTAACTTAGGACTTGGCAACTGCAGCCCATCACCACGTGTGTTCTAAGTGACCTTGAATACTTCCTGTCTATGATTGTCAATAGCCTGATCCATCATAATGGGTGTTTTGTCACCTGCTATAGAAATCAATAAAAATTCTACACAAATAGAATTAATTACACTAGCATCTTTTGGTAGTCAACAGCCCTACCAATTTAAATTCTGGACCTTCAAAGCCAAGTTTTAGAAAAGAGTTCCTTGATCTTTGATCACATATAAATTGGCACATTCTCAGTTTAGAGAAGTGCCTTAATTTTAGGCACTTGCCTGAGATGTTAAAGCTATTATTCTAGCATTCAAATCAAAGCATCCTTCCTGACAGCGAATTTGCTGGGAGGGAAGATTCCACTTTAGTTGCCAGAATTTGCTTTAGAATATTTTCCTAGACACTTCCAGACAATGGCACACCAGCCTTACAAATACTCACACTCCATGGTTCTTCAAGCTGTAATATGAAACCCAAAACACTAATCTGAAAGAATATATACATACCTAGGTTCATTGAAGCATTATTTACAATAATCAAGATTTGGAAGCAGCCCAAGTGCCCATCAGTAGATGAGTAGACAAAAAAGCTGTGGTACATTTACTTAATAGAATATTATTCAGCCATAAAAAAGAAGAAAATCTTATGTTTTGCAACAGCATAGATGGATTTGGGGAGTATTTTGGTAAGTGAAATAAGCCAGTCAGAGAAAGACAAATGTAATTTGATTTCTCTTACATTTGGAATCTAAAAACAAAATAAACTAACAAATAAAATAGAAACAGGCACAGAGATACAGAGAACAGACTGACAGCTGTCAGAGGGGAGGAGACTTTGGGGTTGGATGAAAAGGTGAAGGGATTAAGCAGTAAAAACCCCTCATAGACACAGACAACAGTATGGCAATCACCAAAAGGAAAGGTGGGGGGGGAGGAAGCAGAGGGCAAAGGAGGGATAAGTGGTGATGGAAGGGGACTTGACCTGGGGTGGTGAATGCAATGCAATATGTATTGCAGATTATGTATTATAGAATTGTACACTTGAAGTCTACGTAATTTTATTAATCAATGTCACCCCAATAAATTCAACAAAAGTTTAAAAAACTGTGATATGATTGGATTTAATAATTTTACCACCTTTGAAAACCAGGCTGGTGCAGATGGACCATGAACTGATTATTAACTTGTACTTGTTGCCAGGCTACAAAATATAAGATATAATCCAGTTCACTGTATTTTATTGTGTATGATGTGCACCCACATTTTTCTACACACTATACATGGAATTGTTACACCCATTATACCCGTGGCATTATAATCACTACACTTATGTATAATGTGCATCCTTATTTTTCCCTCAAAAATTTGGGCAAAATGTGTGCATTATACACAGCAAAATATGGAAGCTTTGTTTTTCTATTAATTGAATCAACCAGTGTTGGCCTCAGTGCCAAATTTGCACAAGTGATTTTATTTCTCACATTGGCCAAAGGAAATGTTCCTTCAGTGTTCAGAAATGTACAAAACAACATTGTTTATAATAACAAGAATGAGAAATTTAGCTGTTTATCAATGGATTAGTGAAATAAAGTTCTCTATATTAATATGACAGAATAGTAAGTAGCATTAATGATATGCATAAAGATGAGCATTCACTAACATTGAATATACCTGTGATATATTAAGCAACAGATTACAAAACATTCCTCTATATTTGATCAGTCAATCTACAATCTATCTATTTACATGATCTTTACCAACTGTTTTATCTCTTCAATTAGATCAAATAATGGTTACTTATGGTTGATGAAAATATGGCTGTATTTTATTTTCTTCTTTGTGCATAGATACACTTTTCAATTTTTTAATGAAAAATGTATTGCTTGATGATTTTTTAAAAAGCAACAATGCTTAAAATAAAATAAGACCACTGGCCAGTGCAGGTCGTAGGGGCACATATCAAGTCTTGGCCCACTCCCCACGAGAGTGGGTCCCATCCAGTCCCCACCATTATCCTTTCAGGCCCAGGGTACATGCAGTGTGTACAGAATGCCTGGTGCCTTTTAACCAGTGCATTATCTGGAGCAGGTACTGAATGAATGGTCACTGAATTGAAAGAAATGAAATTATCTCTCTAGCACACTTTGTACCTTTGTGTCACATAATTTCTAAGAATAAAGAATGCATTAAATAAATAATGAATGGTATAACTTAGGTCATTAACATGCATATGGCAGGTTGAATTATGGTTCCTAATTCTTCACCATTGCCACATCCATATTCTCTGCCATATGACTGCACAGTTCCCCAGAGATAGGGCCACCTGCTGACCTGAATATAACTTTATATATGTCTGCCTATAGGACATCAGCAAACATAACACAAGCAGAGGTTTGAAATGAGCATGCACACTTCAGTTTTCTCTCTTGGGCTTCTGTCATCACCAGAAGGAAATAATGCCTTGGCTACTTCTCTGGTCCAGTGAGCATGAGAAACATATGGAGAAGATTTGTACCCAATCTATAATTTTGAGCCTTGCCCAGCTGAGCACAGACTCACTCAGTCAACCATCTTCCCCATGCCAGCCCTACAGCTGATGCAAGGATGAGAATAAATGGCTCTTGTTTTAATCTACTGAGTTTGGGGATGGTTTGTTACAAAGCATAATTATGGAATTAGCTGACCAATGCAATGTATTTCCTGTATATTAAATTCTATTATATTAATAGTTAGGTATGATGTAGTAATAAAACTTGATTTAAATAAAATGTGTAATTTCAAGTACAGCAATGATCTTATCATAAGTTTGCATGAGAAATCAATAATGATTATGTATTTGTGGGAAATTGACAAGGAAAGTCTAACATTTAAGAGCAAAAAACAACTGAGCATTCTCCTGAAAGTCATTTTAGGCAAAGTGAGACATCAGCTAAGCTTTAATCATCTAGAGGTAAGGATAAGTTCCAGACAGAGTATAGTGCCTACACATTCTCACCATTTAGTCCTAATTATTCAGGTTTAAGTCCCTGAGAGACAAGGTGGAAGCAGTGGTGATACTTTGAGTGGAGTACCAGAAGCACAGGTAGTAACTGTTAATAACAACCATATTTGTGTGGGAATATATATGAGACACCCTCTAGGGCTTCCCCAAATTTTGAGACAGAGAACATTGCAGAAGGTGTGCTTTCATAAAAGTGGTGACAAGGCCCAGTATGAAATGTGCTTTATTATTGTTTAACATGACTTTATTTATGAAGACTCCATTTGTTCTCATAGCCTAGTGAGGCATCAGGAAACTCAAGTGATATGGGTGTCGTTTCACACCAGCAAGTGGAGACAAGACCTCATCATACTGCTGCCAAATGGAGTGTTCCACTTGAGTTTATAACTAGTTCAAAATATCCAAAAAGGCATTCTAGAAGTTTGATCAAATGAAATTCTCTTTTAATGTTTTTTTGAACTTTGCAATGAAAATTGCTGTTCACAAGACCGTAGTGACTCGAAAAATAAGGAGTAACATAGGGAAGCCAGAGAGAGAAATCAAAGCATCACTAAAGGTGTTCTGCATCTGAGAAACATCAAGTAAAAATTGGAAGAAAATAGCTGTTACTTTATTCCATAAATTGAAAACAGAACTGCCCTTGTCTTTATTTTGAAACATTTTTATAAAGTAGTGGCAGTAGACTGATTTAACATGCTCTAGTGGTTTCTATTGAACTTGTACTTTCAAAAAAAAATGTCTGTTTGTTTGGGTAAGATTTGAATGGGCCATAAGTATGTGGACACCAAAAATTAAAATGCTACCGAAACTTTGACCAATTGTTTTAATATACATCAAACAATGTGCATTAATCCTTTTATAGTCTTTTTGACCTACCCTGTCTGCATGTTAATCATTTTCTTGTTGTGCCAATATTGTTTGCATAACAGTAGGTTTATAATTTATGTTTTTTATTAAAAGGTGTCCGTGGAAAAGAGATTTACCATGACTCTTCAGAAAATTATATTTTTAATCAGCTGTAGAAATTCATAGTACTTCCTACATATGGGAGATCTTATTACAATGATCCAAACAGACCAAAGTCAACAAATAATCTTGTCTGTCTATTGTTAATTCTTAGAAGAACAAACATATGTTTTGAACATCATTATTGCTAAATTAGCACAAGCAATCAGGCATTCCAGGAGAATAAAATAAAAATGCAGAACACTATAGTATAATTACTATTTGCATTTAAATTGTGTGCTATACTTTTCTAACATCATGTAATAATAGTAAAGTCTAACATTTACTGAATTCTTTCCCTGTCAGTAAATATGAGGATTATCTCAGTTAATCTTCACAATAACCTCATGATAAGGATACTATTATTATAGTGTAATATTTTGCATATGAAGAAACTGATGTTTGGAGAGACAAAATCTCTTATGTAAATTTCTAGAAACTACTCAGCAGAAGCAAAGATTTAAGCCTGGCATATATGACTTTGTCACCTAAGTCCTACAGTGTGTTTTTATTATTAATTAGCTAATATCAGATTTAAATGTTAATTTTGACATCAGAAAGTTCAATTATATCACTAACAAAGAAAATTCCATCATTTTTAAGAAAACAACTCTTCAATAAATACTTCATGAGGAGATTGTGAAGGGAGGAACAAAGGATTTACCAAAACCAAAATATATCATTTATATTTTTCACCAACATAATGATCATGGACGTTTGTACTCCAAAAGTGACTCCTTCTTTGTTAAAACAATTTACTTAAAGTTACTTTCTTAAAGTAATTTCAACAAAACAACTTTAAAGGGGTAAGTACCATAGCCCATTAATGTTCAAATTTCCAGGATATGAAGTGCCCAACTGATGTGTAAAATATAGAGGATGATGATAGATGTACAAATGGGAGGTCACAAAGCCTGAAACACAAGCATTCACGCATTCATTTCATGGGTATTACTGAGCACCTACAGTGTGCATTTTTCTTGGTGTGAAGATAAAGCAATGGATATGTCAGGCAAAACTGTGCCTTCATGGAGCTTACACACTAGTAGGGAGATGGAAAAACAAACAAAAAATGCTCAACTTCTTATAGTAACAAGTACTATGATGAAAAATAGTGGAGGTGAAGAGATAGTGATGGAGGCAATAAGATTACAGCTTTATTAGGTGAAGGCTATGATGTCATAGCTTCTATAAGTTAAAGTTGCAAGAAGCAGAGCAGTGTAATGTCGATTTTGGTGCTACTCTTATCCAAGGTCTTGGTTAATTGACAAATTGTATTATTAACTGATTACTCCCCGTGAATAAATATGAAAAACTGACAGAATTCACAAATCTTGTTCACATGGATCTTACTAAAGAAATGGAAGAAATAAGATACACACATTCTAGAGTAAAGGGAGGAGGAAAGATCATCTCTATTGCACCCATTTGTAAATGTAGTTCAATCAGCAATTCAGAAGGGAGAATCTCTGGAGGCAAGAATAAGGTGGGATAAGGCAGGCTTGTGGGGGAGGAAAATATTGAGTTTAGGCTTTAAAAATGGGTAGAATTTGATTAGGCAGCAGTATGCTGTCTCTTTTAGAAGACTGTGGGCCTCCTGAGAACAGATTCTAGACCTGTCCTTCACTGCCCTCTGTTCATATCTTCTGGTGAACTGTTTGAAACCATTTCCAGAGCTCTAGGGAAGGAAGAGGTGTAAGAAATGTAATGAAACAGAGTCTTAGACTAAAGACAAAATATGGAGCTTAGGTTCCTTCCAGCTGTGGGATCTTGGAAATGGCTCTTGACCTCCCTGAGCCTCAGTTTTCGCATTTGAAAAACAGAAATGGCACAACAATAATTGCTCTGCCTCCTTCTCAGGACCATCATGGGACTTAAAAGGGGAACCGTAAGGACGCGGGGATTTCTTGGTGACTGTAAAGTGCTATACAGCACTGGGGACTGACAGGCACTCTTTCCTAAGAATAAGCAACTCAGACATGTCTTACAGGGGCTTGAGAAGTCACCTCATCATTGTCTCCGCCAATGGTGTGTGCGGTTCACTCTTTTTGCAATGTCTTCTCACAAGATTTTCAGGATCAAGGAACTTCTGGTCAAGATGGAGGCATAGGTAGACACACTGTGTCTCCTTGCACAACCAAAACAAGGACAAGAACAATTTCAAAACAAAAAACAACCAGAACTGACAGAAAATCGAACTGTATGGAATTCCGACAACCAAGAAGTTAAAGAAGAAACATTCATCCAGACCAGTAGGAGGGGTGGAGACAGGCAGCCAGGTGGAGAGGACTCACGGCAAGGAGGCGCCTCATCAGCTGGTGGAGCGGGTAGACCTATATTCCCGTGTAGATAAACCGGGAGGAACACTTGGGGAGCAAGACAGATCATGCAACCCAGGGCTCCAGCGTGGGAAAATAAAGCCTCAAACCTCTGATTGAAAACACCTGTGGGGGGTGAGGCGGCAGCAGGAGAAACTCCCAGCCTCATAGGAGAGTTCGGTGGGGAGACCCACTGGGTCCTAGAGCATGCACAAGCCCACCCACTCAGGAATCAGCACCAGAAGGGCCCAATTTGATTGTGGGTAGCGGGGGAAGTGACTGAAATCTGGCAGAGAGTGGAGCAGGCGCCATTGTTCCCTCTCAGACCCCTTCCCCACGTACAGCGTCACAAGGCAGTGATATGGGTTGCCCCGCCCTGGTGAACACCTAAGTCTCCCCCCCCCTTTACGTAACAGGCACACTAAGACAAAAAAAAATGGCCCAAATGAAAGAACAGATCAAAGCTCCAGAAAAAATATAACTAAGCAATGAAGAGATAGCCAACCTATCAGATGCACAGTTCAAAACACTGGTAATCAGGATGCTCACAGAATTGGTTGAATTTGGTCACAAATTAGATGAAAAAATGAAGGCTATGCTAAGTGAAATAAAGGAAAATGTACAGGGAACCAATAGTGATGCGAAGGAAACTGGGACTCAAATTAATGGTATGGACCAACCAGAAGGAAGAAAGAAACATCCAACCAGAAAAGAATGAAGAAACAGGTATTGAAAAAAATGAGGAGAGGCTTAGGAACCTCCAGGACATCTTTAAACGTTCCAACATCCGAATTACAGGGGTGCCAGAAGGAGAACAGGAAGACCAAGAAATTGAAAACTTATTTGAACAAATAATGAAGGAGAACTTCCCCAATCTGGCAAAGGAAATAGACTTCCAGGAAGTCCAGGAAGCTCAGAGAGTCCAAAAGAAGTTGAACCCAAGGAGGAACACACCAAGGCACATCATAATTACATTACCCAAGATTAAAAATAAGGAGAGAATCTTAGAAGCAGCAAGAGAGAAACACAGAGTTACCTACAAAGGAGTTCCCATAAGACTGTCAGCTGATTTCTCAAAAGAGACCTTATAGGCAAGAAGGGGCTGGAAAGAAGTATTCCAAGGCATGAAAGGCAAGGACCTACATCCAAGATTGCTCTATCCAGCAAAGCTTTCATTTAGAATGGAAGGGCAGATAAAGTGCTTCTCAGATAAGGTCAAGTTAAAAGAGTTCATCATTACCAAGCCATTATTGTATGAAGTATTAAAGGGATTTATCTAAGAAAAATAAGATAAAAATATGAAGAGTAAAATGATAGTAAACTCCCAGTTATTAACAACCACACCTAAAACAAAAACAAAAGCAAACTAAGCAAACAACTAGAACAGGAACAGAGCCACAGAAATGGAGATCACATGGAGGGCTATCAACAGGGAAGTGGGAGGGGGAGAGAGGGGGGAAAGGTACAGAGAATAAGTAGCATAAATGGTAGGTAGAAAATAGACAGGGGGAGGGTAAGAATAGTATAGGAAATGTAGAAGCCAAAGAACTTATATGTGTGACCCATGAACATGAACTAAAGGTGGGGAATGTGGGTGGGAGGGGGTCTTTGGGAATGAAGGGGGGGAAATGGGACAACTGTAATAGCATAATCAATAAAATATATTTAAAAAATAAAGATTTTCAGGATCAAGAAGTTCCTGGCCAAGAAACAGCAGAATTGGCCTATTCCTCAACGGATTTGGATGAAAACTGGTAACAAAATTAGGTACAACTCCAGGAGGAGACGTTGGAGAAGAACCAAGCCGAGTATCCCACATGAGATGGAACACATGTTTACGCTGTATTCAGGTTGCTTGCATCGTATCAAATCCCTGAAAAAAAAATCACCACTATCTGGAAAGTAGGGAGTGTTTTATTGGGAAATTATTGGAACAATGATTTTTCTCTTGGTTAATATTTTTCTGCACTAGTAAATTTGTTTATCAATAAATATTTGAGACCATTAAAAAAAAGTCACCTCATCTAATTCCTACATTTTTCAGTTTATGGAAACAGCCTCAAGGAGGTTAAGGAACACCTATGAAATCACACTACTAATAAGCAGACGAGCCCCCTTCCAAGTTTCTAGACTCACAATGCTCTTCCTACCATATACTGTTGCTTGAGAAATAGTACTGCACCAACACTAAAGCAAAAATCTGCATTAAGTGGACAAAACTTGCAGAAATGCCTACTAGTTTAACTTCAGATGTACATTTAGTTTTGTGGTTCCAGCTAAAGTCCTGTGTCCTATTTGATCTAGAGATAGTATTTTAGTCAATGCCTGTGAGGTGTCACTACCTCCCACCCCAAGCACTTTCCATGTGGCAAGACAGTAAGACTTATGGCAGACTAAACTGAGAGAGTGTTACCTACTTAAACTGTTTTTCTGACTTAATAAGAATTTTTCATCTACAGCAAGCCATTTTAAAATATTGTCTATACACAAACAGTCACTCTGAATAATAGGTCTGCACACAGTAAATGTCACCTCTCTAAATCACACGGGACCTCAGCAGCACAGCAGAGAAGGCTCCATAACAGTTTAAACTTCAGCCTCCCATTTATTATGGATGTGTTTATAAATCTCAGAGGGCACTTTTCCGCCTCCTGGGAAATCCAGAAGTGGTGCCATTGTTTGTCAGGGTGACTTGTCCAGGATGTTGAGGTCCTTGCCATCCTTCTTACACCCAGATCCTATTTGGTTCCAAACCGAGCCAAGGTTATTGTCAAAGGTGCCATTTTCTCATCTTTAATGGTGGGAGAAAACTCTGTCCCAGAAAAGGTATATGGCTGCTTTGAAAACTGGGGTTTGGAGAATGAATGTAGAAGCTTTCTTTCTTCCTTTCTTTTTTTCCCTTTACCTTGAATAAATGATCTTCTCTGCAAAAGTGCTTTGAGTTTCTCACATGAGGGAAGCACAAGACAGCTTACACAGCAATGGCATTGAAAAACTCCTTAGCCGCTCCCATCTGTCTTGGTTAGTATGAATACTTTAGCATTAAGTGGAGAAAAGGAGAATCCATCAATAGTTAATAACTGACCTTAAGATGGGAATTCAAAGTTCACCACAATTACACCCAAGTGTCAGAGAACACACATGGGACATTATCAATATATTTGACTACAAGAATCTGGGATGGCAAATTTAAATACCATCAGAGAAAGAACTGGGCATTATTTTTAATGAGAAAATATTGTTACCATATCCAGCAGCCCATACTAAGATACTCAAAACCAAAATTCTCAGTTGGGAATGGCTATGGAAAGATGAGCATCATCTGAAAGAGGAAATAAGAGTCAGGCTAAAAATTCTATAATGTGGCCAGTTTGTAAAAAAAAAATGTTCCCTACTTTCGAAGGGTGACTGTATTTTAAAGGTAGAAATGAGGTTTGGCAAAAGATTAAAAAAAAAACATGTCTGTGCATAGATGCTTAACATAGATTTTCATCAGAAAAATGTGACTTAAAACTACACTGATTTATTACTACACTAAAATGGCTAAAATTTAAAAACTTAACACCACCAAATGCAGGAAAACTGGAATTCTCTCATACACTGCTGGTGGGAGTATCAAATGATAGAACCACTATGGAGAGTTATTTGTCCGTTTCTTTCTAAGTCAAGCACACACACACCTTATTACACAGCTATTTCATTTATAGCTATTTATTGTGAAGAAATAAAAATATCCCATATGTTCACAAAGAGATTTCTACAAATATATTCATAGCAGCTTTATTCACAATGGCAAAACTTCGGAAAGAACCAAATGTTCATCAAGATTAGTGATAAACTTTCATGTCATATTCATGGAATAAAATACTACTCAGCAACACAAAGAAATGAATCACAGGTATTTATAAGTGCATGAATCTCATAAACATTATGTTGAGTACAATAAGCTGGACACAAAAATATATATTATATAATTCTATTTGCATAAAGTTCAAGAACAGGCAAATCTTGTCAATGGGAATAGGAATCACAAGAGTGGTTTCCTTTTGCACAGAAGGGGGATAGAAGAGAGACATGAGACAGCTTTCAGGGAAAGAATGATGCTTGGTGTTGGTTGTTAGTTGCATGGGTGTATACACAGATTCAGGTTTAGACTAATTTCTATTCATTTTATTAAATGTAATTATAATTTAATTAAAATTAAAAAATAGGTAGATTAAGAACTGTGAGGCTAATTGTCTTCCTCGTATTCACTGTTATAAATCTTTATGCAAAGGGATGTCTACAAGTGGCCACATCAACTGAGTGATGCAGGAGTGTAGAATCTGAGGCCCCCACCCAGGCTTATGGAGTCAGGCAGGTTGTGCAACCTAGTTTGAAGTCCAGAAGAGTCATATATAATACCCTTCCCTTACCTGCTGGGGATACATTTCCTGGTTGGCATCAAATTTGATAGGGCTCAACCATCCTTCATCACAGCCATGGTTACAAAATGAAAATGAATTGTTTCTGTATGTTGGAGGGGGTCTTCTCTGAAAACAAAGAAGCATGGTATAAAAATATTTCAATGAAAGGGAAAGAATTGCATGGGAGATACTACCAGTTGCCTACCCAGAACCCATTCTTTTCTTCCTTACTAAAATCTGGGTATATTCTGGGGCACAATGCATCCAGCTAAAATACTCCATATCCTAGTCTCTCTCACAACTACTGATGTCAATGAGATATAAACAGAAGTCATTATGTGGATTTCCTGGAAAGCTCTTTGAAATGTTGAGTATGGAGGTAGTTCACACCCCCATTTCTCTTTCTGTGATGGCTGGAGTGCCAACTGCCGTCTTGAACAATGAGGCATTTTTGAGACTGGATGCCTTTTGAGGACTACAAATCCTGGATAAAGATATGAATCTCTATTCTGTGTGGAGTTCTTCTCTTAGGCACAGCTTAATCTAATTCTAAGTGGCACAGGTGGGTAAAAAATAAGCAACTATTTAGATAGATTTAGAAGTCTTTAACATTTCTCTATGTCATAGCTCCTGGTTTGGAGGGTTGGCCCTTAGAATCATATAATTTTAGAGCAGAAAGAAACCTTACAGGACATCTAGGCAAAAATCTCTCATAAGTAAGATAAGGAAGAGCCACAGTGATTTGACTAAGGCTTTGCCAGTTGTTACTTGTCAAACATCCATTATTATCAGCACTTATTAAGTACACAGTATTATGGCTATCAATAAGACACCTTCCAGTATCCAGAAGTCTTTCTAGGATACCTTATGTGCCTCTCAATGCATTGCCTTTTCTTGTTTAAATCTATAAGGAAGTGTAGATCTAATATATACTTTAATAACAAAAATACTAGGGACAGAGCCTTGTCTTTTTAAGCTCTGCCATATCTCCCACAATAAATATGAGCTGACAGAGAGTCAATGATCATTTTGAATCCATTTGTGTGTGCCTGTGCGTGTGCATGTGTGTGCTTCCAGGAGAGACAGCGATAGTGTGAAAGCCATTTTCAGAGAAAGCGCCTCAAACTGCTGAAGGAGAATGATGCCTGACAAGCATTTCTTTTATTGAATAATCCAGTTTACAAATGCTTCCAGACAGACTGAGGGGACTTGACTAGGTTACAAATATGACAACCGCAATCAAAGCCCAGGTGCAAAGTGCGCTGTGAATCATGAAGGTGGGGACTGGAGGGTTCTCCTCAATGGACTCAGCTATGTTAGCAGATCTTCTCGTGTAGATATACAACTGTTCTCCTTTGTAACAAAATCCCATTCAGGAAAAAAGGAGAGGGTTGAATTGCTCTATGTACTTTGCAAGATCTGCTCCTTGTGTGTGTTTGGAAGATTCTGAAGCACTGCGACCAGCATGCAGACTGACAGCTGAAGGTAAATCAAGGGAGCAGGTGGGGGAAAAGCACTTGAGTAGCCAACTTGCCTGTTTCATAGATCCTTACAGGGAATATAGGCAGGCTGGGGCATTTTTGTCTTAGCAATTACTACTGAGATTCACCATTGCAGCGCTCCATGGGGATTCACTAAAAAGGTTAATGGCATCTATCAGATTTACAGGGTGCAACAAGGAAGTTGGCACATTCCCCGGTGCGAGGTGTAATGTCACCTGTGTGGGCTGAGCAGTCCACATTCATTACCATTCATTGGCCAAATGGCCCGGGTTTTAACCAGCCTTGAAATGTAATCTGTCAACAGTTGAGCATTCATAGCAAGAAAAGTGGCAAGGGGGATTCTGAGAGAGATGACAATAGAACTGGAATATTCTGCCATCAGCTAATGGACCTTCCAAGAAAGTTAAGAGAGATGGGTGCCTACAATGAAAAGTTGAGACAGTGTAAGATCATGGTGAAAATAAATATCCAGACCCTGTAGTGCAACTCTTAAAAATGACTTCATTAACACACCCACAGGCATCCTTCCAGAGCGCCATGTAAAGCCATTGTTTCCCATCCATTTGTTCTACACTGAGTTTTCAAAACTCTGTTTAGATTTGTATAAATATGTGACTCTAATTGGCTTTCCAATCTCACAGCTTATCAAAGGCGGAAAGGGGGGCTCACCGACATTTCAGAGACAATAAGCACATGTGACGCAATGGTCTATGATTATCCCCAATGTTTTTAGCCCGCGATTGGAGAAACAGATGGTTAGATTTTCTAGGAAGCTTAAAACAGAAGCTGAGCTAATACAAAACTGCTCAGCTATCAGACGGGGCAAATCCATTCTGTCGCCTTTTTTTCCTCCCCCAAATCACAACCCATCAGAGGAAGGATTTAGCTTCACAAAAAGGTATTTACCAGGAAGCTTTCTCCAGAAGAGAAGGGCATGCTTTGTTAAACCAGATGCATTTTATTTTTCCTGGATCCAAGATTTATGAAAGCAGTATGCTCATATTTCTCCATATACAGTAATTGGAACTCATTATGCTAATTGTATTTCCATTATCACTAATTAACAATCAGAGTGACCTGGCCCACAGTCTAATTTGTCTTTAATCTGTTTTTGTATAGGGAGTTTTACCCTGTAATTTCAAGGTGATAATTCTATTCAGTGCAACTTTATGAATTGTAGAAGGTAACACTTTTGATACTTGATGCTATCCTCTTGCAACTGTTTGGGATAAAATTGAGAAGCAAATGGATATGCCTACATATGCCCTCTCACTGATGAAATAGATTCTTAACCTCTGAATCATAACAGTATCCTTCATAATTCTTGCTCAAGTTGAATGTCTAGTCAAAGCAATGGGACAGTTGCCTGTACTCAAACTCCAGCTCCCCGTTTAAAATATATAGTACTTAGTCTAGAAAGCAGCTGACATCTGCTGTCATCAAGAAGGAAAAAGGGTGTTTCAAGTACCTTCTAATGATGAGTTAACACCTTATAAATATTTTTATGTGACAAACCTCTTGTAAAGAGAGTCTGGGTGATCAAGAAACTTGCTTCTCATAAAAGTGAGACATCAAAGGGAGAGATGACATACATTCATGGCACTCGATATATTTATTCTTTATCTTGCAGATTTATAGCAGTGGGATGGTGTGGGGGGAGGGACCTGAATTCGGAGCCCAAGGTTCTGAGTTCGAGTCCACTTTCAATGCTTAATAGAGAACACCACTCTGACTCTGAATTTTTGTTTCATCATCTTTAAAATTGAGATAATACATTTGAGATAAAACATTGAGACAACATTGAGCAGGTTAAGAGTGAGGACTTGGAAATTACACTGAGCTCAAATTAGGCTCCACCACATATTAGCTGGTGGCCTAAACTAAGGCCTTGGTTTTCTAAATATATTTTAAATTGGGCCTAATAACAGTTCTTACTTCATAGAGTTGTTTTGAGATGAAACCAATAAAGATTAACGTGTATAAAATGCTTTGGCCAATCCCTGGCTCATGGTAAAACTATTACAAAGGCTATCTCTGGTTTGGGAGAAGTAGTCGTGTTAAAGTTCTTGGTGTAAACAAGAGGACACTCTACAGGAATGAGGTTGTGATAATTTTCATGTGTTGCTTTGTTCCGGGGATTGAAGTGAACATTAATCAGTTCACTCGCTGATCCATTAAAGAAAAGACTTCTGTTGGGAATGAACAAAAATTACATTGAAAGAGAGAGGAATAAAGGAGAACACTAAGAAATTAATTTTAGAAAATACGCCTCCTTTTGTCCTAAGAAATCTTGGAAATTTCAGATATACCTTCTTATGCACTGATTTCTAATCTGAGCAAGCAATGCCCTAAATGACCTCTGGTCCTGTGGGTTCCACCAGGTCTATCTCTGTAGTCTGGTTGGCCTGGTTTCCCTTTGTGTCTTTCAGAGCACCACTGAGTCAGCAACTCTGAGGTCTTTTTTTTTTTTTAAGAAGTCTTTCTGTGATATCCTACTCCCACTGCTACCCCACCTTCTGCAGACACTTGAGAACCAGCTGGATCACCACGGTTCTCTTCCACAGGATGCATTGAGTTTTCATATTCTCGGGAAGCCCTGTTCCTTAGTTTGGCCTCTTCTTCTACGTGACAGGGAGATTTTTGTGAATCCCAAGGTCAGTTACAATTGTAGCTCTACAGCATATCCCAGTTTCACAGGCTCTCTCTCTCTCTCTCTCTCTCTCTCTCTCACACACACACACAAATATTTGCTCTTCCTTCTCCATGGTATAAATCACAGGATATCACATAATCATCAAAATAATCTTAATCAATGCTTCACCGTCTGGCTTTTCATAACAATTCCAACTCCCCGTTGATGGTTTCTAACTTCCCTTCTGTTAGACCAGATGGTGCGTGTTCTAGCCTCTTTATTATCTTTTACTGACCATAGTGCTCTGTCCAAAGATCATTGTAGGAAAGCACCCATGCTGTCTGCAGCCGTGGCCCTGTCCTGCCTGTTAAACATTCCAGCCTTTGCTAATGACTATCATTTCTAAACCTGAGTCTTCGTCCAAAGTCACTGGCTAGTCCATAATTATTTTATAACACAACCACTTTGGTCTCCACGCATCCAGTGTGAGCTCTCTTCTTCAGGTAGAAGAAGGTCCAACTGGAGCCTTTTCTGTGTGGCATGAAGCTCTCCCACATGGAGAGTGTGCAATCAGCATCCACCAGTAATCACGCTGTCTTCTTCCCTATTGTGTTAAAAAGGGAAAGGAAAAAGCATCACTCTATACTGAAGAAGCTGGACCATTATGTTTTCCTCACATATGACATCATAACTTAACTATTTTAATCTTTCTAGACCACTGTCTTTCATTTATCTTTCTATATAAGCCATAAAGCCCATTTAAAAAAAACACACAAAATAACCAATGTATCTGAATATCAGTGGCACTGCGATTTGAAAAAAAGACAGTTGCGAGTCCATTAAATCTGTGGATCATTTTAAACAGGGGTCATCACATGTACCCTTGTCCTGCTCTGTGTGTGCACACATGTGTGTTTGTGCATGTGTGTGTGAAACTAGTAGCACCAACTTCATTTCAAGATAGAAATATCTTCTTTATAGAAATCACTTCAGAAATCATATCTTCAAACCAGCTGGTTTTCTAGACTTTATTTGTGTCTCTCCAAGACACAAACTCACATAACACAATGAGTAGGAAATATCGTAGATATATAGAGTTGAAAGAAAGCATCGGCATCTAATTTCCAAAAAATACACATCAATCACTGAGCGGATAAATATGCTAACTTGGCACCATTTTTCTATGGTATCTGACAGAAAATCACAGCGCAGAGAGATTTTATCACAAAAGATTTTCAATCGGTTGTTTAGGAAGATAGATCTGCAAGTATTTTCTTTATCCCTAATGACTATAGAATGTAAATAATCTCATTATAACCATATTTCATGTAAATTTTATCTCCGGATGAGGTAGGTTTCCTTCTAGGCAATTTCTTTTATTTTTATTTTTTCTTTACTGACCAGTGAACACAATGTTTGTTTGGTCCATTGGTTAAAATGGAGCTCAGTAAACTCAAAGCTTTGTTCATTGTAGACCATCTTACCATGGGACACATTAGCTGTGTTTTCTTCCCAGAATATATCTCTTAAGTTTCCATCCTGACACCATGTAAAGGACTTCCTAGAGCATACATAATCCATGTTTATATCTTAAAGCATCTTCCGAAGCACAAACAAAAAATATAGTCAATAAGCTATTGCTAAAGCTAACCACTTTCCACTTACCGTCATGACCATAATTCAGTTACCTAGAAAAAATAGCAACCAACTATTTTTTAAAGATTTTATTTACTTAATTTAGAGGGGAAGGGATAGAGAAAGAGAGGGAGGGAAACATCAATGTATGGTTGCTTCTCACGTGCCCCCTGCTGGGGACCTGGCCTGAAACCCAGGCACGTGCCCTAGACTGGGAATCATACCAGTGACTCTTTGGTTTGCAGGCCAGCACTCAATCCACTGAGCCATACCAGCCAGGGCTCAAGCAACTATTTTTTTTTTCCTCTCCAGAAATTTAGGCCAATATCATAAAATGCAAATTTTACCCTAAGCACTCTATCAATAGAGTACTAATGTGGTTAACTTCTTCCCTGAGCCTTTGTAAAGACTTTATATAATTCTTCCTTTACTGGTGAGGCTTCCTAGGATTTGGGACAGTTTTAGTTTCTCCTTTTCTATTTAAGAGGAGAAATAAAAGTGCTTCATTCTGCAGTTGCTGAGTGTATTAGTGTTCTCCATTTGCATACTGTCTCATGATTTGCATGTGGGGGCAACCAAAAGGTCTCAGAATCATTACCCTATAAAACCATTTCCTTGCTGATAAGGTTTTCCATAAGCAGGGCGGAAGGAAATGGGTCAGACTAGATTTCTGAAACTGTTTAAGGAAACATCTTCGGATTGAGCAGTACACTCCAGGCTTTAATAAAGCATCTAAAGAGCTCTAGTTTTTCTCAAGCCATGCACGGGAAACACTCCAAATGTCTCCCGCTTCTCCTATTCTCCCCAGTATCTGAACATGGCCTTCATCCTGCACAAACTCTGTGATCTGGCCCCTAATTATAATGGGAGTTTTCAAGGGGTGTTTATTGTCCTTTATTTTCTACACACCACAAAGTGTTATTGGATATCATCTCTCTTTCTCTGTGTTTTTTTTAATTACAGATTTTTTTGCACTTCTTTCAGTGTCATTCTTACTTCAAATAAAATAAGAAACTTAGTTAATTAATTTATCCAAGGCTTCAAAAGTTCTTTTAGCTATGGTCTCTAGGTTGTTTTATAATTCCAGAAGTGAAATCACGCAGCCAGATTTTTAAACGTCTTGAAGAACAGGCTAAATGGTCTAGATGTTATTCTCTCTTTTTCCCTAGTATTATGCATCCTGCTACTCATGCTTTTCTAGCACTTCACAGCTTTAACATAGATTACTCCAGAAAATCCTCACTTAATGAATACTTCTGAGATGTATTATAGAAGAATGACTCGATGCGAGGTTTGTAAGAGATACCAATGAAGAACAGAACTAAAGTCAAGAGAGCACATAAAAGCCTGGAGAAACAGCTTGGTAACAGGAACGTCTCCAAATGAAGAGATAGGAGTGGAAGAAATGTGCTGGGACGCAGACGAACGTTATCTGCCGGTGGACAGCGAGGAAAGGAGTCTCATGCTCCTGGTTAAAGAACAACTGACTACCAGACTGGAGATAACCAGTCTGATTAAAATTTTATCTGATTAAAAGTTTAAAGTTGTCTCAGAATGTAAGTACAGTTCCTAAAATTTTGGCTCAAAAGCAGGAGTCAGCAAACTACAATCCACGGATCAGATCAGGCTCATCACTTATTTCTGTAAATAAAGTTTTATTAGAATGCAGCCGCATTCATTAGTTTCTGTACTATTTATGACTTCTTTCATTACAACAGTAGAGTTCACCAGTGGCAGTAGAAACCATATGACCCACACGTCTCCAATATTATCCCTGTTCAAAAGTAATGGTTAAATTCTAACAGACACCTAGAAATATTATCTTACATCCCATATTTATTCCTTGATCTGTTTTTGAGAGTGTGCAAGTATGTTTAAATGTGCAATTAATTAATCAATATAGCTGAGCTCTGAAACTGAAGTGCATACTCTCAAAACAAATTCCTGGATGCATAAATTATGCATACATCAATCTAACCTAGACAGGGTCCCAAGGCACCCACCTATAATTGAACCGTTTTAGTTCATTATAACTCAGAAATGTGTATGTAACACTGTTCTTAATGTTAAATGGGCAATGATAGAATAGGTACAGGTAAAAGTAGTACTTGGAGGGATAAAGTCATGGTTAGAACCTCACCAAGATATTAAATTGGCCAGAGCAAGGACTGCCGCCAAATCCAACGCATTTTTCTTCTTCTACCATATTCTCAGGTTTCTTTGCCTCTTTCCTCTTCAAGCAACCACTGAAAGAGGTGGATTGAAAAAAAGCAATTCTGCAATTCTGTGGGAGGCCAGAGACTCACATTCTGGATCTCTTTTATCACATCCTTGGTGATCACACTTAAATCATTTTGCTTCTTTAACATTTGTTGTTTTTTCTGTTAAGTGGTGATAATATCCTGCAACTTGAATGCCCTGAGGACGACTGTGTTATCTCCAGAAATCATTTCCAGGTCTAAGATACTGGTTTCCAAGGCTATAGCCTTATTTTAACATCTCACAACTATGCCTTCTATAGTAGAGTGAATGTGTCTCCCAAAAGATATGTGGAGGATGTGCTCTTATTTGAGTAAGAATCTTTGTAAATGTAATTAAACTAATAATCTCAAGATGAGATCACCCTAGGTTAGGGTGGAATCTAAACCTAGTGACAGTGTCCAGATAAAAGGCAGGAAGGGAGAAGACACGGACAGACCCAGAGAAGGCCACGTGAAGAGAAAAGCAGAGATTGGAGTGACACATACTATAAGCCAAGAAACATGGATTGTCAACAACCACCAGAAGCCAAAGGCATGAAACAGATTCTCCTTCCAAAAGGAACCAACTTCTCCAACATCTTGATTTTTGACTCTGGCTTCTAGAATTGTGAAAGAATAAATTTCCATTAAGTCACCAAGTTTGTGGTAATTTGTTATAGAAGAAGTAGAAAATTAATATACCTTATTAAATAACTTCGGTTTTCTCATTCTCTGTGCCATTGAAAATGGAGCAGTGCTTCCTGCTTTACTATTTTCCTGCCTTATAGATCGCTATAATATTTTAAGATTCTTTCTTAAGTCATGAGCCACAGACCTTGAAGAAACACTATTTCTCCCAAAGATTTTTTTCCTTTCTTTTTTTCTTTCTTTCTACCTCCCTCTCTTCCTTCTTTTTTAGAAATTTGAGTTCTGCATTTACTAGAAAATACATTTTCTCAGCTAAAAATTACCTTTTTGAAAACACATCTCAAACTTCTATTAGAAGCTTTTAGATTTACCTGCCAAAAAATTAGCTGTGGATCAAGATATAATTGTTTTTCAAAATTCCATTCTAGTGCATGAAACACACACTTACTTTCCAATGTAGACAATTAATGCCATCTGCTTTGTTCCTGGACTCTAAAACCAAATGACTTGTGTATTCAGACAACTTTCCCCCTTAGAATTCGGGTTTTAAAATAAGGTGCCTTCCATTTCAAAAAGAGGCTGAGTAACTGGCTTTATTTTGGAATTTAAAATGCCCACTGTTTATGGATGTTAACTCACATTTATGAGCAAGATTTCATCAATTATATAACAGATTACTAAATGTCACTTTTGTGCTCCACTCCTAAAGTAACTACATGCTACATGCTTAGGAAAATATCATATAATTATAAAGTAATTCTATGTTCTAGTAGATTACTTAGTAATTATACTTAATACTATAGTTCCAATAGTGATTACTATGAAAGCTCATTATAAAAGGCAGAAATAGTCATACATGCATTCTAATTATATCTGCCACAATAAAAGTTAATGTTAATTGAAGTGATTTATAGTTATTATGGTAACTCAATTAAAAGTGTATACTGGTAGTGATAACCAACCTTCAAAAGAACAAAGTGTCAAATTAGTATGAGAAAACTTAAAGGAGAATCACCTTTTACCTAATTCTGTTTGGTTTCCTTTACTCAGAAAATGCTCCCACCATTCTCTTCCTATGAGTTTATTCATTTCTTTCTATCTCCCCAGCACCTACATCGGTTCTTAGCTTGTGGAAATATTTCATAAATATCTACAAAATAAATGAATAAATAACTTGTAATATTTATTCTTATCCATTTAAGTTAGATGGTGAGATCCATCTAAAATTATTCTAAATTGATGTTCTTAATAGTTTAGGGTCATTGACTCCTTTGAGAGTAACATAAAAGTTTCTATCTTTCTCAGTAAAGTGTATATAAACACAAAATTTTCCCAACACTCGCAAAATGTTCAAGGATCCCCTGAAACCCATTCATGGAGCTCTAGTTAAGAACACTGTCTCTGGAGAAGAGCAGCATTTTATAAACCATTTTATCTGCCATCAGGGGCTTGGGACTAGGTCCATTCCCAAAGGAACTGATGGTAGATTACTTTCCCAATTTTCCCTTTCTCCATTATTTAAATAAGTATATGGAAAATTGAATCATGATTTCACTCACAGGTTATGTTGTTTCATATTCACTTTTAAGTTGTCCAGCATAAGAAATTATGCAAAATCTATCCCTTTGATAGGAGATGACAAAAAACATGCACTTCTGAACACAAATACACAGCCTATTAAAAAGACAAGTGTGATACACAAACTTTCTGGGTCACAGGAGATATTTGTCCCTGTTACTGAAACGTTGTTCATCACACATTCGTAAATGCAGATACAATAAGATGTTTCTAGTGATAAATCATCACCCAGAATGATAGGATCCTGGTGTACACCCCCCTGGGTCAGGGGCTGGGTGGAACTTCGAAGTGCAAGATGGAGACATTGCCTTGAAAGCTTACTATTTCACAGAAGAAACATTGACCATGCTCAGAAAATACCACATAACAATATAACAGTGTTGAAGTGCACAATCATAAATGCTGCTGAATCCAGAGAACATTCATATTGAGGACTGCCTATTGAGGACTGATGTAGTTGGTCAAATTTGAGTCAAGGTGGCAAAGAAATATAATCTATTCATATTCCCTAACTTTGTTTCAATAGACCTAATAGTGTGCATATGGACAAGAATAAAATGATTATAGAGGTCCATCTGAGATAGGCATTGCAAAAGCCTAAGAGGTGTGAAAACCTCGTCTATTTTGGAATTTCTTTGAGGATCCAAATACCCGAGACCTCAAAGCTTTTTTCTTGACCTTTCCCCCACATCTTTGCAGATGACTGGGTGTGGCCTAAACTCGAGTTCGGAGAGAGTTAACCTAGAACAGAACGCACCTGTCATGTTATTCATTATGTCAGCTGGGGATTTATTCCCAGTCCCCATTTCTCAGCAGTACAGAACATTTCCTGCATCTTTGCTAATTTGCATAATCACTTGTCAAGATGAGTGATTTCTATCTACTTGTCATTGTTGCTGTTTTTAAACATTACCTGAGAAATTGGTTTAACATATTTTAACTGGCATACTTTTCTATGCAACTGGATAGCATGGATAGATATATTCGATAGTCATTTTTCCCTTCTCCCACTCCCCAAACAAGTTCACTGAAATGAGCTGTATTTTCCTAGACAGTTAAATTCATTCCATTCCTGCCTCACAGATGTGGGTGATACCTGGATACACAGATATCCTAACTTGAACTCGTTCATTGCACTGAGGAAAGCTTTTCTGAGATGGAAGAGAAGTCTGTTCCCAGGGTTGGGTATGCTGCTTAAAATGTCTCTTCATCCTGAAGTAGACTATTTTATAAACACCTTTCAGCTACAAAACACAAAAAAATTTGAGAAAATAATTGATATTAACTAATGCTCTTAAAATGTTTATGGCCATTTTTCAGCCCAGTGGTGAATCATGAGGGTTCACCCCAAAGGTGAATCAAAGGTGAATCAAAGATGAATCGAATTCATCTTTGAATTTGACTTTCAAATTCAAAGACACTTTCACGTCTTTTGATAATGAGAGAGATGTAGGAGTTACAGTTACAGACTCTTATTAGAACTGGAATTGTAGACCAAGTACAAATACATTTCTCTTTCTTTTACTTTTTATATTCATGTTGGAAGTCTTAAGTTTTTTCTCCATTTTAGTTCTAATTTCATACTAGGATATACGCAGATCAAGTTTCCAAGGACTTGAAAAACACATGAAAAATTGTTTATATACATACACATACCCCCCCACACAGAGTATCCCATGAAGGGGGGAAAAGCCACCCAGCATCATTAACCCCTCTTCACTTGATCCTCCCACAAAACAGTCAAGTATCTTCACCCAGTCATACCATTTACCGACCCTGTTACAAGGCACATCTAAAGGAATCCAGAAAAACCTGCAAGTAGCTCATCCTGTTCTGTGGGTAAAACCAGGTCTGGGGATTGGTGGGTCCTGAATAATCAGACAGTATTTTCTAAAACTGATCCAAGGAGCTACATTTAATTTCTAGGTGGAT
The DNA here is from genome assembly GCF_022682495.2 of Desmodus rotundus. Classification (NCBI taxonomy): domain Eukaryota; kingdom Metazoa; phylum Chordata; class Mammalia; order Chiroptera; family Phyllostomidae; genus Desmodus; species Desmodus rotundus. The sequence continues at coordinate 141,099,127 of NC_071391.1, read as the reverse complement.
GAAAAGAACTTGTTTGTTTTTAGGTTAAAAACTGTTGTCAAGTTAAAGTGCATGCTTCATTTAATAAAAAGAATCTTTCTCATTCTCCTTTGACCCAATATTTACGTCTGAGATCATCTACCCAGTGGTAGAAATTTTCTGAATTCAATTATTCGATAAATGCTCATTAGCACTTGGTGGGTATCAGGCCGAGTTCTTGGCACTGGAGATGGAGCAGGAAACAACCGAGGGGCAGAGCCTGAGGAGGACAGACCAGCCCAGCAACACTGCCTGAAAAACCTGTGGGCTTCATATCCAAGGTCAAAGAAGACCAATTCTTGAGGCACTTTTGGCAGACTGGAAGTCTTGGATGAAATGGCTTCATTGCATTTCTTCTTTTATCTGAGAAAGTCTAATCAATATGCACATTATAACATCTTTCTGGTATCATCACTCAAATATTTTAAAATTTAACTTTAAAAAAGTGATACTTTCACATGATTTTATATATGTATGTATAGGATACATAAAAGTATTTGATCAAACACTGTTTTCACTTAAAAATAAATCTTAGAATCTTTTTGTGCTGGCACATAGAGAATTGTTTCACTCTTTCCTAAAGCTGCATATTATGTCATTATATAGATGCACCATAAATAATATCTGTCCATCCCCTATTGATGGATATTTAGCTTTTCCCCCAGCCTTTTGTTATTAAAAACACTAAAATGAATAAACTTGTGCATATGTTACAAAAAGTAACATACATAAAAAGTTACTTTCTTATGTATATAAGTATATCTACATGATAGATTGCCATAGTGAAATTTCTGGGTCAAGGGGTATATTCATTTCTAATTTTGGTGAATATTGAAAAATTACCCCCCATGGGCTTCCATGGGTTTACATACATACCATCATGCCTCTATACAGCCTTAATAAGAGCATGTTGTCAATCTTTTAGATCTGTGTCATTCTGGTGGGTAAAAATGTTACAACAGGGTAGTTTTAATGTGCGTTTCCTTTTATGAGAGAAGTTAAATATGTCTTTAAATGTTTAAGAGAAACTTGTGTTTAATTTTTGAGGAACTTTGTTGTACTTTCTATCCGTTTTCTGTTCTCCATGTTATCATTCTCTTAACTTCTAGGAGTTCTTAAAACTAGGAAAATTAATTCTTTGTTAGTCACATGAGTTACGGATACTTTTTTCTGAGTTTATCATTTATCTTTTAACTTTCTTTTTTTTAAATTAACTCTTTACTTTAGATGTAGAGTTCCCATTTACTTCCCACCCTGTTTCCCTTCTTATTAGTGTCTTACATCAGCGCAGTGCGTTCGTCACAGTTAATGAACCAATAGCAATACATTAACTCAAGTTCATAGTTTAGGCTAATTTCCCATTTTGTTGAAGCTTTTTTGTTGCAGTGAAATTTATATGACATAACATTAACAATTTTAAAGTGTTTTTAACACTTTAACACATTGTGCATAACACAATGCTTTACAACCACCACCTCTACTTAGTTCCAAAACACACATCAACCCCGAAGAAAACCCGTAGCAGTCACTCAAAACTCATGCCATTAGCAGTCACCCCCTAGTTCCCTGTCTTTGCAGCCCCTGTGAACCACCAGTCTGCTTTGTCTCTCTGGATTTACTTATTCTGGTTACTTCATGTAAGTAGAATTTTTCAAAATGTGACTTTTGTGCCTGGATTCTTTTAATTGGCCTAATGCTATTGAGGTTCATCCATTTTGTACCATGTACCAGTACTTCATTTATTTTTATAGCTAAGTAATATTCTATTGCATATATATACCACCTTTGTTATCCATTCATTCATAGGCATTTCAGTTGGGTCATATGGTAATTATGTGTTTAAATGTTTGAGGAACTGCCAAGCTGTTTTTCAAAGTGGCTGTACCATTCTACATTCCCACCAGCACATTATGAGGGTTTCAATTTCTTAATATCCTCACCAACACCTGTTTTTTCCTATTTGTTTGTTTGGTTGCTGGTTTTGTTTTGTTTTGTTTTATAGCTATCTTAGTGAATATGGAGTAGTATCTCACTGTGGTTTTGATTTGCATTTACCCAATGACTAAAAATGTGAGCATCTTTTTGTGTGTTTATTGGTTATTGGTATATATTTTTTGGAGATATGTCTATTCAAGTCCTTTACAGATTTTTTAGTTGGATTGTTGATATTTTTGTTATTGAGTTAAAGGAGGTTTTTTCATGTTTTCCAGGCATCAGAACTTTATCTCATATATATAATATGCAAATATTTTCTCCCATTCTGTAGTCTGTATTTTTATTTTCTTAATGGTATCCTTTGAAGACCAAAATATAAAACACAAAAAATGAAGTCCCTATGAAGTTTTCCCTAGGAAGGAGTTTTATAGTTTCAGTTTTTATATTTTGGATGTTGATCCACTTTTAGTGGAATTTCATGTATGTGAGGTAGGGGTCAAATTTTATTCTCTCCCATGTATTGTAATAGCCAGTTGATCCAGCATCATTTGCTACAGGCTATTCTTGTCCCATTGAATGTCTTGGTACCCTTATCAAAAGTCACTTGGTCATAGATTTATGAGTTTATTTCTGGACTCATTGGTCTATATGTCTATCTTCATGCCAGTACCACATTGTTTTGGTTATTGCAGCTTTGTTGTAAGTTTTGAAGTCAAGAAGTCCTAGTTCTCTAATTTGGGTCCCCTTGTATTATCCATATGACTTTGAGTATCACCTTTCCCATTTCTGCATAAAAATGTCATTGAAATTCTGGTAAGGATTCCATTGAATCTGTTGATCATTTTGAGAAGTATTGCCATCTTACCAATATTAAGTTTTTTAATCCATAAATTAAGGGTCTTCTTTAATTTTTTTCACTAATGTTTCTGGTTGTTAGTGTAAAAAGTCTTTTATCTTCTTTTTAAATTTGTTTCTAGATATTTTATTCTTTTGGAGGGACTAAATCATTTTTTTTGTATATAACAAATTATCAATATCTTTTATGGTTTTAGGATTTTGAGTCATAGTTAGAAATGCCTGATCAACTTTATAATTTCCCTATTTTTTTCTAAATTTCCCTATTTTTTTCTAAAACTTTTATGGCTTTATTATTATCATTTAAATTTCCAATCCATTTGGAATCCATCTTGATTATAATGTGTGAGGTATCAGTCCAAGTTATTTTTGTCATTTGACTTTTTAACTGTTCTAAAATCATTTATTGTACAGTTCTCTTTTCCTCAGTGACTTAAGATACCACCTTTAATGATATATGAAATTTTATCTGTGTTTGGACTTTCAACTGGACTTTCTATTTGGCTCATTGGTTTATCTGTCTAATCATAATTCATCTTCATACTATTTTGATTTTGAATTTAATAAGTTTTAACATCTGGTAGGGCTAGTTCACCTTCATGGTTCTTCTTTCTCACAGTTTTCATTTTTAATCTTGTTTGTTCTTATTTTCACATAAACTCTAGAGTTAGATAGTAGGGTCAAAAGAAAACCTTGTTTTATTTTTTTACTGGGACCACATTCAATTTAGGGATTAACTTAGAAAATCTACACATTTATGATTTTGAATTTTTCTAGTCAAGCGCATGTTATACCTTTTTGTTTGCTCCGGTCTCCTACTGAGGCTATCAGCAATATTTAAAATGTGTCTTCGTACAGAACTGACTCATTTATTGTTATTTTTATCCCTTGATATTTTCTATTTATTACTGTTATAAATGAGACATTTTCTTTCTATCTCTTAATAGGTTTTTATTTGAAATCCGTCTAATTCTTGGAGCTGCATAAGAATCTACTCTCAAGAGAGGATTGGTAAATAACTCTAACTCTTACAGCTGTGTGTATAGGGAACCGTTCCACGCGTGGGAAATGTGGCCCAGCTTCCACTCAGAAAAGCCAGTGGGAGCAAGTTTCAGCAAGCAGGACCCATGCCCACGGATAGGTTCTCCTGTGAGGAATCAGGCCTGCATTATACCTAGACTGCTATGAGGCTTGTTTCTGCTAAAACTCCCTCACCTTGAATTGAAGCAGCAAATGTTTATTGAATATCTTTAACTTCCTAAAGTCTGTGCTAAACCACCCAAGTATGGAGTGTAACCAGTTCAACCACTTTACCCCTTGAGTTATAATATCCCTCTCTTTAAAGTAATCAGCAATATTCTATCCTTTGTTGTCCATAAAAGGTAATCACCTACAGTGAACCTGTGCATAGTAAATGAGGACCATCCTCCATGTACTGTGCCCAGAAAAGCAATAAAAGCCTGTCCAGGCGGGGGTCGGCTCTCTCTCTGGGGTTCTCTCTAACCCTCTCACCCTCTCTCACTCAGAGAGTGGCCATGCCGTCCCTTTTTCTCCACAGGATTTTTCTAGTCTGTGTGTATTTGTCTATTGCTGCCACAACACAGGATACTGCTGGCCAAGATCCGCATCATCTGCCTAGAAAGATATAACTTAAATGATCATTTTTAATGCTCATATAAAATTTATCCTTTATTGTAATTATAATTCATGCTCTAGATTTGAAATCAGAAAGATTTAAAAATTATAAGTGGATGACACTGAAACAATAATGTTCTATACCTCAGGCTTGTATAATAACTTTAGTACTAATTTACGTAGATACAAATATGCATGTGTGTATACATATACATACATACACATATGTACCTACAGATACAAAGCCTACACATGTGTTTCGTGAGCAAAAATATATTTGAATTAATGTTGCTTTTGTTTTTGCTGATAGATATATAAGATGTCATTTCAAAATTACATTTGTGGAGCAAGGACTGCTTTGGAAATAACTTTGAATCCTGAAAAAATTGAAGACCTTCCTCAGTTGTATATTTTATCAGCAATTGTCTTTTATTTCTGCATCGGCTCATGGTATAAACTAGATACTTTCTGACTTTCAAAGAAATGGCTGATTTCTGTCATTCATCCCTGCAGTCTTCGTGACAAATGTTGTTTATTCTCTTTCTGAATAATGTCAGCTTCACTTTGTATTCTTCTTGAAGATATGAGACTTTTCTAAACAATGAGGAAACAGGCAAAGTACTTGTTAGCACTTATATCTCAGAAGAGGTTTGCTTGCCATGGTGGGCTCACATCACACACAAAAACTGGAACATAGGAACTCAGTGTGGCTATCAAACAAAACCGGCTTTTCTTTCCTTCCTTCCTTCCTTCCTTCCTTCCTTCCTTCCTTCCTTCCTTCCTTCCTTTCTTTCTTTCTTTCATTTATTGTTCTGTAGTCACCACACAAGCTCAAAGTCTGTAAAATGTAACTTTATATATATACATATATGCATAGAGTTATAAGCAGTTTAAAAATTAAACAGAATCACATGTAACACAAATAAACATGCAACAAATATTTTTTTGAAAACTGAATAAGCGAATTGATGATTCAGTAAAAAATACACTTTCAAAATCTATTTTTAATATTTTAATTTGGGCTTTCTCACCAACAGAAGGCACTTTTATCTACTTCTGCTAATAAAATCTGAGAGGATAAGAGCTTTGCAATCAACCAGTTTTAACCTCTAGGGTTTTTGTGTAATCTCCCTCCCCTTCTGTTTGTCGGCCATGATGGATGTACTCCCATTTGGCTGGGGTCTCTTTGATGTGACTCACCCTGCAACATCCAAGGAGAAGTTCTCGAATTCCAGATGCAGTGAAAGCAGCAACATGATGGAGGAACATTGGGAATGGTGGATGGGATCAAATTGGTGAGGGTCAAAGAATAGTTATCAAACTTTCACTGACTACAGGAATACGCCATGACCCTAGATTGCCAAGCACATGGTAAACTTGAAGCCCACCATTGATGACACCACATTGGGAAATAGAGGCCAGACCTTTCAGTCAAGAGGAATGTTATCAATGACTACTTCATATGATATCTCTGAGAAGGAGTCAAGGAATCAGGGCAGTCATGGAATTTGATCCTCAAAAATTAAAGTCTCATTAAAACTGTGAGTAAAAAAAAGAAAGATTTTAAAAAGGTGTAGAAAATGTATATATTTTTAAAAACGAAGAATTCTATCAACCAATAGTTATTCAGAAGTATAATCTTACTAAGGCATTGAAAAATAGAGACACATTAGGCACTGATTTTCATGGCACAGTTATAACTGAGTGACTAAGAACCTTGTAATTCATGGTTTCTCTTTGTCTTCTGAGAACAACCAATATCCCCCCAAAGTCTCGAGGTCAGGGTGTTGATCAGCCTCTCTGGAGCCCTTACTGCTCACAAGGCACTGCACCAAACATGTAACATACATCGTCTCACTTAACCTCAAAACAACTGCATGAAATACTCCAATTATCCCTATTTTGTAAATGAGGAAACAAAGGCAAAGAAACACTCAGAACCTTGGACACCAATTAATGGTTAATCTGAGATTTGAACATCAGCTCTCTATTTTAGAGTCGAAGCTCTTTAGTCACTACTGAATTTTTTTTTTTTTCTGGAGTAAAGCTGAGGACTTTTAAATAAGATGAACAAAGAGACAGATAAGGAAATTTTCACTTGAGTGAAATGTTTTTCCTAATGCTGAGTGGAAACATCTTCCCCATCTCCTCCCTCATTCAAAAAGCCCTAACACAAACTTCAACAAAACCATTTCATTACAATAACCTGTATCCTGTAGGTTAATTTTCTTGCATGCTTGCTCTAAGCATGCACACAATGGTGGGCTATGAAAGAGGGGATCAGCTTCCCTGGGGCAGCTATAAGGACACTGCATGCCAGGGCTTAGAGGTCAACAGAAAGGCTGTCCCTGAAAAGCAGAGATGACTGATGGCCTGAATGCACAGGGGGCTCTGGAATGCTCTTTTATCTTAAGTCACAGTGCTCCGCCAGCCCCCCGCCCTCCATTCCTCCCATACCTTGTTTCCCATTTCTCATGCCTACGGATATATGCTTCTTCCTGGCTTTGATTAGCCTGCCCCACAACCAACCTCCACCCTGCTTCCCTGTCCTCCCTAAGAGCCAAGAACGCTCCGACTCGGGGGAAGCACTCCATCATCATGATGGGAAGTGTCAGGTGCACAAGATAAATGCAAATTTCATGGCACCGCTGCCTCATTCAGCCAAGTTTTATGAGACTGAGAAAACTTGGAACCTTATGCTGTGGGGCCATTTGGTTGGCAGAGAGCAGAACAGACTTTATCCAACACCGTCTGTTGGCAGCTCTGGTGCTAGATTTATACAGAGAGGTGGAGATGGCTCTGGCTATCGGGTCTGCTGCTCAGCCAGCTGGGGGCTTCTCAAGTGAGGGAAGAGTAATGGCGTGAATCCTGGGAGAGAGTGTTCCGCCTAAGTGCTCCCAATGGCATCTTCAGGGTCCTACCTCAGGCTGGAGAGGCAGGCCAGGATCAGATTGGCCTCATGCACAGAGGCAGAGCATTCCCCAAATTTCTAACCACTCTTCTGCAGTGCCTGCCACACTAATAAAACCTGGCATCCACAGCAGAGCTGGAGCTGGGGACTGATTTCTCTGGTTAGAAACTAAATCTGTTTTGTTATTTGCTTTTGTTTGAGTTTCTGGTTTTCTATAACATGGGACATTGCTCCATCTGCCTCCAAATCTATTATCTTGAGGGGGTGTGCACCCGGGAGGAAAAGTTTGACACAGGCTATGATATAATGGCAAAAAAGCCACGTTTCAGAGCCAGACTGCCTCAGTTTGAATCTAGCCTTCTTCCCTTACCAGCTCTGTATGACCTTGAACAATTTTTAACCTCTTTACATCTCAGTTGTCTCTTTGGAAAGAAGGCATGAAAATAACAATACTTACCTCAGATTGCAGTTGGGCAGATTAAATTAATAAAATATCAAACTCTAATGCATTTAGAATAGGGCCTGGCCAATGGTAACTTCTCAATGAAATTTGGCTACTATTATTTTGGCAAATATACTTTCCACTTCTTGCACCACTTGGTTTTCCAACCTAAAGGAGTCAACCTGAAGACTTGTGATCACGATGAGATGTTTCAAAAGGGACCCTCAGCTCTGCCTGGAGGTTTGACTTGACTATCAGATAGCACACTGCAGAGTGAGGCTCCAGAGTCTGAGCTCTTAGGTGTCAGGGCTTGAGAGGGAGAAAAATATGTGAATAGCTCTGTAATCATTTTTTAGAGGAATTGCACAAACATGCCATCACTCCTTCACAGATAGAGTAGAACTGTGATTGAAAGTTAAGGAAGTAATAATCTTTTCCTGGCCTCAGATATACAACAGTAACTGAAATCAAGACCAACTCTGTGAAAGTGGAGTAAAATACTTTGTTGAGAAACTGCTAGACCGTGGGGACCTTGGCAGTTATTTGGAAACGAAGAACTCGAGGTCCAGCGTGAGCAGGTGTCATGGCCCACCAGCCAGACAAAAGAAGAGTCAAGATGAGAACCCAAACTCCAGGTGAGCTCCTAGACTCCTAATTCAGTGCTGATGTCTTGTAGGGGCTCTCCAGGTAGCCCTTGCAGGAACTTCTGCCACATTCCAGGTGTTCTTGTCTTCACCAAAATCCCCTGCACATCCCTTCAGGGCACTCTTCTCTAGGTACTGTCTCTGGACAGTACTCGGTCAGCAATTAGGGGAGAAATTTGAGAAGGCTGTTCAAATCTATACGTCAGACACTGGGCTAGACATGTTGATGCTACAGAAGAGTATTGACCATCACCTGTGCTTTCAAACATCTGATATCATAGTTGGCCAGACGGCATGGAAGGGCCAGTGCTGCGGCATGGGATGGAAAAGGGCATTATCTGAGGCCTTGAGAGTAGTGAGAGTTAGGGAGGCTATTTGAGTAAATGAGACCTATGTTTAGCTTTCTAGTATTTCAACATAACCTATGGAGTGAATGCTTTAGTAGCTTGTATGCACTTTCTTAATATAAACCCTATTACGATTTCCATTCCAGGTATTTTGAAAAGAATCTTCAGAAATACTCCTGTCTTCCCTAGTGCAAAGATTTTTTTTAACACGCTGACTTACATAACAACAACAACAACAACAATAATAATAATAATAACAATGATCCAGGTAGTTCTCTTTGGTTGAATACTAACCATGCACCAGACCCAGTGGTAAGCACTGTGAATTAACAGATGATTCATTATGCTCCAAAGTTCAGAGGGAGCCCTGTCTTTCATGAATTTTGGAGTTCCATGCAGGGAGGTCTCTTGTTTAGCCTTACTGAACTTCTAACTGAGGAGAGGGCTGGCCTCAGGAGTCCCAAATGAGTGATACAAAGCACAATTCATAAGCTTGTCCTACAACTTCCTGAGGAAAGAGCCCTCCAGAACTCACACACCAAATAAAATAGTTAAGGGGAAAATGAGGGGAAAAAAGTGGTTTTTTAATCAATTATACTTTCAAATTATTTTCTTCACAGGATTTATTAGAACAAGAAGAAAACCCCCTAAAGTTCTGAAGAAATATTAACATAACATGCCTGTAACTCATGCTGTGTTTAATGAGAGGTGCTGTTTTTCCTGCCAGGGGGGCCGTAGCCTAGTGAGTGATGGCTCTGAAAAGGGTCACATGCATATTCATCAAATTCGACATGCACATGTAAACTGGTTTTAATAGGCCATGACAGCAGAAGTTGTGTCGGGCAAGTAGCTGCCCATGTGCTCCTTCCCTCAGCCGGCATATTTAGCCACTAACGCTCTGGTATCCGTGGATGAAATATTTGCTCGTTCACTTCAGACCATCAGTTGCTGTTGATTCTCAGTGGCTACCGAGGGAAGAGAGCCTCTCAGCTACTTTATTAGGGGTGACACTGGAGCTTCAAGATGCTCATTTTACCTTAATGGTGCCATTAATACCATTCTGTTCCCCGAACCTGGAGCCCAGAAGATGCAGGCAAAGTGTTCTGACCAAAATTGACGTTCCACCCAGTCCAAACCGAAGATACCCCCTAATGGATCCAACTCTGTCACTCTCACAGATGGTGTGGGGTTTAAACCTTTTTCTTAATATGTTTTGATGCAACATTCATTTTATTCAAGTGTCAGCCAGTTGGAAGGCTGTTCAGGCACACACCTGGTTGCTTAAACAGACATCAGCAGCAATTACGAGCCCTTCTAAGACTCTCTCCTTGGTTATCTGATGAATACATTGTCAAACTGAGAAGTGAGTTAAATGATCATGAAGCCACGGAAACCACAACTGACCCATGAAGAAAGACTATCGAGAATGGACGGTGAGATGTTTATGCGGGGCAGAGGCTACCCTACGACAACAGGACCCCAAAGCCCATTATTTTAAGACACCCAGACCCTGAGTCGGGTTGATAAATTGTCTTATTGTAACCATCTGGAGGCCCCTGCTACCTCAAATGTCAACCTCTGGGTGTCTATATTTGGTTAAACACAAGTATCTTTAATGAACCATGGACATTTGGCCTCATCTGTCAGTCAGTTTCTTCTTGTATTGAATTGGTGTTTTGTTCTACTTTCTGTAAAACAAACAGCTGTGCATTTGAATTGCCTAAAAATTTGGTCTAACCAAAGTGATCTGGGACATGATTATGTTTAAGTAACATGTTTACAAGGAGTTTCATAGACTGAAAATTAATCTATCATTCATAGTCAATCACATTTGATTATGGCCCTCTTCCTCCCTTGTCTTCATCTTTTCCTGTCTTTTCTCCAAATCAAGGATTGATCTCTGGGAAATTATTTTCTGCCCTTTTATTTAAAAACAAGAGTCCTCAGATCTTCACAAACTTAAAATAGAATCAAGAAAGTAACCAGCACAGTAAAATACTTTATTAATTAATAAAATTATACTATATATGAGAAAATACATTCAAAAAGCAAATAGTTGAATAAATTCACTGGCTATTTGGCTCTTTCTCATGAACATATTTTCCTGGGCAGAAGGAATTATACACACAATACCTTTCTCTTAACCTCCCCATAATCAGTAGTGTATGAAGAATACATGAGACCCACCCCTATGAGTGTTAGGCAGACATCAATACTCTCAAAAAATTTTATATATATATGTGTGTATATATATATACATATATATATATATATATATATATATATATATATATATATATACTTTCCAAGGTAGACATGTCAAAGCTACTTTTGGCTTTTCAAAAGAAATGTATTTGTCTTCATTTTCAGACACGGTATCGTGGGATAAGATAATTCAGGGGAGAATATGATTATCACAAATCACTCTTCAATGTAATAATATATTAGGGGGCTCGAAACAACTTATTTGAAAGTTGTATTACAATACAATGTTTTTAATGCCCCACACCCTGTATATTTAGGAGTTGTTAGTGATTTTACGTGTTTTGAGATAGTCTCAGTTGAAAAGGTTACTGCCACGTGTAATAGGGGATGTGATGTGTGTTCGTTATTTTTCTTATTCTGGCTTCAGCTCATTAGACCACTGTTGCCAAAGGACACGGGACACAATGTGCTTGATTTCTGATTTTCCAAAGAAATTGTCTTAGGAAAAGACCTTCATTTCTAACTCTTTTAATTACATTTCAGTGCAATTAAAAAACACATCCCTAGAAAGCGTGGCGGGTTCTGTGACTGGTGAGCTGGGGGAGGAAGTGCAGGGCCGGCTCCCTTTGGCACCGCTGCCCATCAGGAAGAGTCAGGAATGACTGGTGCACTTGGCTGATGCAGAAAAATACCATCTGGTATACATTTCCTTTCAACTCATTGGGAGGAATTCAGGATCATGGGCAATAATTGAAAGCTGTTGTCTTTGGGGTGGTATTTTACTTAGCTCTTTTTTTCCTAGTTAGCTTCTGGAAACCAGGCTAGCCGAGCTAACATGCATCTACTTATTCTACCTGCATTCACACTCCTGACGAATGCCCCTTAAGCTGAGAGTGCGCACCCATAAATAATGTGCAGTTTGCATTATTCCGCTCCAAAGTGCCGTAAACATCAAGGCCTACTTACCGGAGGTGTATGCCCGGTAACAGAGGGTCATTGAGAACTAGGGCCAAATGAATTGAAGTAAGCAAAATGAATTGTGTTGCTGGTCATGACTGAACGCGGGGTCTGAATTGAGGCCACTCAAAGTAGATCACATATGACTTTAATCCACTGCTCTGCCCGGCTTTCTCGGGGGATAAATCTGTCTCCAGTTTTTATTTACATATTATCATTTTACCGTATGTCACTGTCATAGTTTCAGACCTGAGTAAATCCACATTTAAATAGCGATTTGTCTCCTTTTGATAGTAAATATTCTCCTAAGTGGTGGTTAGGATTAAAAGGAATTTGTCGACAATAGGTAAAGGGGGCTATTCAGGATTAAATGAAATTATACACTCAGCCGAGAGAGCCTTCACGGGGAAGCTCAGTCCGGCAGGTGCCGGTTGTCCCACAAATTCCCCCTTTGAAAGTACGGTGGTAATTCCCTGAGAGGAGCGAAAGAAAGGGAGGGGGTGGAGAAACAACACAGACAAATGTTCTCAGCTCTCCAGACTCCCTGGGAGGGGGCAAATCCTGCCTGAAACAGCCCTCGAGACGCCACCACTTAAAGGTTAGCAAAGAGTTCTTTTGAGGTGACATTTAAACCTTTAATAGCTCCCAGCCAGTTTGGGCAGGAATAATTTCCCCTCACTGGAGGCCCCGGAGCAGGGTACTGCTCAGTTACCTGTCTGCAGAGGATGCGAGGGTGTGGATGAAACCCAAGCAGGGTGATTTGGGAGCAGGGGGTGGAGCCCGCCAGTGTCTGCCGGCCTTGCCCTCCCACCCTAATTGCACCAAAGGATGAAAAAGCTTCAGGTTGCACATTAGGCCCTTGCTGAGATTAGTAATTATAATATCAGTTTTCCCCAAACAGGCTGACAAAACGGCTGGGGGAGCAGAGGTGACTCAAAGTTTAGTAAGTCTTGGGGAAAGTTTACCGGCTCCTGCTGTTTTCTGGCTCACAACTTTGGCCTTTCTACTACCCAGCACTGGCCACAAACAGTAGGAATCCTTTTCAATCACTATTAGCAGCACTTCGTTTCTGTCATATTTGACCCTTGGCAAACTGCAACTCAGCGAAGAACATTCTTTCCAGAAAGGAACCAGACATCCTTCAGCTAGAGACGATTTACTGTGGGACTCCGAGCTGGTTTGCTTTTGTTGTCCCCCAGAGCAGCTCAGCCTGCTGAAATGAATTGCCCCTGTGCACAGCAGTGCCGGTGGGAGGTTCTTTCCTGAGAGACACACAAGAACGGTGGAGGCCAGCCCTGGGCCTTACTGACTTGTCACCTGCCCTGCTGCTCTGAGCCAGGATCTTTGGAACATCCTGGCTGCCCAAGCACCATGTTTTGTGGCTTTTCTTGCAAGCAAGGCATATGCTACACCATTGAGAACAGCCACTTTCTCCTCCACGGGAGGGCCATAGGAGGGATTCCCTCCAGTCTTTGCTCATACTTGTTTTGCCTAAACACAAAAGAAAAAATTAAGGCAAACTAACGAAAACACTAGAGGACTGAAGACTGCTTTTAGTAGCTAAAGGCACATGCACCCCACCTTTTCTTTACATATTGCAGGAAAAAGCATTTGGGACTTAGTTTATTGTTCCCTCCCCACTCCGTTTTCTATTGTGGGAATTCCTAAGCAGGGGGAAGAGGACTGGGACTCAGTCATCCCCTACACCATCCGGGTATCTTCCATTGCTATTAATATTAATCTTATTTGAAGGAAGGGGAGCTAATATTTAATGGCACAGAGTTTTTGTTGCGGATGATAAAAATGGTTTTGGGTATTGATAGTGGTGATGTTTCTGCAAGACGACGAATGTATTTAATGCCACTGAAGTGTACACTAATGGATAGGTAAAGTGATAAATAGTAAGTTTTGTATATGTACTACAAGAAAATGTTAACCTACTATTAATAATTAGTAACTATTCACTTAGAGTAAAAATGGCTAAAATGTCTGATCTGTGCTTTCTGTCTTAGCATCTTCTTCTAAGATGCAGTGTGAACACGTGGACCGACCATGGTAAGGAATGTTAAGCCCAGCACAAAGCACCAATCTCGCCCTGTTTCAGGTAAAACTGGAAGCGGGAATGGGACAACCTAGTTAGAGCACGCGTAAGGGGGCGGGAACATGGATGACCCACCGAGCTCATCACGTCACAGGTGCGCAATACTCAGGTGGTTTATAGGGCTGCACATTAGGAACACGATGGGCCCAGGCAAAAGTGATGGAAACTGTCTCCTCATAATGACCCACAGACATTTAAAGAGGCAGGAGATATGGATTTCCAGAAAACCACACATATTTGGGGGAAAATAGGGGTCATTCTCCAGAGGCTTTGATCTGTTAGTTGGCATTTCACAGAAGGCAGCCAGACTGTGTTGCTTCAACAACAGCGGTGCAAGCTGGGACCAATTAATTTACACGGCTTCATGTGGGCAAGGCGGTGAAGCCTGATAGGGCCCTTGCTGGTCTTCACAAAAATAATTGTGAAATGTTAAAAATAGCTTATATGAAATTAGCAAGTGATTTGATCTTATTAACTGCCCAAATCCATTGAACAAATGTTTGGGAATTTCCCTGATCAATTTTTTGTGACCCTATGTTTTATGTACCAAGGACAGAATAAAATGTGAAATCCAAGCCGTAATTTTCTTGTTTGCCACATAAGAATTTAAGCATTGGACCCATTTTAGGCCTTAAATTTTCACTGATTCTAAAGTCACTCACTAATGTCTGGGTTTCATGGGTATGGTCAAGCACTAGCCGAGACCTTCTGGGAGGACTGCCAGCTGGTGGAGACTCGTTGCCTAGACAATCCCTTTCATAGCCACTTCAGCTGAGACTGCATGATTTTCCTCTCTCCCAGCACTTGGGTTTCGGCCATTCATTGGAAAATAATCTGCTGAGTCCAGGGGACATTCTGAGATAGGCCGTGCAACACACTGGAGAGAGAACCTGGATTTCCTAATGCAGCAGTGAGGTTAAGGGCCATGCCAAAAAGCCATGCCCCTCAAGCTCCATTGTTCCAAGAGTTCAATAAATTAGCTTTTCTTGCCTGAGATAGAGAAATGAATAAATGTATGGTGGACTATGACTTTTAAGGAGTTCTATGTAAAAAGAGAGGGCCACATGGATAGCAGATACACTTTACTAAAGAGGAAGAAAAATCTCTCCGCTGTATCAGCAAAGTTAAATCACTCATTTCCAATAATCAAGGAAAAGAAAGTTTGACTGGGACTCTCCCTGCTTCAGTCTTCATGGAGACCCCTATTAGATAACATTAGACAGAAAAGAGGGAGATAGAATCCATCTTATATGCACATTATAAAGGGAATGATCCCAGAAACTATGCCAGGTTTGAACCCTGGTCAGATCCAGAAGATAATAAGGGAAAAAGATTTTTTTTTGTGAGGAGAAGGGTGGGAAGGTTTTGTTGTTGTTGTTGTTGTTGTTTTTTAGGGAAAGTTTCTTGTGTTGTCATTTCTTCACTCTTTTCCTTGGATGAAGGTATTGGGATTGGCTCCTCTTCACACAAACCAAGAGAGGGGGCGGGGTTAGGAAGCTACTTAGAGCTTGGCCTGTGTCTCCTGACTACTGTGTAATTCTTAGAGCAGTGAACTGGGGTCTGGCTTCAACCTTGGGAATCTAGAGTGTCACGGAAGGTTGGCTGCCTGCATTGGTGATGAAAAAGGAGAGAGCAGCTCACATTCTGTGAGTTGGCCGGTCAAGATGTAAGAGTGATTCCCTCAAATCAGTACAAGGGATGCATGAGAGAGGGCCAATGTTACGGCAAGAACAAGAAAGTGCCCTCAAGAGAAAGAATCAGTTTAACAATTTTCCATAGCCAGGGGGCATGATATTTCCCATTGAATGGATGTCTGTCCTCTTCTCTTACCACTCCTCAGTCTGTCACCCTTACCTTTACCCCTGGGATAGAGAGAAAAACTCTAGATGGAGAGTAGGGAGCAGAAGGTAAGCTGGAACAGAGCAGACAGCAGAGAGACCAGCTGCCCCCCACCCCTCCGCCTTTCTCACTGCAGGCTTAAAGCTAAGTCAAGCTTTGGAGTTCAAATGGAATTGCATTTTTTAACTACTTTGTGACTTGATTCTGTGACTTAATGACTTGAAGTGACCCAAGGAGTCTTTATTATCAGAGGGAGACTGGAATTGTTGGAGGTGGCCCATATTTTCATTTAGGGCAGAGAAAGTAAAATAAAATGGAATGGAAACTGCCGTTCCATTTCAGCACACATGTCGTTTCACCAAGGGCAGTACTGTTAACAAAGACATCCCTCTCCGTGAGGATGTCAGGGTATGACAGAGGAGGGGAAAGAAATGCACGAACAAGAACCAAAGCCCCGACCAAGCCACAGATGGCTCCTGAGAAAATGTGCAAGTCCTTCATGAAGCAGACTTGGTGTCAGAAGTAAGACTCCTATATAAGAAACATCTGTGAATTTACAAATCTCCAGGTATCAGTAAATTTATGAATAAATCAAAATTAAAAATATTTAACTCATTTAAAAATAATTTCTGTTTTTCTAAAGTGGCATTGATATAATACCCATCAAGTGTGGTAAAAATAGACATGGCCTGAACAACAGTGGTGTAGCAATTCTAGCGATGCCAGTTAGGGACGACCCAGGAGTCAACCTGCCTGATCCAGGTAATAATGAACACTTACTTACAGGTGCTGCCTCACATGTGTATCGAGTCAGCCTAACTCCATCACATGCTCTGTAAGACAAAGAAAGAAACATGCTTTATCCTTTGCTATTTAGTAAATATTTGTTAAATAAATGAATGAATAAAATGGGTAGTCAATTTGGTATATCATTTTGATTCCTGTCCTCCAACAAATAGAATCATATTTTTATCCAAATTATCCAAATAATTGCCTTATTTTACTACCTGGTTAATAGAACACTGGTTACATAAAAGCTATTGCTTAAAATGTATGTATTTGCCAATTATCAATTTTGTTATATTACTCATCTTTAGTTGTAAATCCCATTGAAATAAATTCAAGCCACATAGCTATAGGAAATGACATGGGAGTAAATCCAGTAGGAACATCTCACCTAATTATTATGTGGAAAGGAAACAATGTGATTTGGCTGTGAAAACTATAATTAAACATTATTTTTATTTTAAATTTCTGTTTATTACTTAGAGCTGGAGTGATGGGAAAGGTAGAGAAATAATTTACATCCACAGGTGACATTTTCCCAGCCCTACAAAACAAAGAGGAGGCCAGTTCTCCCGTTCCCCAGACTAACTGGCCTTTCAGGGGCAAGAGGACAAGGGAACAAAGCAGTCCAAGAGAACCGATACCAGAAGATCTAGCGGATAGTTTTGCATTCTCAGAGAGGAGTAATATTTACATTCTATTTTGTTTTCTTTAGTGGAATTTTCCTTAGACAGATACTCCAGCATCTCTTTTTCTGCATTAGCCTTTTTCAGAAACAAAATGTTACAGTGAATGATAAAAACTTAACAAGTCTAATTCCCGAAGAATTGTGTTAGTCTCAGAGAAGTGTTTGTCTCAGTTGTACCATTATGGTTTTGTCAGAAACAGCACTGGCTAACAACTCTAAGAATCCTTTTGGGTCACCATTAGCAACACTTTTTCCCCCCCACTGAGCTTGACCACAGCAGGTTGCAGCTCTACTTGCAACATGCCTGAGAGAAAGAACCCATCACCCAACCACCACAGATTTATGGTGTGAAAAATGGCCTTTTAAGGACTTCTGAAAATGTTAAAAACATGATCATTATTTTGATCATGTTTTGATATTATTTGCCACAGAAGGAATTTACATTTATAAATACTCCTGATCAATTCGGGGACCGCTATAGAGCTAGCAGGAAACAGGGTTTGCATGAACATGCTTCGGCTATTGTATGTTACAACTGACTTTCCATATTGCATCCTGGCCTCTAGAAGTGCGTGTCCTTCCCCACACTTTTGTTTTAAATTCCCAAAAGATCCTGTTGCCATCCTATGGCTAAGAGCGAACACAGGATAGAGAGCTGTTTATCTTCCTCAGAACACGTTTTGTTGCTATGTTGCGTGAGTGGAGATGATTTTTTGATTGGTATTGAAAGCCAAGAAATATATTTTAAAGCAATTTGTTCTTAGAACATTTTGTCCACCTCATCATAGCAATGTTTATTAATGCTACATAGCAATACTTAAAAAGATAATTTATATTCTATTAGTACCTTTATTTTTTCAACCCTCTATTACCAATGTAGGTCAAACATTTGGCACTTAAAATGTTTAGCACTTAAAATTTCAGATAGAATAGTGATAACATGACTGAAACAAGGACATTCTTTGGAAAGGAACTGCAAGAAAAAAGAAAACTTTAAAGTTTCAGCAACACTTCATAGACATGAAATTGATCCCCAACCCAAACAACTCTATGCTCCATTATCATAGAGTAAATTTCAGAGCTATTTAGGTAGAGCATAAAGTTCAGAGAGTCATATGACCAAAACCTCCAAGAGCAAGTAAATGCATCAGGGGTCAAAGGCCACAGAGCTGAGAGAAACATCTGGATTCCATCTTTTGAACTTTTAATGGAAACGCTGATCACTTGGCGCACATCTGGGGGTTTTGACAAGAAGAAAGGGTATTTTTTTTAATGGTTTTTTTTGCCCTATTTGACTATTCTTGTGTCAGCTATGAATCTCTTCACATACTGTTAGTTTAATATTTGAGATATCTTAGACTATTACTCAAATTATTTTGCTTGATTATTTCTTTAATGAGGTAGGGTTTTGCTTTTTTTAGTTTCTTTCTTTAAAGGTTTTATTCAAAAAGGAATCGTCCAGGAAAAAGTTCGGGGACCCGTTTAGCTATGCAGACTGTATTTTCCCTGGGGAAAGTGTTCTTATCACTCAGCAGGGAGAACCATTTTTAAAATCACCAAAATGTAACCAAGGAAGAGGCCCACAACATTTGGCTGACTGCCCGCACCCCAAATTAACTCCCGGAGGCATCTGCATATGAAAAGCATCCTGCAAAGCCTTGAAGGGCTTTTACAGTAAATGACCTCGCTGTTACCACACTGCTGCTGGCTGAAAAATGTGTCTCAAGCTCAAATAAAAATAATTCAAATCTTTTTGCTGGAGACTAGGACAGTTTAGCTTCAGATCTACTACTTGTTAGGACACCATGAGCAAGTCACTTAAATTCTTTGGACCTTAGTTCTTTCATTTGTAAAATGACGGTCTTAGGCTATTTGGTTTAGACTAGGTTCTTTTCAGCAATGATATTTTATATGTGCTAATCATTGTCCTGGATGAAGCACTAAAAATAAATTTTAAAAATCTTAACTGTTTCAACCGTACTTTAGAACTTCTGCAGCATTCTCACAGGTCTCATTTCTGTTGAACTTGTGAGGCAGGTGTGGCAATTATTATCCTCCGCATTTCCAAATGAGACCACCAAGGCTCGCAGCCGTCAGGTGACTTCTGAGCAGCCAGGAAGGCAGTCCGTTTCCTCTCAGCACAGAGATCTTTCCTAAATACCCAGAGACTCTCTCAGTCCTTGTGATCAATTCCATGAAAATGAGATTCCTCCATCAGCAAGATCCGTGCCACAGAAAAGCAGATTAATGGCATGAATGGTAAAACAGGTAGGTGTTTCCACAATTCAGAGCAAAGTGGCCACTTTCTATGTCTTAAGAAAAAGCTAGACAAATGCACACAATTTATAATCAAGCTGCAATACATATTTCTAAACTGAAAAAGGGCCAGGTTTTCAGATAAAAAGGCTCACCATGTACCAGTTCAAATTAATGGAGACAAATATCTGAACATAATGTGGATCCTTTTCTTTAATTTTTAAAGTAAAGAAAGAATCCTATATATATACATATATTGAAGTAAAAAGGTTTTTTAAAAAGGGGTTAGAGTTGTGGTTTGGTGTTAGGAATGTGGCTCTGCCACTTTCCTCACTGTGAGAAACCACCAAGTTCTCCAACTTTGCTGAGACTCAGTTTCCTCATCTATAAAATGAGAATAATAAAAACAACTAAAGATTTATTGATGAGATTAGATGATAGTATCTCTCTCCATAAATATATGTAAATGGAGTTCTTAGTAAATGCTAAACATTACTGTTATTACGACTATCACAAAGCAAAACAATTATATTGAGCTCTAACTTCTCCAAAAGAACACTGATTTTTAAGAGATAAAAAGCTAACTGATTCCTATCACAGCTGTGTTATTTTTCAGATATGCAAGTATTCAAAAGCATAACATTGATACAGCTTTTCTCAAAAAAATAAATTGTAAACTGCCCCAAACAGCAGAAATGTGAATTAAAGAACTTAAAAATGGTTGAACAGTATCGTACAAGGACACGCATGAAATACCAAAACTATTTATACTTACATTAAGCCTACTTTGTGTGTACAGCACATATTCACCAAAATTAATTTAAATGTTATATTTTTTGAAATATAATATGGATAATTAAGAAAATTATTTAATAATAATAATGAGGTAGATATAAGTTTAGATTATCTTAACAAATATTGGACTATGAAAAGGTATTATAAGAATTAAGATACTAGTAAATTCCTTACCTTAGTAAATGGAAGACTATAGATACTGGGTGTTTTCTTATTGTAGATAAATTTATAGTTTTGAGAATAATTTAAATAAAAAACTCAAGGATAACTACTAGTAAAATGAAACACACAAGGTTATAAGAACCACTAGAAAAAAATTAAAACTATGGAAAATACAGATCAAAGAGCAAAAACAAAAGGATCAAATATGTAAAGGTAATAAATGTAAATTAATATCTCTTATTTTAAAATTCTTAAAATGACTCAAAAGACAAAATTAACTTTATGTTGAATATATAAAAAATGCCAAAACCAAAATTATTCAGAAAAGTTGTAGATAAAATTATTGAGAAAAGCTGTAGAAAAAATGATGGGCCAAACTATATCAGAAAAAGAACATCCAAAATGGGAAATAAATGTACACACCATAACATCTGGAAAGATTCAATGAAGATGAAAAATATGATTTATGAATTTAAAACACAATGAATTAACACATTAAATACTACAGAAAATAAATAAAAGAATTAAAATGTAATTAGGGGACATTCTTTCCAAACCAAGGAAAACATGCATATATTCACATGTTAAAATAACAGATACATATGACATAAAAGGTAGATATAAGAAATCTCTTAACTATTACTATTTAAAAAGAAATATTATACACCAGAAAAAATTAAAGGTGATGAAAATGATTTTTAAATATTTCAGAAGGATAAATATCGACCTATCATTTTTGACAAACAAAAAGATGGGGTTAAGTCAGATTTTAAATATGTAAAATTAAAATTATGCGTAAATCACTAATAGCTTAAAAATAATGCATAGATTCTCAAACTCTAGAAAAAAATTTTAAAAGGCAAGTATAAAATACATGAAAAAGGATAGAAGGGAATGTTAAAAAATAACACATATAAGACTAAATCATTGATATAATTACTACCACTATTACTATCGATATTACATGACTACCAAAGACCACAACTGTTACTGCCAATTTATATATAATGGCCAATATTTATTATTTATCACATTCCAGTGTCTTGTCTGAAATCATAACACTGCTCATGCATGTTGAGAAATTCACCCAAAGTCACACAGCAAGTAAGTTTTAGAGTCAGAATTTGAAAACCAGCAGTGTGACCCCATAGCTTAGTTTTAACACAGGAAACCTGTCTCCAATAAATGATTACAAAATGTGTTATGGATGAGGTGGGTTAAGACATGCAAGCCCAATGCAAACTAAAAGAATGCAGAGGTAAAAACATCAAAATAAAGTTGAACTCAAGGAAAGCCATCTTAAAGGACACACAATTTCACATTGATAGAAGCTATAATCTGTAATGAAAATTAATACCTGTAACACATTAAAAGTTGAAATTTCAATGACAGGGTTTATATACATACATTATTAACTGAAATACAAGTTAAACCACACCAAATCAGAATTGACAGTGAAATTTTAATATACTTTCTCAATTTTTCATAAAACAAATATTTAAAATAAAAGAATAAAAATATTTGAATAATGTTATTACTTGTTTTTACATTGTTGAATTTAACTTTTAGACATCAAGTATCAATGGCACATTTATAAAAAATGATCATGTAATAGGTCACAAAGACAACCTTACTAAATTTTCTCAATGTAATAATTGTACATATCTTGCCCCTAATATTGTGCAATAAAACCAGAGTTAAATTGCAAACTGTAATTTGAGACGCATACTGATTCTCATAGGTAGAAGTAAATCTAAAGCTTCTGATGATTTGGAAGAGTTAAGACATCTTCAAAGGGATTCATTTACCCCATGACATGATTTTTTTCTCTTTGGTGATATTTAAAGACCTCAAGAAAATTCTGGTAACCAAACTGGCTCTGAAAAACCCAGGAGGGGTTTTTTATAACACTACGAATTCCTAGGCTTCCTTATCATAATGGTGACATAGGAGGCTCCTGATTTTTCCTTCTCTCGTGGGTGCACAGAACATAGAGCTACATGTAGGACGGTATTTTCCTCCTGTGGAAATCCAAGCACTGGGTGAGTAACTCCTACACAGTACCCGAATGAGCAAATACCCACGTCAACATAGGAAGGAAAGACTGGGACACCCTGGTGCCATAAACTCCACTGTGGGCACAGCCTCACACAACTGAGGAGGAACCCTCAGCTCCTAGCTTCTCCCTGAAGAATGCAGGATTTGGACGGCACACCTGGTCCCCCAGATTGAAAGCTCCCACTGGAGGACAGGCCCCGCAAACACCTAGTTCTGAAATCTAAAGGGGCTTTTGCTCACAAATCCCACAGGACCGTGACAAACGCAGTAGTTGTCATTGGGCCTGCGAGGTCTCAGCACAGCTTTCCACCCCAGGCTCAGCGCAGAGGGGGCAGGGAAAACGCCAACTCCTCAGCCTTTCCTATGGGCGTGAAGGCCTGACACAGTGGTCACATTTTCTTGAGGTGAAAGTTGCAGTTCCACCCAAACTGGAGTTTTCCCTGTAGAAAACTGAAAGATTGGCTTAGGAACAGGCTGGTTTAAATTCAGATGCTCAAATAGACAGACATGTGAAGTTTATGGATATAAGGGAACCAAGAGAGGATATGAATTGGATGCTTGGGAGCTTGTTACAGAACCCCGCCAATGCTGTTCTGGAGCAGCTGTGGGGTTCGATTGCCCGCGGCCAAGAAACATGACTCCCAATGCAAGAGTTCAGTGAAAAATTAAAAGGGTTGTTTATTGAAAGGTTATACAGATTTAGAATAATGGCAGATTTCTGCCATTATGTCTCGCTCCTTTTAAAAACACCCCCAAACACATAGTCCTGTCTCCCTTTATCAAACCAGGCCAGTTTCAGAATACGCCAGTCAGAGGTACCGTCTTTCAGAAAGCAAAAGTCTGCAGCTCAGCATTCCCAGTCACAGTTCAGCTCCAAGCATCTCTCACATATCCGGGTGGCTAGGCAGGTCCCCCGCCACTGCACTGCCAGCTCAGGCAACTCACTGGACTTCTAACTTTCAGACTTCCTCTCTCTTATTCCAGACTGCATGGCTTCTCCCTTCTCTTTCAGCCCACTCTCATTTACATGCTCTGTCCCAGAACTTCCTGTGTGACCTCATATCTGGCCCTTCCTATGGTGTGTTAGTGTCTGCCCTTTTTGCCAGTTCCCAGTATCTTTTACCCTCTTTCAGCTGCCATCTTTACGCAGAGCAAAACATCCAGGGTAGGCAACTGCCCCCTGCCTCTGATGCAGGTGCTGTATCCTGGCTATGTCATGAGTCCCTGAATGTTCTCAATCCCATACACAATTTGCTGTGTCTGGCAGCCCTCCTTCCTTCAGGAAGGCAAGGCTCTTACTTGCCATTGTTATGCAATGTATCTTAAACGCTGCATCATCCACTGCCCCCGTCCCCCAGTCAAGGACTGCGGAGGTTATCCTGTTATAATCCCTACTTCTAGAACTCTGGCCCCTTTGCAATCTCATGTAGGACAATGGGTGAAGATCTCGTAATCCTCTGGAGCTACTTCCTTCTGGCAATGGTAGTAGTCCTACCTACCCCTGGGCCAGAGATCTCTAACAGAGTGGGGGCGTGGAGCAGAGGGTGGCCTTCATGCATGGGGAAGGCCTTTGCAGGGTCCAGGTCAGTTGGCTGTCCCTGGAGAGCTGTGTGCTCAATGACCACGGTTAGCACTGCTGAACATGTTGGCATCCTTGTCATAGTATAGAGGCTACAAATTTGGCAAGAGGGTTAAAAGGCACAATTAACACCATAACTGCTATATAACAAAAGTAGGAACCAATCCTACAATGTCCCACATCAGGAAAAGAGTGGCTTCTCTAGAGCAAGGTGTGCAAAGCGTGTCACACCTTTTGCCCACTATATTTAGCTTGGGCTGAGGGGAATATTCTAGAATCCCCTGCCCCTTTTTAACATATTTGGGCCCTTTCTGTCCAAGCCATTATGGCAGAAAAGAACACCAGTTTTAAAGTGAAGCACACAGACTGACCCCTACTTCACCAACCCAACCACTTAGTCCAGCCAAACCACTGAGTCTGAGGAGGTGGCAATGCAGATGGCCTTCTTAAGTGAGGCCTATATTGTGTAAACCATCACTCAGGTAATGAGGTCATAGGCTTATGCCCTATGAAAACAGAAGGAAGTACACACAAGTTAATTCACACAACCCACAAACCAGTCTCTGCGTCTGCAAAGACATCCAGTTGTAAGGTCTTTGCTGGAATGGCATCAAACAATAACCCTTTGACAGATCTTTCTTGCCTGTAAATTGAGCATCTTTGATGATGTCATGAACCCAGTTTCAATTTCCAAATGAAAACTAAATCTGAAGACAGTTAGCTGAACTAGTCTAATGTCCACCACTGAGCATTGTGATTTTCCTTGAATCACAGTTTTTCTCCTTAAGATTAACCTCATTGTCATTAAAGGGACTGCATTCAATCCAGTTTTAATTTTGCCTGCTCATTTGCATAAATAGAACAAGGGCAATAATTGATCACATATGATTTTTAAGTCTGCTTTGGTGGAACTCACATAAGGAATCTTTAGACTGACTCTTCAGTCTTCCCTTCAGGGCAAAGAAGCTAAACCACACACCTGCCATCCGGCTTCATCTGTAGTACTTGCTTCTCTCAAGTCCTTGAGGTTTCCATTGTATCTTAAGGTTCCTCCTTACCATCTTTCAGGAAAGCAACCTTCATTCCTTCCCTGGAAAGATTACCACAACCACATAACCAACCAAGGTACTAGGCTTTTTCTTGTGGGCTTTCACTAGCTTCAAAAGTCCATCCCAGTTCCTCAAGGCTTTCTGGTAACAACCAGGGTCCTGACATGCCTCCTTCAGGCATGATGACATTCCAGTCAAAGTCTTGCTGAATAAAGCCACCATCGGCAACCAGTCTTAATTGGTTTTATGCAAAGAAACCGTATGTCATCACTCACTCCTTCAAAATGTCTAATTCTAGAGGGGTCAGGTGGGGAGAAAAATACAAAGCATGAAGGAAAATCCTTGTCCTTCTAATATTCACTAAAGCTGCATTTCCATCCCTTATACTTTCCCTTGTTAACTTTTCCACTTGGTGTGAAGTTTTAACTCTTCCTGGGAAGCCTCAATTTCATTCCAGAACAGAAGCAAAGCAAAAGCCAAAGCAAAGACAGAATTCTAAAAGAAATAGGAGGACTAGAACCAGCTTTAGAATCTTGTCTCATTTCCCACCTGTCCCAATAACTGGTCACACAGGTGAGCTTTCCTAGGTCCTACATGGCCCAAAGCCTCAGTGGTAGAGGTACTCTCTTGTCTACCAGCTCCTCCACTGGTCTCCTGGCAGAGACATGCCCTCTCTCCCTCAGCTGGTATCCTGACCAGCATTCCATGGCACCATGCTCCAATGGTAGAGGCACTCTCTCACCCACCAGTGTGTTCACTGGTCTCCTGGCAGAGATGTGTCCTCTCACCACCTGGTCTCTTGGCATAGACATGCTCTCTTGTCACAGGTGGGATTCCACCAGCACCACCTGACCCTTCCTAGGTCCCACATGGCAAAGGCATTCTCTCCAACCGGTTTCACAGGTAAGCTCTCCTAGGTCTCACTGGCCAAAAAGCAAGGGCAGGGGATTCATGATGTACCCAAAACAGCAAAGTTCAAACCACATCCCCTTAGGATCAGAAAACAAGCAAATAAAAAATAATCATACCCAAGAGCTGAAGCTTCCTTTCCTCCAGGTTTAAAACTTTCACAACCTTTCCATATGTCTTTACCCATTCAGATTTAACCTTAATCCACTTTCAGTCCTTGTTCTTTTCCACAGTGGGAAGGACCATACTCAAACTCAGTACCTGGCAGCTAAAAGTTCCCAGATATACAAGCACATGAATAAAGTGAAAGAAACTTTGTCACCCTGTGTTGGGGTTCACTGTCCTTTTATGGATGAGGAATTTCAAACCTTCCTCTGGAGTGCAGGTCCCCCTTTCCCTTCCAGCACTAACCACAGCAGCAGGGTCTGCATCCCCCTCAGGCAGTGCCCATTTTAACTGTGTGTGATGGATCCTGGGCTGGATTCCCATCAGCTATAGGGAAGAATGCATTGTCAACAGGACATCACAGGGACCAGTCCACTGTTTGGCCAGCTGCTGCTCAGGGCCTTGAGTCTTCCAGGTCTTTAGTAAGATTCAGCCCCCTGGCAGGAATGGGTTCTGGGCGTCAGATGGGTAGGCAAACCTGCAATCAGCAAACTTGTGCAAAATGGTTAGTGTTTGCCCTAAATGTTGCACATATTGCTTAATTCTTGACCCTTGCTCCAAATCTAAAGGGGGTGTTCTTAAACCAGAGATTTGGAGAGGTCTCCCATAAACTATTTCAAAAGGGCTCAATTTAAGCCCACTTCTGGGTTCCACCATAATTCAGAGCAAGGCAATGGGGAGTGCCTGGTCCCATTTCAAATGTGTTTCCTGGCATATTTTTTCCAGGGTCTCCTTTATCATGGGATTCATTTTCTCAGTCTTTCCTGTAGATTGAGGTTTCCAAGATGCACGCAACTTCCATCGTATATGCAGTGCCTGTCCAACCTTCTGGGAGATGTCCAAGGTGAACCATGGTCCATTGGCACTCTGAGTGCTGTGAAGAGGTCCAAACCTAGGAATTATTTCTTTAAGTAACAGTTTTGCCACCTCGGTTGCCTTCTCAGTCCTAGTGGGGTACACCTCTATTCATCCTGTAAAAGTGTCCACAAAAACAAACAAAAATTTGAAATTCCCCCTGGTTTTAGGCCACCTGACAGTCCTCAAGTGGACACAACCCGTGATACTGTACTCCCTTTTCCGCTGGGGCACGCTGTGTTAGGACTGTTCTCAGCACATATTTGACAGGCTTGGGTAATCCTCTGAATAGTCCTTTGCAAATAAGGGCCTTTTAGATGTGGCCTAATGAAGTCCATTAAGGCATCCCTTCCATAATGGGTCCCTTCATATAGGCGTTTGAGGATGGGGTACACTAGACCCTCAGGGAGTAAGATCACACCATGGGTGTTGACTTTCCACATAGAATTGGGATCAGTGTTAGTGAATCCCCACTCACCGGCCATTCCTCACCCCTTTCTGCATAATGAGGTTGAAACTTTGACACATCCAACCAAGGGACCAAAGCCTCTAGGGGTGGTGGCTCTCTGGCTGCCTGTCTTGCTGTTTTATCAGCAGTTTGGTTTCCCTGACTTGTTTGGGAACCATCCCTTTTATGTTCTGGGCAGTGCATTGTGGCAACCTGGTCCGGTAGATTCATTGCCTCTAGTAATACTAAAATCTCCTCTGCACATTTAACATCCTTGTTCCCTGAGGTTAAGAGTCCTCTCTCTCTCTTCATATTGCTCCATGGGCATGGACGACCACGAAGGCATATTTGGAGTCTGTGCATATGTTAACCTTCTTTCCTTGGGACAGCAGTAAGGCTCTTGTGAGGGCTATCAGTTCAGTCTTTTGTGCTGAGGTTCCCAGTGCAAGGGCTTGGGCTTCTATTACCTTGTCTGTGGTGACTTCTGCATACCCAGCACAACACCGGCCATTGTCCGTGAAGCTGCTCCGGTCCGTACACAGCTCCCAGTCAGGTGCTGCCAAAGGCTGGTCCAGCACATCTGGCCTGCTAGAATAAACTTGGTCAATAATTTCCAAGCAATCATGCTGGAGGTCTGAGTCCACCTCCATATCTGGGAGTAGAGTGGCTGGGTTCAGGGTTGCAGTGGTCTGCAAGGTAATATTCAGGTTGTCCAGCAGAATGGCCTGGTGTCTCCCCCTACACCCTGCTGTCAGCCCAAACCCTCCTTTTTGTTCCAGTAGAATCAGGACCTGGTGTGGTACCAATACTGTATGTAGTGGACTATTCCAAAGTAAATTTCTCAGCTTCCTATAAGATGTCACAGGTAGCTGCTACTGCTCAGTCCCTTTGTGGTATGATCCAACTTCTTTGAGAGAGAGGCTGTGGGTCAGGGAATGTGTCCCAGGGTCTGGGTTAGTAGCCCAAGTCCAATCCCCTGCTTTTCATCAACATACAATTTGAAAGACTTCTGTAAATTGGGCAGTCCTCGGGCAGGAGCCGAAACTAGGATTTTTCCTTCAAGATATTAAATGCTACCTGACCATTCCCTGTCCATTCAAAGGGTTCAGAGTCCATTCCTTTCAAGGAATTCTACAGTGGTTTTGCTGTAAGTCCAAAGGTTGGGATCCACATTTGGCAGAACCCTGAAATCCCTAAGAACCCATGGAGCTGCCTTCCGTTCTCTGGGATTTTTAATGTAGCAATGGCTTGCTTTCTGTCTGCCATCAGGATCATACCTAGTACCTTGTTTCAGTTGAAACCCCAGGTATGCCACTTCCTGTTTGCAAATCTGGGCCTTATGAGGTAAAACCTTATACCCTGTTCTTGCCAAGTGATTTAGGACGCTGGTGGTGGTGTGCAAACAGCCCTCATAGTTGCTGCTGGCTATCAATATGTCATCTACATATTGCAAAAGAACTCTAGATTTCAACTGAACATCCCTTAAGTCTTGTGCCAGCACTTTCCTGAAATAGTCAGGGAGTTCTTAAATCCTTGAGGCAGCACAGTCCAGTGGTATTAGAGAGCGGCTTTTGTTTCTGGGTTCTACTAGTCAAAGGTAAACAGTAGCTGATTTTATTCATCTACTGCAGAAAAAAGCATCCTTCAAGTCCAGGACTGAAAACCATTTGCTATCCCCAGGCACCATAGTCAGCAAGGTATAGGGATTGGGCACTGCAGGATGAACATCCTGAACAATGTCATTTATGGCCCTAAGATCCTGTACAAACTGTTATTCATCAGAGTGAGGCTTTTTGACTGGCACAACGGGAGTGTTGTAGGGAGACTGGCATGGCCAAATTAATCCCAATTTTAAGAATTTCTGCAGCACTGGCTGGATCCCCTCCAAAGCCTCCTTCTTGAGGGGGCACTGCTTCTTTCGTGGGACCTGTGCCCCTTCTTTTAGATTAGCCATTATGGGTTGCATGTTAACTGCTTTACATGGGGTTTCACAAGCCCAAACAGTTCAATCAACCTGCTCATAGATCTCAGTGGGAAGGGTTCACCTCTGGGACCTTCTGGACAGGTCAGGAATGCCTGGAGCTGGAAGGCATGTTCCAGCGGGACTTCCACACATAATTGCTGCTTCTCAGGAGAAAAAGTTATTTGTGCTTGCAATTTACAAAGTAAATCTTGGCCCAGAAATGGAATGGGGCAATCTGGCATGTAGAGAAAATTATGTATCAACTTTTGATCCCTAAGCTGGCATTCCAGAGTTTGTAGGAATGCCTGTTTTTGTAATTGTCCAGATACCCCAGTAACCGTTACTGTATCCAAACTTTTCTTGGTTAATTTCATATTCATCACTGAATATGTAGCTCCCACATCCACAAGGAAATCAATTGGCTTGTTGCCCACAGTCAGCTGTACCCAGGGCTCCCATGGGGAAATAGTAATAGGTCAGGAGGTGTCCAAAGGAGCCCCTGGGCCCCTCATTCAGCATTAGACTCCCCTCCCCTTTTCAACATTTCTCAGCAAGGGTTCTCGCTTCTATTTTTCCTTTTGAATTTTGGGTATTTATTCTTCCAATGGCCCTCCTCCTTGCAATGGGCACATTGGTTGATGCCTATTGGGCCTCTCCTCCTCCCTTTAGTGTTCTGCTTCTTCCTTTGGCCTCCCCAGCCAGCTTCTAAGAACGCAGTGCCCTGTTTTGTCTTCTTTTCTTACCAGGCATTGTAAACTTTAAATGCTATGTCCACCAGCTGAGCGGGACTCATTCCCAATGCCCCGTCTATACGCTGGAGTTTCTTTCTGATATCTGGGGTGCTTTGCCTAATCAAAGTCACATTCACCGTCTGCACATCCCGGGTGCCTGTGGATCAGCATCAGTGTGCTTCCTATAGGCCTAATAGATCCTCTCGAAAAATTCAGAAGGGTCCTCATTTGGCTTTTGTTGAAGGGCCCACATCATATTCAGGCTCTTTTGCTGTGGCATGCCCTTCTTAAGCCCTTCCAGAATACTCTCTCTGTAATGTTTCAGGAAAGCTAGACCCCACCATTTGGGTTCTAGTTAGGCTCTGTCAGGGGAATTGCCTCAGCTGGGTTGAGGGTTCTATGGGGATCCTCTTGGTGGAGACGTTGGGCCTCTTCATTAGCTCTATTTATAACCAGCTGTCTCTTATACACAGTTAACTAGATACTTAGGAGAGCCTGTACATCTGCCCAGTTTAGATGATGAGTGGCAAGAATGGAGGCAATAAGATCTGCCATTCTCTGAGGATCCTCCCTATATGAGAGGTTAGAACTCTTCCAATTCAGTAAGTCTGACGTGGAGAATGAAGTAATGGCCCAATAGTAGCCAGTGGGCTGGACTTCCTGGTTTACTCCACCTATAGGATATTATCTCAAAGGGAATTGGTTTGCACCAAATTGGAGGCTTCCTGGCCGTATTGGGTGCCCTGACAGGTCTTTGGGGGAGAGACCTCTC
The DNA here is from genome assembly GCF_022682495.2 of Desmodus rotundus. Lineage (NCBI taxonomy): Eukaryota > Metazoa > Chordata > Mammalia > Chiroptera > Phyllostomidae > Desmodus > Desmodus rotundus. The sequence continues at coordinate 141,068,022 of NC_071391.1, read as the reverse complement.
CCTCGTCACAGAGGGGTAGAGTCGTTGGCTATATGATATCTACTTCAGGGGCAGCTCATGAAGGGGGTGGTGGCAAGGAAGCTCCCCCTGCCTCCAGCCCTCAGTCCTCTGGGTTCAGAGCATTGATGAGGTTTATCTCCTCATTCTCCCTTTCTTCCTGTGTTTTACCATAAGGGAGAGATTTTGAGGCCACTTCCCTTCTCTGTACCATCAAGCAGTTCTCTGTCCCTGACAAAACCGTACTATACAACAATATAAATGCATTGACATAATGGATTTCATCCCGTTTGTCCAACCATTGGCAATACTGTTCCAATTGCATAATGGTATAGTAACTCAGGGAACCACCCATGAGGCACCTATTCCCACAATCCAAAACATATGTGGGCCAAACAGTATTACAGTAATAAACCCGCACCTCCTTGAATATTGGATAATGGCAGTACATACTCCATTATTCTCCAAAATTCTACCCAGTGGGCTCCCCGTAGGGGCCAACCCAGAACAGCCCCTATTGGCCAAGGCATACAAACCCAAAGCTGACGGAAAGAATGAAGGCAAACTGGGAACATATAAGTAAAACCTGAACCCACAACCCCATTATTCCAAACAAGGCTCACAAGCAAATTTTCAGCCAGACAAAATCACTTCCCAGATCCTGTCGCCTCCCCAGACCCATTTCCTTCCAGTCGTGTTTAGGTGGCCAATGCCCTCAAGAAGTGTGCAGAGAAATTTTCAGATATTGGAAAACTACACAGCCCCACTATCCCACTCCTGAGGGGGTCGACCTGCCACAGGCAATATTCAACATCCCTTTGTGGTCACCATTGCTGTTACAGAACCCCACAGTGCTGTTCTGGGTTAGCTGTGGGGTTCGATTGCCTACTGCCAAGAAGTGTGACTCCTAATATAAGAGTTTGGTGGAAAGGAAAGGGGTTATTTAAAGGCTATACAGATTTAAAATAATGGCAGATTTCTGCCATTATATCCTGCTTCCTTTAAAAACACCCCAAAACACATAGTCCTGCTTCCCTTTGTCAAACCAGGCCAGCTTCAGAATATGCCAATCAGAGGTACCATGTTTCAGAATGTAGAAGTCTGCAGCTCAGCATTCCCAGTCACAGTTCAGCTCCAAGCATCTCTTACAAATCCGGGTGGCTAGGCAGGTCCCACGCAGCTCCATCAGCTCTGCCACCATCTTCTCCAGGCAGACTCAAATCTGGGTAGCTGGGCAGGTCCCCCACCATACTGCTAGCTCCAGCAACTCACTGGACTTCTAACTTTCAGACCTTGTCTCTCTTACTCCAGACCACCTAGCTTCTCCCTTCTCGTTCAGCCCACAGTCATTTAAATGCTGAGCCTAGAACTTCCTGTGTGATCTCGTATCTGGCCCTTCCTATGGTGTGTTAGTTCTGCCGTTTTGTCAGTTCCCCAGTATCTTTTACCCTCTTTCAGCTGCCATCTCTAGTCAGGGCAAAAGTTCCCAGTGATGCACAGACAAGGGTGGGCATCCACCCCCTGTCTTTCACGGCAGTTGCTATATCCCAGCTGTCACCAGTCTCTGAATGTTCTCAATCACGAACACAATTCTCCTTGTGGGGCAGCCCTCCTTCCTTCAGGAAGGCATGGCTACTATCTTGCTTTTGTTATACAATGTATCTTAAGTGCCATATCATCCACTCTCCCCTGCCCCCAATCAAAGATTGTCAGGCATACACTCTGTACCCCATTACAAGCTGACATGTCCCCATTTTGTGCAGCATTAAAAATACACTTGGAACCAAAACAAAATAATATTGAAAGTAAAGTATAATTGAAACTTTAAAATTAAAATTAAAAAATGTATCCTTATAGACACCTTGTCCTTTCATAACGTTGTGAAGATTAAGTGGAAGATTTGGGTATAAGCAGAGGCACCAAAGTACTAAAGAGTTGATATTTTTATTCTAGAGAGTAAAAAGTAAAAATAATGTCAAAATTCTGGAAAAATAGGGTGGCCTTGGTGCTTTCTATAAAGGTTCAATAAAAATTGAAGATTGACTATTCGAAAAAATAAAAGAAGTGGTCATTAGAAAGATAGGAGTCACCAAGTTTGGAGTGTTATCTTTACATTTTAAGACATAGCTTCACTAATAAAAAATAATAATATGCCTTCTGCTCCCAAATCTAATCAGTTCATACAAGAAGACTTCAAAATTTTTTTCTGTTCAATTTCACATGATTTCAGTGATATAAGTAAAAGTGCTACGAACATCAACGTGACAGAAGTGTAACGGCAGTTAGAATTTTCCGTTGATCTGTGACTGTTTACTACATCTTGAGAATCCAGCAATGAATGAAGAAAGCCTCCTCCCTCAAGAAACTTCATTTATCAAAAGGTCAGGTAGACACGACTCTCATTTTTCCCATGCACAGAAATGCCGTAAGTCCTCCTTTGACATTCTCAGTAGGTTTCGGCACTATAGTGAAATGACAGATAACAAAACCATTTTTACCATAAACTAATTGATATAAACAAGCATTATGTTTCTACAGCATGTCATCAATGTTACATAGAAGCAACACTGAGTGAAACAACATTAACTGAGGACCTGCTGCATGTTAGCCTTACTGTATGCACAGGCATAAGCAATAACACTTGTAATGCCCAAGGTGAAGAGTGGCCTAAAGAATCTTGCCAGGAGAACTAGGTTCAGTTGATGGCATCAAAGCAGGCGATTGGAAAGTCATAGCCCAGCAAGAAGACATGGGTTCTGCCTGTTTCTAAATGCCACCATGGGCCCAGGCTGGGAAGCTTGGATCCCAGCAACACTGGGCTTCTCTTATTACAACAATAGAGAGTGGGGCAAAAGAAGGTTTACAACTGAATATACGAAACACAGAGTTTATTCTTCTATTATTTATTAATTATTGTATTATTTTCCATATCAACAGTGGTAAACCTACTTTTGCCCCACCCTGTATACAGACCCTTACTTGTCATTTTCACCCCTTACTTAAGGTGCCTTTCGAAGTCTCCTTTCTTGATTCACTATCACTCATCCTTAAAGCCTTGGCTCAAGTGTCCCTCCTTTGAGTTGTCCTCTCTACTGCTCTAGACGACCAGTCTCTCCCTTCTCTTAGCAGCCACCACATTTGGTAAGCATCTCTAGTATAGCATCTATCATCGCCTTGGGTCTATTTGAGGATCTGTTCCCACTGATGGACCAGTAAAAATTTATTAAATTTGCTTGTGTATTCCTAATCACAAGGGCCACTGATTCTCCAGGAATTTAGCAAGTTTCTTGGATAAATGATTATTTATATTTGTGAAGAGGAGTGAATTGCTGTATGAAAGCTCCCAACCAAGGGCCCTCGGACAAGGAGGGGAGTGACTAATAAGTGATTAATAAGAACTTGTCCGGAAGAAAGAGAAGACAAAATGCTCCACAGTGAGAGCTGGGCTGCTCGTCTTGGTTAGGATTCTTCTGGAAAGTTGGTAGTTGTCATCCAATGTTTAAAGGGCTGAGATATAAGAAGAAAATCGAACCTGTTCTACATGGTTCCAAGGATGGAATAAGATTAATTGGTAGAAATTTTACTGCTTGTGATTTCATCTAGGATTTTTATGGCACCATGACTTATATTTAGGTCTTTTATCCATTTTTAGTTTATTCTGATGTATGGTATAAAATGGCGGTCTAGTTTCTTTTGGGTTTTTTTGCATGTACCAGTCCAGTTCTCCCAACACTATTTACTGAAAAGACTCTCTTTATTCCATGGTATGCTCTTGCCTCCTTGTCAAATATTAATTGACCATAAAGACATATGTCTATTTCGGGACTCTCTGTTCTCTTCCATTGTGTCTGTTCTTATGCCAGTACCAGACTGGTCTGATCATGGTGGCCTTGTAGTGTAGTTTGATATGAAGTATTGTGATCCATCCAACTCTGGTCTTCTTTCTCAAGACTACAGAGACAGCTTGGGGTTATTTTTGGTTTCATATAAATTTTTGGAATATTTGTTCTAAACCTGTGAAATATGCCATTGATATCTTAATAAGAATTGTGTTGAATCTATAGATTGCTTTGGCTATTATGGACATTTTAATGATGTTAATTATTCCAATCCATCAATATAGTTTATGCTTCCACTTATTTGTATCTACCTCAATTTCTTTCTTCAGTGTCCTATAGTTTTCCAAGTACAGGTCTTTTACCACTCCAGGGAATATACCTGAAGAATCCTGAAACCAATTCAAAAACTTTATGCACCCCCATGTTCATAGCAGCACTGTTTACAATAGCAAGGATTTGGAAACAGCCTAAGTGCCCATCAGTAGATGAGTAGATTAAAACAAACAAACAAAACCTGGTACCTCTACATAATGGAATACTACACAGCAGAAAGAAAGTAGGAATTCCTACCTTTTGTGACAGCATGGATGGAACTAAACATTATAATGCTAAGTGAAAGACAAATTATATATGATCTCACTTACAAGAGGAATCTAATGAATGAAATAAGCTAATGAGTAAAATAGAACCAGAGGCATAAAATAGTGGAACAGACTGACTGCTACAAGAGAGGTGGGAGGAAGTGGAGGCTGATTGAAAGGAAACGAAAGGATTAATCAAAGAGCATATTTGAAGGACCCATGGACATGGAAAATGATGAGGGTACTGATTGTGGAAGTTGGGGGCAGGTCGTGTGGAGGGGGCAAAGAGGGAAAAATGGGACAACTCTAATAACATAAAAATAAAATATTCTTTAAAATGCTAACTGGTAGGAATTCTAGAAGAAGACTTCAGATATATTTTAAAAGCAATTTAACAAGAATTTATTGGGCATACACTATGAGTAAGTGTAAAAGCAGGAAAAAAAGCAGAAATAAAAAAGCAGAAATTCTTAGAGTCTTAAAATAGAATGGCAAAAACGGAATGAGATCAGTGAATACTTATTACTCATTCATCCATTCATCAAACATTTTCTAAGGACTTTCTATCTGCCTGTTAGAGTGTGGGTCACTCCATCCAGCACCCTTCACTGCCAGGTACATTGATGTGGGTGATTAGTTTAAATGTCTCATCTTGAGATATGTGATTCTAAAGAAGTCCTAAAGCAACTTCTTTTTGTAATTTATGTTAAAAATTAAATGATCAAGTTTTCTTTCTAGAGATCACATTTTGTGGAAGAATTGGGAAAAATATCTGTCCCTACAAGTAGCAGTGTGTGTGTTTGTGTGTGTATGTTTTCCAATTGTCTTTGGGAGCTGACTCAACTTTTTACGATTACATAGAGCAGTTACCCACGGTTGAAGCAGAGGCTTTAGACAAAAGCATGGGGAAACAAAGCAAGGAAGAAATAAAGTAAAATCAGATGCCGGCTTGCAGTGACTCCCTCTAAACATCCCACAAACGTGCACTTCGCACACGTTTATTTTTACACACTTCACCAGAAAACAGCAGCTACAACGTCTCATTCCTGATGGTCGCTTCAGGCAAAGAGGAAGCATAAAGTGAGAAAGATGCACAATAAACAAACAAGCAACAAGC